>NC_134572.1:171224566-171533095 GCF_050947875.1 Dermacentor variabilis | reverse complement strand
AGACAGCGGAAGTTATCACTACCACCAGTCTCTTCAAATATCACAAGATTAATGCTGAGAATCAATGCGTGTCTCGGGTACAAACCTGGTGCTTCTTAAAAAAAAGCTTCGACAGGTTCCTTCAAAAAATAAAGCTCTAGCCTTTGGCGACGTTTCACAGACAATCTACGAATGATTGCAGGAGAGCGCGCTCTGCACATGAGGCGTGTTGTCAGTGCCGCAAACCAGTTTGACCTTCACTGAATATATGGTCTCCTCTACCTGACACTCATAATCTTATCTCACCGCCTGAAAACCGCAGCTGTGAGTCGCCGATTATATGATACTTTTTGAGACTGCTGCGTAATCTCGCTAAAAAGCTGGCGTTATCTCTCTCGCGAAGTTCTGCAGCACTTATTCGCTGCGCTTTGTGAAAATTTCGAAACTATACCGTCACCTGAAGAACACTTAAAACTTGCGAGCGCAGAACGCTTTGGAAAGTAAGTACAGCGCGAGAAGACGGATACCGAGGGAGAAACGAGACAAGACCGCCTACCTTCGTTCTTTGCTGTGTCTCTGTGTTCGGGCGATGAACACACTTACAATGTCAAACAAGCTAGCCCAAAGAAATGTGATAGCAGGAGGCTCCGCCGCAATATGGTTCAACAGACAGCTGTTACCGCGCCGGTGAAGCAGTTCTCAGAACATAAGCTCCCGCAACAGCTAGACAACGCATCTTCTAGAGCGCAGGTGAACACTCTACCCTCACCCTCACGCTTTTCTCTCTCATAAAATTATATCAGAGACAATCCGTCGCTCTGAAATCACTTTGGCGTGCATACCAATTTAAAAATGCGAAGTGCTCCCCCATCGTCCGCTCCCCGCCCACTCACCCTTCCCTCGTTTAACGGTGCGGCTCCACGCAACTTCCCAGTTTCAATAGTAGTGACACCTGGCCATTCACGTCGAGGCAGTACTTCGACGACTCACAGGTCACGAAGCCATGAACTCAGTAGGTCCGTCTTGCGTCAAGCGAGTGATTTACTCTAATCCCTTTTGGACATGTTGGCAACAGTTTTGTGTCCGGATTCTCCATAAACAGTAGATTGTCCGTTACCCACCGTGTTTGTTTAGTGGTTGTAGTATAAGGCTGCTGAGCACGAGGTCGCGGGATCGAAACCCGGCCGCGGCGGCCGCATTTCGATGGGGGCGAAGACACCCATGTACTTAGATTTAGGTGCACGTTAAAGAACCCCAGGTGGAAGAAATTTCCGGCGTCCTCCACTATGGCGTGGCTAATAATCAGAAAGTGGTTTTGGCACGTAAACCCCCATAATTTAATTTTTTTAGACTGTCCATTGAGCATAGGACGATAGCATAAGGTGGTAGGATAAAACAAAAAATCTTGCAATATAACGAATCCCTGAATAGGCTTAAAGAACAGCAGTCTGTATATAAAGAAAAGCGCGCACAAATCATTGTATAACCCGCCTCGATTGCAGTGACAAACCATTAACACACAATGTCATATGAAGTTGTATTAGATAAATATCACTTCCAATAAAAAAAAACTATAATGCATGTGTATTCTTAAACTCCTCTTTCCAATGAGTCGTAACAGCAAAACTCTAAGTGTCTGCCTCTAAACTTTACCGACACCTCTCCGAGTACAAAAATAATGAAATATGATTGATGAGCGATGTGTGTGTGATTCAGGGATGAAGGGCTTGAATTTTAGTCTGGCTACATTATAAAGCAAAAGCAGGCCCCTTGAGGGTGCCCATGAAGCAACTCTGGCACTCAAATTTCCGTTTCCAGACGTTCTGAGTGAATTATTTTTTTATTTAGCTTTGGCTGCATAAATTATCTCGACTTAACCTAGCTTGGAATGCACTTGAGAGAATATAGGACCTCCTATTGGCCCAAAACACCTCCAGTCCTTCATATTCTGCTTTTAGGTTACCAAAGTTAAATGCGGGTCATCACCAAATTTCTTCCTCGCGTAAATTGTGTATGAATGACGTATCGTCATACTTCCTCTAATCCAAAAAATGTTTGATGCCGTTGACTTCTCTCAAATTTTAAATTGAAAAAATATATTGCTCTAAGCCTCTTGGCACGCGAAAAAGTCAGCCAATGTCTTATTGATTGGGCTGTCACAGTGAATCTCAAAGCGCAGAGTTTCACCTTTGTTCAACTGACAGAGTGCATGACATGTGCTGTGTGCGCCCCCCCCCCCTTTGGTCCCCGTGTCAAGCTATTGCGATAAATAGTAGCGAACCTTATGATGGACGTGCAATGCCGTAAAAGAAAGACAAATACCAGCATTGCAAAAGCCGTAATCAAAGCAGTAACAACACGTAAGCAGTTAATAATATCTGCGAAATCCAAAGTTTCTTCTAGAGAAGTCGATTTGATTTATTCACTCTGTTTCTTTTATTCTAAACAAATATTAGCAGCAAAAACATGCAATTTACTTCGACTAGCTCCGCCACGCTGACAGTACGAACATTATTGTATAGCATAGCGATATTTGCGGTGAATAGCGGCTAGTACAAACTAGAACACAAGTATTAACGGGCATAAAAACGTGTAAGGGTGCAGCTGTAACAAACATTTCAAATTTTGATACTTCCACACATCTAGGAGTCTCTGTTATTGCGAAGTATTTGCTCACATAGAGAATTTCCATAAGTATTATTGGATGTTTAATACGGAAGTGTCATGTGGGATCTCGTTTATGGCTAGGTTTATGTACTTGGAGTAAGAAGTACAGTCACTAATTTAACGTCGAAGCACTACAGACTGTGGGCAGTGCCGTATGCATCCTGAAGTAGGACAAGTGCCTGCGGATCTCGAAATCTTGAAGGCCCTTCTGAACGCCCAATAGACAACACATCGCGCAGTGGTATTGTGTCCGAAATTTTGACGTCAAGTACTATTGCCTCTTTTATGAACGCAGGATGCTATGTTGTTACGTCTGCTGGATGTTATTATTGAATCATAACATCCAGCAGACTATACGAAGTCGTCAATAGATGCCAACAATGCTTTGCTTCACTAGGATGCAAAAGTGGGCCGGAATGAGACCGTTGGATATATGGAACAGCCTGCGAATTTTTGTACAGAATATACCCCAGGGAACTGATGATCGATTTCAGAGACGGTGCCGCTATGGCACTGTGTTGCTTAGCAATGCCCCCTTTGGCATGGTGAAAGTACTTAGAGTTACAAGTCAATTTTATTGCGATTGCAATTATGGGGACACTCGAAGCGCATTCTCGGCGTAGGCGCCACTGTCAGGTTCCGTATAAAGTCCAAGGGCGATAACGCCATCGCCACGCGCTCTGCACTGTACGTGTGAGTGAAGGCGTGCAAGGGGATTACAACGAAGGCGCCAAATAAAACAACGGACGAAGGAAGGTGGCACGGTACGACCACGTAGGCACATGCTCAGTGCAAAGGCAGCCAGTAATCGCGGCTCAATCACACCCGCGCAAAAGAGATGAAAGCGGGGCAGAAGCGCGCTGTCTTCCATCCTGTTGCGAGGCACCTAACGTTGCGAAGCACCGGGGTAGGGGTAGGAGGGGGGCGTGGCATTCTACAGCTGCTGCAACTGCGTATGCGGCAGCTGCGTGGTGGTCGTGCTGCCGTAGCTTAAGGGCCCGTACATGGTCAGTCCGCCCGTCCGTTCCGCCCTCGTCCGCCCGCGTGCGGACGCCCAAAATGCGGAAGGTGTCGCAAATTCGATGCACGCTCAATCCGCACGAGCGGAACGCACGCGCACTCCTATTGCGCGACGCGGCCTGTTGACAGCTGGCAACCGTTCGGTGGAGCAAAGGTGTTCAAGGTTGGCAACGACCTTTGACAGCAGACGACACTGGCATAGTTTTGCAGATGTGATTTCAAGTTTTCGCGTTCCGGTGAAAATGCGACTCTAGGCTGCCACATTCTGTTCTGCAGCCATATGTGTTGCATTGGCACCGTCATCCTTCTTCGAAACATTGCACAGTCGTCTGATCTGCGCCACCGTTTACAGATGTATTGCAATCGCGTCACGTCGCAGCACGCGACGTATTCTCAGATGATTACTTTCAGTGCGCGCTGCCTTGGCTGGTTGAACAAAACCTCTCTAATTATCCAACGTGCTGCGTTCTGCGTCACGCGAAACTGATAGTGTCGCCGGATGCGCTGTGGCGCGGTTTCTGTATTGCTAGTGACAGCTTGCAAGAATACGGAACACACGCACATCTGTCGCGGAATGCATTTGCGTAGGTCGCCAAGACGCACCTTTTTACCACTGAGCACGCGTGTGAAGCTCCGAGTACAGCTTGCTGATACGCTTGCTCGTGCTTTTCTTTTCACTCTGCCAAGTTTAAGAGAGTGCTTAAAGCACTTGGATGCATGGAATGCCTTTTACTTAAATGATGTGCTCAGCGATGACAAATTCTCACCGTGTGCAAAAAAAGTTGTGCATAAGTGGTTAACTTCATGCAGCAAGGAATTGAAGGTTAAGCAGTGAGTGTACAATTCATTATGACTGGCTTGAAGCAATATGTATGTATAGCGGTGACCTTATGCAGATATATGCATGCTCATGAGATATGTTTCCAAGGGGAGTACTTATTTGAAAGCATATAATTTACATTGCTGATAAGAAAACTTATTTTGAGTGAAATCAAACAATTGCATTCTTTCATGCCAGCCTGGGTGGCCAATATGTTGCCACCTTACTACTTAACATACCTAATTTAACATTTCAAAAATGTACAAACATTACCAAAGCGCACAAAATTAAGCAGTACCTTGACAGGCATGCTCCCTCTCTCACCCATAGCACCAAACAAGGATGTTCGACTTGAGACTGTTTGATACTGTCGGCATCATACGTGCGTGTTCAATTTTGATGCTCTACATATAAAAATAAGCTCTACTCAGGTTATATGAGTTAGTTGGGCATGGGCTGCATGTTGTTTATGTATTGGTGTAGTAACAACCTTGCTAGCTCATGCACAGCCATATTTTAGGAAAATGAAAAATGCATAGCATAACATAAACAGCTGGCCAGTGCCTGTATTTATTTGAAAGCAAACCGATATTATCAAGTGTAGCTTAGCAGTGAGTTCAGTGACCTCTTGTGGTATGAAAAGGTTGATGTAGTTAGTAGTTTTGTGTTTGTCTTTCTTACTTAGTTGCTGTTTTAACATGCACATCACAGTGAAATGAAGGCACGTAGGGCAGAAGACAAGGCCACATCAAAAGCGAGGAAACATTCATTGCCATTTTTTTTATTTCCATAACAAACCAGCGAATACTTCTTTAGGTTCAGTTTTGTGAATAATGCACAAGGTGTTCTGCGTAAAATTGAATGATTGTAGTGCTCTATTACCTATTCACTATTCGGGTAGCCAAATGAACGATACTCCCATTAGCACTGTGAGAGCACAGAAATTTGCAGTCAAGAGGCAGTAGTGGTTCAGCCTCTGTGCCAAATGTAAAATTGTTCCAAAAGAAAACATGCATACTGGTGAATTGGGTATGCATTCACATCTACTATTCAAATCCACACATCACAAGTAATCTTTCATTCCTTGGCACATTTCTCACCATTGTACCGACTTTGTTTCAGCGCTGTGTGTGTGCAGTAATATAACTTGGTAAATCAAAGCTGTGGTTATTCAGTACACTGAAAGCAACTCTGCATGTGGGTTAGATAATATAATGCTCCTACATAAGGGTCAGCTTAGTATTATCAGCCGCTTTGTTTACTAGTTCACTGTTACGCCTGAACTACACGGTGCCACTGGACAATGCTGTATCCCTGCAGGCACGCTAGAACAGCTTGGTTACGCACAAACAGCCCTTTACATCGCATTTAAATTAGGGTGGTGTAGATTTGCTGTCACAATGTGCTTGTAAGCATAACTGCCGAGCATTCAAAAAAGTGTTTGAAATGTAAGGGTGGATGCTCAGGTTTGCAGGTGTGACATTTTACATTTATTGTGCAAGGACACACCGATGAACAGGAAGGATACCACACAAATCCTCGTGTTGTGACCTCGCAGTCACAATGCAAGTAGTTTTCTGTGGTTTTTAGCTATAAACATGTGAAGCAATCTGTAACTTCAAAACTGTATTAAGTAAACTGAGACACCATGAAAAGCAACATAACACTAAGGTGTACACATTTTTTGTGACATCAGCTCTTTGTGGTGCAGGTCAAATATGTATACACGCTATTTGTAGGAAGTAGGAATCCTATCCAATATAAACAAGAAACTTGCAGGCAAGGTAATCACGACAAACCAGCTGAGACGGTGGTACTATTCTACTTGTTTTCGTTTGTGATAGCACAAGTGTTCCCACTTGTGCTGCTAGATGGTTGTGACTGATATACTCGCGAAGGTTTGGGTCATTCACATTTCAAGGGATGAGTAACTGTTACATACGTGAATCTTCTTCCTCTGCCTATAACAATGACTTAACTGTATGTGGCCGGTTTAGCTGTGTAATTATTGGTGTAGCTGAAGTGATGTATCACACATAGTTTCCGTGCACTACCCAATTGGCGAAAAGCGTGCAGGAATTGGTCTTTGAGCTATTGGTTCAGTGGTGGCTTACCACTAAACTGACTGTTGAAGAGGCAGATTTCACTTCATCGAAAGGCCCATGTGAAAATTAGCCTAGAACTCATGACGCCAAATACTGTCACCATGTGTGACTGAAGAACAACACGTTACAGAACAATGAGCAGTGGAATTAATCTCACTAGTATACAAAGAATTGCAGCTGCATTCAGTATTTCACTGCTGGTATACTAAACACAAACCTTTATATGAGTTGTTTGGATAGCATAATCAACAAGGTCCCTCTAATGAGCTGTGGCAAAAGCTAATTAAAAAGCTGCTACCCCAGGTACTGCATTGGCCTGAAATATGGATTCTCGCATGCAGTGAATACAGTTCTTAAATTGGTTTACATACAGGTATGAAATGTAACTGCACCATGTGATAAAATTTCAATAAGATCATCTGAATACCAGATAGAACATCTTTAATGGGTATAGTTGGTGCAACGTGCCTTGATATTAGAAGTTGTGCTGTTCTATTCACACACAGATGCACATAAATGCAAGGTACACATACATTTGCGTTGTCGCGTTACTGTGTGCATCAAATGAACAGCACCACTTATACTACAAGCCATAAAGATAAATAATTTTTTCATACCAGTCTAATTCCTATTAGCTACACAGTGATTTTTTTCTCACATGCAGCAACTCAACTCCGTGCATAAGTTAAGCCATTGGTGTCATGCCCAGAATATATTAAAATAAAGAAGTGACCATGTGTGCGGGCCTAAAGTTGCTGGTTTGGCAATACCTTGTCTGGCTGGGCAGTGAATTTCTGTCAAAAAAGAACAATTCAGCACACTGACAAAGCAGTGTGGCTAACATAATATAGGGAGCAGACACTCTGCCTGCAGAGTCACTTGAAAATTCTGCCAGCAGTTCGTCTTCGGTCACACAACTAATGCTTACATAACTGTGAAAATTGGTGTTCAGGATAAACTCATAGCAGCCAATAGGCACGTTTTATATTGTGATAGCAGCTGACTTCTCAGGGACAACGCACTGTGGCCATGAACATGCTAAAGAATGACAAGAGGCGAGGTGCCCCTTTCTATAGTCTGGCAGCGCAGCTGAAAACGGTTCAGTTAATGAGTGGAACCGTGGCCTATTCAAAATAAAGATCAGTCAGATAGCTACTTATAGCGTCCATCCCACACCCATGAATGATAGGTAGCAGTAAACTTACTGGCAGATAAAAGTGCACTAGAAAAACATTTAATGGACATACTTTACAGGCCCAAGTCAGTTTAATGCGCATTATTTGCTAATGACTGTTGGCAGAATGAACACGAGAAAAGAAAATAAAGCACTTATCAGGCATATAATGCTGGTACTTGTGCTATTGTTCGCTTTAAACTGAAGGCTCGTGACAAAACAGGCGACACAAACCAGATAATCAAATAGGGTGGATAAACAAAGTAACCACGAGCTTTCGCTTACCCAATTCTGCCTGCATTAGTAACGTTACCATGGCTGGCCAGTGAGGAAGAAAGCACTCTGGGCAAAATTTTTTTCACGCAGTTCTGCTGGCTGCTAGCAGAATATTATATAACACCATACCTGTGACACTTACTTACTTGTTACTACTCGCCCTACGTGTTCATTTTTACGTTCATATTGCTTTTTGTCAGCAAACGTAAAATTTTTAGTTAATAAGAAGGTAGTATCCAGTTTTTACCTATAACATATTCATCTACCATGCCACTTGTGTCTTCACAAAGAGACTCTGTGCTTAGTCACTAGTCAAAAACAAGCAGCTCAGATTTTTGGCCATGTAAGCCGCTTGCATCACAAAATATAAAGCAATTTACTTCATGAAATCTAGAAATTCTTGATCTTCACACTAGTGTCCACATTGTGAAAATCAAGACTGCCAGAAATTTGCATTCATGACATTAGTGCTCCCAGGCGCGTCCACATTTCACGACAGCGCTGAACGTATTGACGTATGCAATTATTATGATGTTCCCTAATTTCCCCCCACCGATACAAGCATCTTTAACCTTGCAGTAACAACTTTTGAAAGAAATGATAGATGTACGAAGCAGAAAAGGCCGGTGTGATAGGGTTTATCTGTAAGGGTACTGAATATGAAAACGTGATCGGCAACACTTCTGCACAGTTCACTTCTGAGCAAACGCACATCGCGTAGAACGAGCACTTCTACACCCAGCAACGCTGCCACACATCGCACATACATATCACGGTTTGTAGCTCGCGAACACACTTCATGACAGCAAGAACACAGCTCGAACGTCGCGGTCACCTCGGTGCGTCGCAGCCGGCAAAACGGCTCACGCGCAGTGCAGCACACGCAGTATGGCAGCGACAACGAGGCGATAAAAACTTATCGCTACTGATAATATCATTACTTCTGAAAGGTTAGAAGGGCTGGCGTTCACCACTTCGCGGCAACGATCCGAATACACAGAAGAGAAACCAATCGCGTTCGCTGGGTGCGCTAATCGGACGCTACTTATTTCGCCACGCACTGTACATGTGTCCTGCTGCTCAGAATGCACGTGTATGTGTTGGACTTCTCGCTTGCGACACGCACGCGAAGCATGGAACAAAAAATCACGAAGTCGACGGCTTCAAATATTTCTTCAGACGCTATCGTAAACACAACACACTTCCTGCGCTCCGTCTGTTTCTTTCGGCGATCGCACGCACTGACGATGCCTGGAAGGGTGCACCGGCTTGCTGCCTTCGGTGACTATCTCCGTGGGTGCCAGATAACTCTAGTAAAAATCATAAGAAGGAGAAAAATAGACTGTTTCTCACGCGGCTGTAGCTTACGCCTCGCGTACCCCGCTTCGCTTCGCTTCGAGCAAGCGCCATGTTTGCTGTGACGACACCCGACACCGTCCGCCCGCCTCGGAGCCTCGGACCAGCCATGCTCCATCCGCACGAGCGGATTGCAGGCGCACTCGTATTAGACGACGCGGTCTGTCGACAGCTGGCAACCATTCGGCGGAGCAAACGTCTTCAAGGTTGGCAACCAATTTTGACAGCGGATGACACTGGCATATTTTGGTGGATGCAAGTTCACGTTTGACGTAATAGTTTGTGTAATTTCCCCCCTTTATTAAGTTCAAGTTCAATATATAATTAATTTCTCTATGCATCTATTTATGTATTTAGTCAACGAAATACGAATAGCCGTGGCTGACACATCAATGCGTGTCTTCTGCTACGAATCCGAACATACACTGCCTAGCTGTACCGAGCATTTGCGCTACAATCCAATGGGACGCGCAACTATGAGGCATAACAGAATCCTGATTTAATCGTGCATAATTAACATCGACCACAAAGCTTTTCCAAGCATGTGTATTTAGGAACGAAATAGCTTTTTTCGAAAGAGTAACAAAACTTCTCCGCAGTCAAGGAACGCCACAGCCCCAAATCGAAAGGTGCTGTCACTATTTCTCCATACGGCTGCTGCATTAATCACTTGCATAGCGCTGCTTGGTTCTTCGCATATTGCGGGCTCCGAAAAATTTTTCGGTCTGCTGTAGGCAGGCTTTGAGCCTGCCGAGCAAATTACGAATTACGTACACTTGCGTAAGTAGCGAAGTTTCTGAAAGGCACCGATTACGAATACCAAATATTTTCTTATTTCGAAGCACATAAATACAAAGTTAAAATCATATGTTTTGGTGTTAAGAAGCCAGTAATTATTTGCAGATAATAAATACCCGTGCTTGCAATGCCAATCACAACTGAAAAGCATTAGAATAAGAAATCAGAGCGTTTTGCATTTAGACATTTCTATTTATTTATTTATTTCCTGAAAGGTCCCTTGTTGAGACATTACATGAGGTAGTGGGTGTTTACTGGCAAACAAAAATAATACAAGTTACGATGGGATGTTTTAGAGGAGCCGCTTGAACTCACCTTATGTTCCCTGTAAATGACAGTAGAATGAAACAAGGTACAGCATGTCACAACATACAATTAGGAGGAGCCAATAATTGTAGTATTGCACCACTAAAATATTGCTTTGATTGTGATGCAGACAGAGTGATCACTCGTAAAATAACTTTCTTTGCTAATTGTGACAACACACTTGCACAACACAACCAAACCCAGGATATTGAGAACCACCACCGCTACTGTGCATGACTTGTGTTTAGGTGGGCCTTATAGTGCATATAAGAGCTCTGTTCTTCTCTGTATGCTAATAAAACATCCCAAGTCCTTTGGACATCAGGCCTTTCTAGATTTTGCATTGCAGGAGGTTTGGAATTACATTATTGAGCTCGCCTAATGCACGTGACATGCTTACCTTTGCAGTGGTAGCACATGTGAACTTTACTTTATTCAGTACGCTACAAAGAACAGCTATTGCACGATTACTTCAAAATGCAGTGTTAAGGCACATTTATAAATTGCTTTCTTGTGGTATGGGCGCAGTAAACTGACATGTTTATGAAACAAAAAGAAAATGCAGACTAAACCACCAATGTACCAATATACTTCCTTCCTGTCAGACACTATAATTTCTTTCTCACAAATAATGAGTGCTCCAAGAAAAAGATTAAATTATGGGGTTTTATGTGCGAAAACCAGGATGCGAATATGAGGTACACCATAGTGGGGGACAGAAAATTGGGGCCACCTGGGGTTTAACATGCCCCCAAATGTAAGTACGCGGGTGTTTTCGCGTTTCGCCCCCATCAAAATGCAGCCGCTGTGGCTGGCAGTCGATCCCGTAGCCTCATGCTTAGCAGCCCAACACCACAACCACTAAGCAATCACAGCGGGTAACTGCTCCTCAGGTTGTGCAATCTGTGTGGTTGTATCGAAGCACCGATGTAACGCATGTTTCAGTGGGGTCTAACTACCGCACAGAAGTGGTGGTGCAGCACTTCCTAATGGCAACATGTGTTGCAGCTGGGATACAAAGAGTTGAGCCTTTGCATCCGATGAGCATGTGGTAAGTGGAAACTTTGTTTCCACATGTAAAAATTTTGGAGTATGTTCTAAATGACATGAGCCAATGTTGTAATGCTATTTTAATTTTTAAAATAGCTGTACACGTTTCTGTACATCAAGTACACCATGAAATAACAGTCATCGGGGTATGCTTGAAAGGCACCTTTAGCATCTGCACTTCAAACCGCAGCCATGTCGTAGCCATTGTAGTTGAAACAGCAGTAGTCAACGCGAAACTGACCGCGTCTTTAGCAGTTTGCATGCAAACACACATTCTTGTGGTGGCATTGTTTATTTTGGTTACCTGGCCCAGGCAGGTAATGGGAATAGGAGAACAATTATCAAACATCATTAGCTTAGTTAGGTCCAAAATACTCAGTCGGGTAACTATTAATAGCAGTAGTCGAGGGCACGCTTGAAAGGCACCATTAGCAGTCTGCACGTCAAAGCGCAGTCAAGTCGTCGCCACTGTTGGTGAAATGGCAGCAGTCAACGCGAAAATGACAGTCACTGTTGGCAGCTTACATGTAAACACACATTCATGTGGTGGCATTGTTTATTTTGGTTACCTGGCCGAGGCAAGTAATGTGAATAAGAGAACAATTATCAAACAACATTAGCTTAGTTAGGTCCAAAATACTCAGTCGGGTAACTATTAATAGCAGTAGTCGAGGGCACGCTTGAAAGGCACCATTAGCAGTCTGCACGTCAAAGCGCAGTCAAGTCGTCGCCACTGTTGGTGAAATGGCAGCAGTCAACGCGAAAATGACAGTCACTGTTGGCAGCTTACATGTAAACACACATTCATGTGGTGGCATTGTTTATTTTGGTTACCTGGCCGAGGCAAGTAATGTGAATAAGAGAACAATTATCAAACAACATTAGCTTAGTGAGGCCCAAAATACTCAGTCGGGTAACTATTAATAGCAGTAGTCGAGGGCACGCTTGAAAGGCTCCATTAGCAGTCTGCAAGTCAAAGCGGAGTCAAGTCGTCGCCACTGTTGGTGAAACGGCAGCAGTCAACGCGAAAATGACAGCCAGTGTTGGCAGCTTGCATGCAAACACACATTCATGTGGTGGCATTGTTTATTTTGGTTACCTGGCCCAGGCAGGTAATGGGAATAGGAGAACAATTATCAAACATCATTAGCTTAGTTAGGTCCAAAATACTCAGTCGGGTAACTATTAATAGCAGTAGTCGAGGGCACGCTTGAAAGGCACCATTAGCAGTCTGCAAGTCAAAGCGCAGTCAAGTCGTCGCCACTGTTGGTGAAATGGCAGCAGTCAACGCGAAAATGACAGTCACTGTTGGCAGCTTGCATGCAAACGCACATTCATGTGGTGGCATTGTTTATTTTGGTTACCTGGCCGAGGCAAGTAATGTGAATAAGAGAACAATTATCAAACAACATTAGCTTAGTGAGGCCCAAAATACTCAGTCGGGTAACTATTAATAGCAGTAGTCGAGGGCACGCTTGAAAGGCACCATTAGCAGTCTGCACGTCAAAGCGCAGTCAAGTCGTCGCCACTGTTGGTGAAACGGCAGCAGTCAACGCGAAAATGACAGCCAGTGTTGGCAGCTTGCATGCAAACACACATTCATGTGGTGGCATTGTTTATTTTGGTTACCTGGCCCAGGCAGGTAATGGGAATAGGAGAACAATTATCAAACATCATTAGCTTAGTTAGGTCCAAAATACTCAGTCGGGTAACTATTAATAGCAGTAGTCGAGGGCACGCTTGAAAGGCTCCATTAGCAGTCTGCAAGTCAAAGCGGAGTCAAGTCGTCGCCACTGTTGGTGAAACGGCAGCAGTCAACGCGAAAATGACAGCCAGTGTTGGCAGCTTGCATGCAAACACACATTCATGTGGTGGCATTGTTTATTTTGGTTACCTGGCCGAGGCAAGTAATGTGAATAAGAGAACAATTATCAAACAACATTAGCTTAGTGAGGCCCAAAATACTCAGTCGGGTAACTATTAATAGCAGTAGTCGAGGGCACGCTTGAAAGGCACCATTAGCAGTCTGCACGTCAAAGCGCAGTCAAGTCGTCGCCACTGTTGGTGAAATGGCAGCAGTCAACGCGAAAATGACAGTCACTGTTGGCAGCTTACATGTAAACACACATTCATGTGGTGGCATTGTTTATTTTGGTTACCTGGCCGAGGCAAGTAATGTGAATAAGAGAACAATTATCAAACAACATTAGCTTAGTGAGGCCCAAAATACTCAGTCGGGTAACTATTAATAGCAGTAGTCGAGGGCACGCTTGAAAGGCACCATTAGCAGTCTGCAAGTCAAAGCGCAGTCAAGTCGTCGCCACTGTTGGTGAAACGGCAGCAGTCAACGCGAAAATGACAGCCACTGTTGGCAGCTTGCATGCAAACGCACATTCATGTGGTGGCATTGTTTATTTTGGTTACCTGGCCGAGGCAAGTAATGTGAATAAGAGAACAATTATCAAACAACATTAGCTTAGTGAGGCCCAAAATACTCAGTCGGGTAACTATTAATAGCAGTAGTCGAGGGCACGCTTGAAAGGCTCCATTAGCAGTCTGCAAGTCAAAGCGGAGTCGAGTCGTCGCCACTGTTGGTGAAACGGCAGCAGTCAACGCGAAAATGACAGCCAGTGTTGGCAGCTTGCATGCAAACACACATTCATATGGTGGCATTGTTTATTTTGGTTACCTGGCCCAGGCAGGTAATGGGAATAGGAGAACAATTATCAAACATCATTAGCTTAGTTAGGTCCAAAATACTCAGTCGGGTAACTATTAATAGCAGTAGTCGAGGGCACGCTTGAAAGGCTCCATTAGCAGTCTGCAAGTCAAAGCGGAGTCAAGTCGTCGCCACTGTTGGTGAAACGGCAGCAGTCAACGCGAAAATGACAGCCAGTGTTGGCAGCTTGCATGCAAACACACATTCATGTGGTGGCATTGTTTATTTTGGTTACCTGGCCGAGGCAAGTAATGTGAATAAGAGAACAATTATCAAACAACATTAGCTTAGTGAGGCCCAAAATACTCAGTCGGGTAACTATTAATAGCAGTAGTCGAGGGCACGCTTGAAAGGCACCATTAGCAGTCTGCACGTCAAAGCGCAGTCAAGTCGTCGCCACTGTTGGTGAAATGGCAGCAGTCAACGCGAAAATGACAGTCACTGTTGGCAGCTTACATGTAAACACACATTCATGTGGTGGCATTGTTTATTTTGGTTACCTGGCCGAGGCAAGTAATGTGAATAAGAGAACAATTATCAAACAACATTAGCTTAGTGAGGCCCAAAATACTCAGTCGGGTAACTATTAATAGCAGTAGTCGAGGGCACGCTTGAAAGGCACCATTAGCAGTCTGCAAGTCAAAGCGCAGTCAAGTCGTCGCCACTGTTGGTGAAACGGCAGCAGTCAACGCGAAAATGACAGCCACTGTTGGCAGCTTGCATGCAAACGCACATTCATGTGGTGGCATTGTTTATTTTGGTTACCTGGCCCAAGCAAGTAATGCGAATAGGAGAACAATTATCAAACGTCATTAGCTTAGTTAGGCCCAAAATACTCAGTCGGGTAACTATTAATAGCAGTAGTCGAGGGCACGCTTGAAAGGCACCATTAGCAGTCTGCACGTCAAAGCGCAGTCAAGTCGTCGCCACTGTTGGTGAAATGGCAGCAGTCAACGCGAAAATGACAGTCACTGTTGGCAGCTTACAAGTAAACACACATTCATGTGGTGGCATTGTTTATTTTGGTTACCTGGCCGAGGCAAGTAATGTGAATAAGAGAACAATTATCAAACAACATTAGCTTAGTGAGGCCCAAAATACTCAGCCGGGTAACTATTAATAGCAGTAGTCGAGGGCACGCTTGAAAGGCACCATTAGCAGTCTGCAAGTCAAAGCGCAGTCAAGTCGTCGCCACTGTTGGTGAAACGGCAGCAGTCAACGCGAAAATGACAGCCACTGTTGGCAGCTTGCATGCAAACGCACATTCATGTGGTGGCATTGTTTATTTTGGTTACCTGGCCCAAGCAAGTAATGCGAATAGGAGAACAATTATCAAACGTCATTAGCTTAGTTAGGCCCAAAATACTCAGTCGGGTGAAAAATACTCAGTCGGGTGAATGCCATTTGTGAAGTAATAAATGGTGAAAGTTGAAAAAGCTATCAGTGCACTGCTTTGCTGGGCTCCATTCACTGAAAAATGTCTTTGCAATGACGAAAGCATCAGACAGGAAATGACACCCCACTGCACAATGTTATTAGTGTTGAAATTTCTTGCCATCATATGTGATCGCCAGCGAAATCATCCGTTTACTAAGACTGATTGCATGAAAAATGCAACAGCATAGGAAGGTGTAGTTTCACAATATGGCACCCTTTCATGTGCACTTCTGGCGAGCGGCCACATGCACTGATGCATAAACATAAACAGAGGTAAGAAGCAAAGTTGCTTTGCGACCCCCCCCTCCCCCCCCCCATGACGCTTTTAAGAAAATCTATCTCTACACCTTTCTGTTTTCATAGGCAATCAAAATCTGTTTTTAGCAAGTTGGTTAATCACATTGCAGCAACAACACAAGAAGCAAGGTCAGAAAACACAGCGAGTAGGCAGATTGAGAAGACGAGGTAGACCAGGGAGAAAGGTTTTAATGAGCTGGAAGAGGCCAGCCCTGCCGTGTACATGAGTTAGTGCTTTGAATGAGATTGGTTAATGAAAATGTGTAATGACTTTGCTCAAAGAAAACTAGCAAAAGCAAATGCTTATATAATATAAAAGGACAGAAATAAGGGTAAGCGCAAACACTCATGGAAGCAGGCACGTATTCACACACAAACGCGAAAACTAAGAAAAACTGCAATATAAAGAAATGTGGGAAAGAAAAAAAATGACAAACGCAAGAAAACATACATTTACAAACAGACGCGGGTAGAGGTATTATAGGAGCGGGTTCACAAGCTGCTGTGCCTACCTTCTCATATGTTTTCTTTCTTAACCGTTCTCTTAACACTGTCTTGGGAATTTTTAATTGCATTCATGACATTAGTGCTCTCAGGCGCGTCCACATTTCACGACAGCGCTGAACGTCTTGACGTATGCAATTAGAATGTTGTTCCCTAATTTCCCCCCACCGATAGAAGCATCTTTAACCGTGCAGTAACAACTTTTTAAACAAACGACAGATGTACGAAGCAGAAAAGGGCGGTGTGATAGGGCTTCTCTATCGCGCTACTACATAAGAAAACGCAATGGGCAACACTTATGCTCAGTTCCCGTCTGAGCACACGAACATTGCGTAGTACGACCACTTCTACACCCAGTAACTCTGCCACACATCGCACATATATATCACGATTTGTAGCTTGCAAACGCACTTCATAACAGCAAGAGCACAGCTCGAACGTCGCGGTCACCACGGCGCATCGCAGCCGGCAAAACGGCTCACACGCAGTATAGCACACGCAGAATGGCAGCGATAACGAGGCGATAAAAACTTATCGCTACTGATCGTATCATTACTTCTGAAAGTTGCAAAGGGCTGGCGTTCACCACTCCGCGGCAACGATCCGCATACAAAGAGCAGAAACCAAACGTGTACGCTGGGTGCGCCAATCGGACGCTACTTATTTCGCCACGCCTTGAACGTGTGTGCTGCTCAGAATGCACGTGTATGTGATGGAGTTCTCGTCTGCGACGCACACGCGAAGCATGGCACAAGAAAATCACGAAGTCGACGGCTTCAAATATTTATTCCGACGCTCTCGTAAACAGAACACACACTTCCGGCGCTCCGTCTGTTTCTGTTGGCGATCGGACGCACTGATGAGGTCTAGAAGGGTACACCGGCTTGCTGCTTTCGATGACTATCTCCGTGGGTGCCAGATAACTCTAGTAAAAATTACAAAAATGAGAAAAAATAGACTGTTTCTGACGCGGCTGTAGCCTTACGTCCCCGCTTCGCTTCGCTTGGAGCACGCGCCATGTTTGCTGTGACGACAGCCGAACCATCCGCCTCGGACCAGCCAATGAGAGACGAGGCGGCGGCGGGCGGGAAAGTTGCGACCGCGCCTCGCTCACCACTAGAGAGCCATCAGCACGCGGGCGGACGAGGGCGGAACGGACGGGCGGACTGACCATGTACGGGCCCTAAGAGGGGTCTTGCGTGGGGGGCAGAGTCTATGTGCGTCGGCGGCTCGTAGCTTTGTGTATGCTGCGTGTTCTCGGCATTCACTTTGCGTTGAGGCGATGGACAGCACGAATATCACTTCGCTCACGGCTCCTGCCGCGTTTCCTCACACCAGCGTTTCGACAGCGAGGGTCCGTGGTAATCGAGTTTGATATGTTCATGCTTGCAGTGCGCGCTCACACCATGCTTGCTAATATAGTTAGTGCACCTACGTTTAAAAGTTCATATGGCCGTTAAAACTAATATACTTACTTTATATAGCTGCCCACTGCTTTGCTAACGCAATCAATCCTTCGCCTTTAGGGCGAAAGTGCCACTTTCTTTTTCACTACCAAAAAGTCAGGTTTATCACCTGGTTACACACCGCGTTTTTGCTCAGGGGCGAGAGTCAAGCGTTTAAACTATAACAACTTTGGAAGCATCTATTACTCTGATTTACGACGCCGCCATCGTTCGAAGCCCAAGTGGCCGTATCTAATTAGTAACGGTTTTCTGGTGGCGCCCGGTTTCAGAAAGAAAATGTAATAACGGTGTTGAGGGAACCGGTTATATCAGCATGGTTCTGCAGGCTGTAAAATTAGAGTACGATGAAAACAAAAACACGTAGAATGTTTATTTATTTAATTGTGGTACCCTGCAGGCCCAAAGGCATTAGATACGGAAGCGGGAAAACGGGTATAATAGGAGTGAAATACGAGAAATAAAGAATGTGGCATATTAGTAATTCCTTATTATACAATACTATGTAATATCTCGCATAATGTTTGTAAGTACGACAGATATTGTAAACAACATAGCATCTTCATAATTCCTGTTAGTTCAATGTTAACCGGTGTCGTCCTTAGTCGTTTGCGAGTACAATAAGTGAACGAACTAACATGTTAAAAATTCCTAATTATGAATGTTAGCTAATGCCTAGCGAAAGAGTTTGTTGTCCACAATAGAGACAATTTCGCAGGGAAGTTGGTTCCACTGCCGTGATGAACTGGGAAAAGAAAATTGAGTGAAAGTGTTAGCGTTATGTGTTTGAAGTCCGACCTTACGGCGATGATCAATGCGGCTCGGCTGTGAAGAGAGGAATGGCAATAACATTTGCGAAACAGTGCGAAACGCGCTATTGTTCCACGAGATGAAAGTGATGGAAGAGATAGATTGTCCTTCATTGATGTTAGGCTAGCTTTACGCTTATAATTTGAAAATATGAATCGGACTCAATAATTTAGGACAAGCTCGAGTGAAGAAATAAAGTTTTCATGGTACAGGTCCCACACATGTGCAGCGTATTCTAATTTAGGACGCACTAACGACTGCTAAAGTAATAATTTTAAGGATGGTAGTGCTTTGGAAAACCGGTGGCGTAAGTAACCGAGCATGCTATTAGCTTTACTTATTTTGTACTCAGTGTCAAGGATCCAGATTAGTTTTGCTGTTATATGAACTCCTAAGTATTTGTACGAGTTAACGGGTTCCAGAGGAACTTTAGGTAGTAAGTAGGGGAAATAGTACTGGAGTTCCTCTGCACGCGCATAACTTTACATTCGCTAACATTAAGTTCCATTAGCCAAGTGTTACACCAACCAACCACATAGTACAAGTCAGACTCAAGAGCATTACTGTCGTCGTTAGTAATTGTTTCGCGATATATCATGCAATCGTCAGCAAAGAAGTGAATGTGTGATGTCAATGAAAACTGTAGGTTATTATTATAAATCAGGAAAATTAGGGGCTCCGGTACTGATCCCTGAGGCACACCAGAAGGAACCTCCGTCAATGATGAATCATAATTATTCGCAGTAACAAATTGATAACGCTTAGTAAGAAAACACTCAATCAATTTCAGCCGGTTACTGTCAAGGTGTCAAAGACTCAACTTGAATAGCAGCGGTTTGATCCAAACTTTGTCGAACGCTTTGCTAATGTCTAAAGATACACACTCGGCACAGGATGCACGATCTAAAATGCAGTGTAATCTATGTGTGAAATATATTAGTCTGGTTTCACATGAGGTTTTCCAAAAACCATGATGAGATGAGGTGAAAAATGAGTTCGGGTCAAGAAAGTTTATGAGAGTAGTAAATATGCCATGTTCATGAAGTTTGCAACAGGTGCTGGTAAGCGAAATCGGGCGGTAATTCAGGGGTGAGCTTTTGTTACCAGACTTATGCAATGGAACCACTTTCCCTATTTTCCATTAAGCAGGGAGAGTACAAGTGTTTATTGATTGTTGGAAAATTTTACAAGTATTACAGAACTGAATGTCGTAGTGCTTTTTAAAAATTTGCCATTAATAGTATCATAACCGGGAGCTGAGTTTAAAGGCAAATCATCAAACAACTTAGCAATACCAAAGAAATCAAGAACTATGGGTTGCGTATTGAGATAGTTGTAGTGCTCTGTGCATGCAGGATGAATGTTTAATGAAGTGTAAACATTATTTGCAAAGGATTTAATGAGAATAATTGCGCAAGCGACCGTTGGAATTACGTCACCTAATTCGTCTTTCGAGGTGGTAGAGATATCAGCAGACGGGTTAATGACGCGCCAAAACTTTCGGACATCTGTAGGAAGCATTTTAGGTATTGTATGGGATGAGTAATAGTTTTTAGCACCTTTAGTGCAGTTTAATACAGTTGATTGCCAGCTTGGTTTCCTAAGTTGTTTTACTTGCAGATGACTTAGCTAAGCAATAGAGACGTTTTTTGTGTGTTGGATAGGCGCTTTAAGTAAGAGTTGCACCAATAGCATTGTGGATTCGAAGTGATGACACGATTAGGAATAAACTTTTCAGTTAATAAGCGTACCTGGTCTACAAATATATCCCAATTTGATGAACAGAACGGTTATCAAAAATCAAAAAAGAAAGTTTGAATAAATTACGATAGTTCATTGTTAATGGCTTCGAAGTTGGCTTTCTTGTAATCACTAATAGCTTTTTTATCTTTTGTCCTTTTGGGATAGCAAACTTTTATACCAAATGTTAGTGAGGAATGGTAACTAATACCAAGTAAGTATGTTATAGAGGAAGGAAGTTCTGCTCGATTCGTTAGGATTAAATCAAGCGTGTTTGCGGTGTTGATTGATGATCTGGTAGGCAGAGTCACAAGTTGGGAAAATGAAAACAGGGAACACAGTTCACAGAAATATTTAGCCTGAACGGAAAAAGGCTTTATGGTGGGTGGATGCGTATTCCATATTAAATCTGGAAGATTAAAATCGCCGAGTAAGAATAACGGTGTTGTGGGAAAACGCGAAAAATTAGACCAATGGTATTGTGTAACTCATAAATGAAAGTGGCAGATGACGAGGGTGAGCTGTAGAAAACGCCAAGGATTTTCTTTGTGTGACTAAGAGTTAGGCAAGCCCACATGGTTTCAAGTTCAGTGTAAATATCTATATGAAATGAGGGAATATCTTGAGAAATTGCGAGAAGAACGCCTCCTCTTCGACCTGGAGATCGGTCACAGGAATAGATTGCGAAATTGCCGGCGCCACAGAAAGTATCATAATCGCGCAGATGTGCAGGAAGCCAAGTTTCCGCCAATGCAATATTTTTTCCATCGCACGTGTGGGTTGCCGAAGATAAAGAATAAAATTTATTTACAAGACTTAATTTATTTGTAAAAAGAATAGGCAAGATAATTAAAGCTTGTTGTGATGTTAGGCCGCTACCCCTTACGCGTCCCTATTTTAACGCACGTAGTGGAGCCGAATGGTTGTGTAATGTGCCAGATGCGCTCTTTCAGGGACGTTGTCGGTAGACGCGTCGCAAATATAGCATTTATTGATCATGAACAATCTATTGCCGCGGAGTTTCAAGCTGGGGAACCGAGGTGACTGGCACCTAACTGAACTTTTTGCGAGCAACGTGGATGGGAACCGAGAAGTCTTCACTAATTGTAAAGTTATTTCGTTTGAATTCATGTGTTATTGAATGTGAAAACTTACAACTAAGGGGCGGCACAAGTTAGGTTCGAAAGAGCCCAGGAAATGCGCGCGATGAAATGTGTCATCTGGAAATGCATCGCAGAATGTTTTAATTGTTGATATTAACTTGATCTTGGTTTCTTGCCATGATTCTTTGGCGTCAGGGATACCGCTAAACATTAGGTTATCACGGCGCGATCTGTCTTCAAAGTGAACGAGGCGTAAGTCAAACGCTTCCAAACGACAAGTCGTATTGTTTACCTTGACATATACGTCTGACGTTTCTTTGATTATGTGGTCGACCTTTTTAAATTTTTCTTCGAGTAAATATTGACACGTGTACTTGTCTTTATCGGGTGACACGTTTCACCGCCCAACAAATGTTATTGCACAACGCAAGATGCGCCTGCATGTATAGGAAGTTTCTGGAATGTTACTGATGGTTCTATCCGCTGTCTGTGACCGAACCTTGTGTTATCTGATTGCATGTGTGCGCGATGTGAATAATGCAGAACTTCGTGGAAGACACGCGGGTCCAATCGATTACTCTGGAACATTCGACGACTGATGTATAAAAGCCGACGCGCTTGACCCGCTCATCAGATTTTCGACGATCGCCGACAGTGTTCGCCGCTATAGTTGTGCTATAAGTGCAGCTTGTCTTTGTGGGCATAGGTTCGCGCAATAAAAGTTAGTTTTGTCTTTCACAGTAATGCTACTGTGTTCTTCAACGTCGCCACCGCATGACAATATAAGCGATTTTGGAAACCAGTAATTTTCGTTTCAATATTTTTCTGGCCATTTTTTATTGACTTTACGTCAGCAGCTAATTGGCATTGTGTTTTAAAATTTTGAAGCATTCGAGCATGAAGATCCTTAAGCAATTTGAACAAAACGTGGATTTGTCCTGAAGGATCAGAAGGAAGCAATTAAATATCAAGCGGAGATTAGGAACATGTGTTAGATCTAGGGTTATTGTCGACATTCCCCGAACGTAAGTAGGATGACAGAAAAACAGTCGTACACTGTGTCAAGTAACACCTGTGGACACAGGAACAGTACCAGGTAGCGATTATGAAATTTTTTAGCATGAAGAGTGGCAATTATGCGCACTTGCATAGTGAAATCAAGACGATTAGGAGTGGTGCCGCAAGCACTGTTCCCGTGTACACTGTTCCCGTATCCGTGTCAACAGCTTAAATCAGCCTCTCCTGGCCATGGCTGTGTGGATGTGGCTGGGAGGCCGAAGGAAACGTCCAACGAAAAGGCCGGTATGATGACTGACGTATCGCTGACATAGGTTTCGTTCATGCTTGAGACTGACACAAATGATTTGAACGGTGCAGGTTCACAAGATAAGCAGGACGACCATCCGAAGCAGATAATAAGCAAGACCTGCATAGTGAACACAAGACGATTAGGAGTGGAGCCTCAAGCATTGTTCCCGTGTCCACTCATTCTTCCCGTGTCCACTCATTGTCGCAATGCTAAAGCCTTGAATATTTCAAAATTAGCTCACAGCCGCATAATTACATAATAACGATGAAAACCTTAATAGTCATGACATTATCGTCGTCATCATCATCAGCCCATTTTTATGCCCACGGCTGGACGAAGGCCTCTCCAAGGGATCTCCAGTTACTCCCTATTGCGCAGGCTGATTCCAATTTGAGCTTGCAAATTTCTTAATTTGATCACTCCAACTAAGCTTCTTCCATCCTAGACTGCGCGCCCCTTCCCTTGGCAACCACCCGTTATCTACCCTACAAACTGCTTGACCTGCACACTTCCATTTCTTGTTCTTTTAGTGTCAGCTAGAACATCGGCTTGCCCCGCCTGCTCTCTGAACCACATCCACATCCACAACGTTAGGCCTCACAATTTTCGTTTCATCTGTCTTTGCGCGTTCCTCGTTCTCGAGCTTCTTTGTTAACCCCCAAGTTCCGGCCCTATATGTTAGCCCGGTAGGAATGCGATGAGTGTACACTTTTCTTTTTCCCAGTTTTCAAGGACAATGGTAGCCCACGAGTCATAATTTGGTAATGCATGCAGTTGTTGTGCTGAAGGCCCAGCTTGCGTGTGCAAGGATTTTCTTGGTTTTCTCTTTCGTGGAATGAAACTTGCAGTCAATCTTTGTTGGCCTGTCAATCACTGTTAGGCGCAGCTTGCTTTAATTTTACCAACTGGTGCTTCCTGAAGTCTCAACGCTCTCAATAGAAAGGGTAGAATGGGACATTTCTTTCTTCACATGAAATTTTTTCTTTCCTTTCGTTTTGTATAGGATATAGAACTGAGCAATAATAATTGCTGTAGACATTGCTGCACCAAATACATACCAAGATATGGTATGTGAAACCTCGTGCACTGTGTTGAATAAAAGGAGTAGTGACAATTTCTCAGTGTACCTTACTGTCCTCTAGTATTAACAGTCAGAACACCTCTTCTTTCACCGGTATTATTGGTGAGTAGTGAGCTGCGTAGAATTGGCCTGACCAGTTTTTTTTTTCTTCAAGCCTGCATTCCAATGCCTCTTCTGAAGGCATGGTGGTAGGAAGAGGAATAAACTTGGTTTATAAAAATTATCCGACGGTTAACCGGTCAAATGTGAGTGGCGTCCCTAGTCCCGCATGCCGTGGTCCTGAGACGACAGCTTGGCCCTGCTCTCTAAACGACGCTGTTTGGCCGCCAGGCCACACATTGACTCCGTGTAGCAAACGGCGATATCGCTAAGAGTATACATTTGTGGATACCTACTTTTGGATCTCCCTGCCTGATCGCCCTGCCTGACGTCAGGCAGGGCGATACGATCTCTCCAATGCTATTCACAGCGTGTTTACAGGAGGTATTCAGAGACCTGAATTGGGAAGAACTGGGGATAAAAGTTAATGGAGAATACCTTAGTAACTTGCGATTCGCTGATGATATTGCTTTGCTTAGTAACTCAGGGGACCAATTGCAATGCATGCTCACTGACCTGGAGAGGCAAAGCAAAAGAGGGGGTCTGAAAATTAATCTGCAGAAAACTAATAATAATATTTGGGGTTTTACGTGCCAAAACCACTTTCTGATTATGAGGCACGCCGTAGTGGAGGACTCCGGAAATTTTGACCACCTGGGGTTCTTTAACGTGCACCTAAATCTAAGTACACGGGTGTTTTCGCATTTCGCCCCCATCGAAATGCGGCCGCCGTGGCCGGGATTCGATCCCGCGACCTCGTGCTCAGCAGCCGAACACCATAGCCACTGAGCAACCACGGCAGGTGAAAAAGAAAACTAAAGTAATGTTTAACAGTCTCGGAAAAGAACAGCAATTTACAATAGGCAGCGAGGCACTGGAAGTCGTAAGGGAATACATCTACTTAGGGCAGGTAGTGCCGGCGGATCCGGATCATGAGACGGAAATAATCAGAAGAATAAGAATGGACTGGGGTGCGTTTGGCAGGCATTCTCAGATCATGAACAGCAGGTTGCCATTATCCCTCAAGAGAAAAGTGTATAATAGCTGTGTCTTACCAGTACTCACCTACGGGGCAGAAACCTGGAGGCTTACGAAGAGGGTTCTACTCAAATTGAGGACGACGCAACGAGCTATGGAAAGAAGAATGATAGGTGTAACGTTAAGGGATAAGAGAAGAGCAGATTGGGTGAGGGAACAAACGCGAGTTAATGACATCTTAGTTGAAATCAAGAAAAAGAAATAGGCATGGACAGGACATGTAATGAGGAGGGAAGATAACCGATGGTCATTAAGGGTTACGTACTGGATCCCAAGAGAAGGGAAGCGTAGCAGGGGGCGGCAGAAAGTTAGGCGGGCGGATTAGATTAAGAAGTTTGCAGGGACGGCATGACCACAATTAGTACATGACCGGGGTTGTTGGAGAAGTATGGGAGAGGCCTTTGCCCTGCAGTGGGCGTAACCAGGCTGATGATTACACACACACACACACACACACACACACACACACATATATATATATATATATATATATATATATATATATATATATATATATATATATATAAACGAGAAGAAAGTGGGTTTACCGAGAGCGCCGATATTTATTAGTCATAGCATGAGAAGCCAACAAACAGCGACACCAAGGACAACATAGGGGAAATTAATTGTGCCTAATAAATGAAATGAATAAACGATAAATTAATGGAAATTAAAGTGGATGAAAAAACAATTTGCCGCAGGTAGGAACCGAACCCACAACCTCCTCATTTCGCGTGCGATGCTCTATCAATTGAGCTACCGCGGCGCTGTTTCCCCATCCACGCCAAGGTCTGTGAGTGGTGGCGCTGGCTAACACTCCCAGGGTTTACTAGTACACATAAATACCCAAGAAAGTGGATGGGGAAACTGCGCCGCGGTAGCTCAATTGGTAGAGCATCGCACGCGAAATGCGGAGGTTGTGGGTTCGGTTCCCACCTGCGCAAGTTGTTTTTTCCTCCACTTTTTTCCATTAATTTATCTTTTCTTCATTTCATTAATTAGGCACAATTATTTTCCCCTATGTTGTCCTTGGTGTCAGTGTTTGTTGGCTTCTCATGATATATATATATATATATATATATATATATATATATATATATATATATATATATATATATATATATATATATTACGGGGCTTCACGTACCAAAACCACGATCCGAATATGAGTCGTGGCTGTCACTGCCGAATAATCGGCTTAGCTTCGTGGGTTCCCTGAAATCGGCATCGAACGAGACAACCTATCAGCTATGAAGTTGACTCAGCTACATATTTTCAAAACCTATAACCAGTTCATTGGGTTTGCCTAAGATATTAGAAAAATGCAGCAAGCTTCAATGGCATCGTATTACTATTTTTGTTTAATATGGAAACATGCAATGCCACTACCTATACCTAATGCGAGGCAAACACATAGAACACTACAAACCAGACGCGACAAGCAACGGTAGCATCCTTGTTCCCTAGCGACGAACCAACTGGCCCTCAAGCACCAATTTTAAGAGGCCCCCGTAAGCGAGCGAAGTCTCCTCGCAGCCTCTTGGGAAGCTATGTCCCCAGCCCCACACACAAAATCAAGAATTCCCTAGTGCGTCCGCGGTTGAACATATAGGTCAGAGCGATTCGTGCTGGCAAAGAACGCTATCCGCTTTGAAAGAAAAAATGATCCTGTTCGTAACGCTAAGTGCATGGCAAACAATCTCACTGTGGTGAAAAAATTAGTTCCTAGCCTTTCTTCGTCCTCCTCTCCCTACCATGTAGTCACTCTCAAGGCCAAAATATACATTTCACAATTCAGTGATCCTATGCGAATTTCGAATTTTCAGCCTTGATGCAATGTTGCAAACATCACTTGGAAACGGCTACAGTAGTGAACGAATTTTCACCTCTCTCTTTCTCCTGAAAAAAAATTAAACAAAGAACATAACAAGGAATAAGAAATAACTTGTGCAGTGTGAGTGCCGCCGTGCCCCATTGTCAGATGACCTTCCAGCAGCGATGCACAGCCTTGAAACAGACTGGGGTGCGCCTGTGAAAACATAAGCAAATACTTTTCCCCTCCCTCAACATATTTCGCCTCCGAGCTCTATATTTAAGTTTCACTTCCTTCTTATTAAAATTACGGCTAAATATATATATCATGATAGCTATTGCAAGCGTCGCATATCTCCAAGTTGTTCGAACGTTTATCAACCCTTTCGAAGCTCCAATTGTGCATCGTACGAAAAAGAAAAATGTTCCACGGTAACCATCAAACCTAGCGAGAACCAACACAAACGTCGTCTTAGTTTTTCTTCCTATTT
Source organism: Dermacentor variabilis (assembly GCF_050947875.1). NCBI lineage: Eukaryota > Metazoa > Arthropoda > Arachnida > Ixodida > Ixodidae > Dermacentor > Dermacentor variabilis. The sequence goes on along the minus strand of NC_134572.1, from coordinate 171,505,641 downwards.
CTTTATGGGTCCAACATTTTTTATCGTCCTTTTTATTAACGTGAAAGTGGCAACAACCCAACCTTAGAGCTGCTTTGTTTTGCTTCACCTGCCTCTGAACCCAGCAAGTTTCCCCTCAAGAAATGAAATACTAAAGAGAAGGGAAAGCTTTGCCAGGAAAATAATCTTAGGGAGGGTCTTAACTTTTCAACTAGCGTCAGCGAATATGCGAACATACGCAAATCGTATATCAAAACGAACAACACCCCACAACAACGAAGACTACATCACCAAATGAAGCGCAAAAGTTCCGTCATCCCAGTTATCTCTCTCACCGTGTTCTGACTCCCCCTGCACCATTGGACATGTCCGTTCGTTTCCAACTGGTTCGTTCTCCTCAAAGTTAAATGAAATGGAGAAAGTAAAAGAAAACGAGACGTGCTAAAGAAGATGAAACAAAAAATAATGAACAAGCGCCAAATGGAACTCGGAGCAGCTACCGCATACTGCGAGCGGTGAAGTTCTCGCAGCTGCTATCAGATGGCGAAGCGAGCGGTGAGAAAAGCATGCAGGGTGCCCCTCGAGGTGGAGTAGAGATGGGAGCCGGTCCCCTCAGTGCGCATGCTCCGTTTCTCCCTTCGCTATCGCTTCCCTTCACTCATTCTCTCCCCCAGGACCTGGGGTAGGGGAAGATCCCGAAACGCTGCTAGGATGGTGACTCGTCGCAGGCTCGCGGAGGATCGGCCCCTCCCTTCTCTCGCATGACGAGAGCGCTGGCTCCCGGTGCAACATCCTCCCTCATCCGTTTCTGGCTGGAGGAAGAAGAAAGGCGCACGGGAGTCCGGGCGAACAAGACGCGCGGCACGTCGCTCGTTAGCCGGCGCAGTCGCGAGCCACCGTCCACGCGCGCTGCGCTAGCCGGAGGTAGGACGTTCGCTTTCCACTTGGCGCCGAGTGCATCGTTCGACGCACGTCAACGTTTCCGAATCGTTTCGTGCGAGCTGGGCTGCTGCTAAGAGTGCGTGTGCGCGTACGCACAGTGACGGTGCGTCTTCTTAGTTTGACTGTTAGCAGTGCCTTCGCGTTTTGTGCGTACGCGTGCCTTCGGGAAGGCAAACACAATTCAAATCAGTGGGTATGCCTGCGGCGACGCTTCTTCCAACTGAGCCGTCGGTTGCCGTGTTGCTTGCGCAAAAGTTCTAGTGACCAGCCGCTAAGCATCAGTTTGGCCCCTGTTATACTTCCCCCAAACCTGCATTTCTTCTTAGCACGTGGGTCGCATGTATTATCAATATTTTTGTAGATATCTCGTGTGACTTCGCCCCCTGCTCACGTTTTTGTTCGCGTATGTTGAAATGATTCAAGTCGAAACGTATTGTAATTGGCCATATTGTTTCTAAAGTAATGTGAAACGTAGCAATTTATTAATGGAAAGAAACGTATTGGGTAGAGCGGTGAAAGCTTAATGCGTCCACCTGTGGAGCTAGCTACGTAGTCAGTGCCAGTAAGGCGGAACCGGTGTCAAGTTGGACCTGAGCCACTGCATTCCATGTCCGCTGTCCTGCGCTTTGTTCAGACGCTCGCTTTGAAACTCTGTCTGCTGATCCTTGATTTCGATACTGAAAACCGACGTTGGCGTTACACACACTGTAGCCGGACAGCTACATATTCTGCTTGCTATGCAGTCACTACAAATTACGAACGCGTGGTTTATGAATCCTAAGAAATTGCTTTCACTATAGAGGTGCACAGTTCATTCAAGCATCGGCAACAAGGGACTACAACAAGTTACGAGAACGCGTTGTGCGTTGTGATGCGCCGCCTGCGTAGGAACTTCCCTGTGGACAGCGCAGAGAACGACAAAACGACAAGTACCGACCACCCCGTTTATGCCTGAACGGTGGCATCCCTCGACGAAGCATTCTCCGTAGTGTACCTAGTTTCATCCACCGACGCCGACGGGGCGGCGACGTTTCAGCTCCGCTTTTCGTTCTCCTCGGAGAGATGGCACTCGCGTCGGTGGAAGCGCCGGAGAAACCGGGCCACGTGGAGCACGCACCCGTGGCACGCGACGGCTGATGCCGCCGACGGAGTCGTCACGGCAAAGCTGGACGGCGGTCTGTTGCCGAACTCAGGAATACAGGTGTTCGCCGGCACTGCGCAGGACACGACAGTGGTGGGCGCTGGTGGTCGCGACGGCGTCGATGCTGCTGCTGGCACCTTTGCCGCAGCAGCCGGCCACCGCCGCTGGACTGCCGCTGCCCACTGAGCCTCTGTCCACGAGTTGGCTTGCCAGGACCCGTAGGGACGGTGAGTCCGCCTTTCACCAACACTTGCATGGCCAGAGAAAAGTACTGCGGTGATGCGCATCCTTGTTTAGGAGCACAGTAGCCTAGGCGAATTTGCAGCAGTAGCAGCAACGGACCTTTACACATTGCGTGACGCGCGTTGGGGCACGGCCCTCTGTGACAGCTTTGTTATATATGCGCAGCGAGAGCAGCTGACACGGTAAAAGACACAATTCTTACTGGAACAATGCACTAATCTTGAATTAATAATTTACTTGCAGACACCAATTTTTTGTATCAATAGTCCTTCCTATAGAAATAATTATTTCAGAGTTGGCGTCCGATTTACGTCATACTTGTGTCTTTTACCACCGTAGTGTCCCTCGTGCCATATATGGACCGCAGAAAAGCAAAAACCTAAAGCATGATCTCATGCCCTACACGAATTCCAAGTTCGCAAACGTGTGCTATGTATTACATCCAGCGAACAAGCACGAGTATTACTTGGCCACTTCTTATAGAAATAATCATGCCGAGTGCGGGAGGTAAACCATTGATATTCTCCTCTACTTGGGCATCTCTCCACTAAAATATTTTCTTCTGTTGGCTTCCCTGTACATTTTATGCGATTGTTTGTGTGATTACGGAATTTTTTATATGTCCTTACGGTCCCGCTGGCAGATTCTTTATACATGAAGGCAGCCCCTGCTTGGCTTACACAACAAAGGTGCATAAAAGGACGCAAATTAACGCAGAGTAGTGTCACAAATTTTGATTCAGGCTATGCGCATCCGGCGGCAATCATTATGAAAGAGATGTATCACTGATACAATCGTTTCTTGGAGCTCACTGCATGGGCACAATTTCGGGCACAATTCTACCCTAATATTTAGCTGTCCTGCCGGCGAACAGGAATGAGCGAAATTAGAGACCCCTCTATGGTAGGCCCCGATATTTGGCGAGCGTCGAAGTTAGCGTCTGCAGCATTCTACTGTTCGTTCGTTGAATAGCCTATTTATTGCTCACATTTGGAAGCTGAGGCATGCTCTTTATCTTGTAACTTATACATCCGGGATGAGCACATGAAGATCAAAACAATAAAAACGGAAGAAGCGCCCAGTCTTCTTGCTGTTGAGATGTCACGTCGAGAAACATTTACGTTTCTTGATCATATAAACACATTTCTTTAGAACGCGCAAGGCATTTTGTTGTTCGCGAATAAAAGGGATGACACTTCTGAGGTAACTCACAATTTAATGTTATGTACTGCCGCGCCTGCGGCTCTCTTTTATGAGAGGCACTCTGCGACCTGCCGTGGAATCCCGGTGAAAATGCCGCTGAGTTCAACGTCGCGGGTCCAACCCCTGCCGCGGCTGCTGCGTTCATTCATTAAGGACGCAATGCAAAAAAGGCGGTATTTTACAAGCATTGGTGTACATGGTATAGAACTCATGGTAGTCAAGCTTAATCCAGAATGCCCCCTTATTACCTGCTTCGTATTCAGATCGCGGTTTTGGCATGCAAGTGTAAGAACGTATCATATTTGGTTAGTGTAGGTTCATTTTACCCTTTATTCTGATTTTATTATGCGATGGCATTGTACGGATGTGCATGCGGTCGCGCTTTATTTGGACTTGTATGGTATGAAGAACTTTATTGAGGTCCTGAGGGATCAGTCTGGGACTGATGCGGGCCGCTCCCACGTCGGTACAGAGAGGCCGAGCCCCTCTGCCATCACACGGGCCCTCTGGACAGCCCTGAGTTGGTCCGCTAGCACTTCACTGTGCAGCATTCGCTGCCACCACTGTTCACCTCGAGAACCATCACCGGCCAACGCCAAGCAGCGCCACAGCATGTGTTGTAAATCGAGCAAACCCCCACACTTACTACAATAGACTGAAACCCCGCAGTCCGGATTAATTTTATTCATGATGACCGGGTTAGGGTACGTCCGTGTCTGCAGAAGCCTTAATGTAACCGCCTGCGGGCTACTTAATTTAGGATGTGGCAACGGGAATGCCCTGCGCCCTAAGTAATAGTGCTTGGTGATTTCGTTGTAGGTTAACAGTTGGTCCCTGTACTCAGGAGCGGGAGATCCAGCCCCTTCAGGGAGTACACGGCACACTAATCCTCGTGCCTCCCTGTGCGCCACCTCGTTGAGGTTACGCGGGGCTCCCTCCACTGTCCCCATGTGCGCCGGGAACCAAGTAACGGTATGCGAAGTGATATCCCTACCCTGCAGCAGTCTGTTAGCCGGTTCCGCAACAAGTCCTCTCGAGAAGGCTGTAATCGCAGATCGCGAGTCGCTAAACACCAAAACTCTTCTAGAATCAAGTAGTGCTAGAGCAATAGCCACCTGTTCAGCAACCCCCGGGTCTTTGGTATAAATGGAAGCAGCATTTCTAACGCTCCCTTTGCCATCTACTAGCACCACCGAATAAGCATTTTTACCATTAATCCATGCGGCGTCAACAAACGCAGACTCCTCCTCCTGATCCTTTGCCTCTCGCAACAAAGCCCTAGCTCTCGCGACCCGCCTCCCTACATTGTGCACGGGGTGCACATTCCGCGGAAATGGACGAACCATGATATTTGCCCTAAGGTTCACGTTCAACTCGTGTAGAGGCGCCCTATCGTGCGACACAGCCACCGATTCTTCAATTGACTGCAATATATACCTACCCGCTGGTGTACCTAGCAACCGCTCCCTCTGTGCGGTACGTTGAGCCTCAGCAATTTCATCTAAAGTATTATGCAAACCCAGTCGTAACAACATATCGTTTGACGTAGTCATAGGCAGACCAAGCGCAGCCTTGATGGCTTTTCTGATTAATGCTTCCAATTTATTTTTCTCCCCCCTATTCCAATTTAGCATAGCTGCCACATACGAGAAATGACACATAATAAATGCGTGAACTAAGCGCATCGCACCTTCTTCTCCTAAACCCCTATGCCTATTAGAGATCCGTCTTATAAGTCTTATGGCCTCCTCCGTTTTCTTGGTAATACGCTGAATGGTTCTAATGTTCGATCCGTTCGCTTCAAGTACAAAACCCAGGACCCTGATTGCTTCAACTTTGGGTATCACCGACCCTTCCCTAGTATGAATTCTAATGCAAGGCTCAACTTCCGGTACCCAACCCCTCGGCCTACGACCTAGCTTCTTAGATTTGAAGATCAACAACTCCGACTTTTTAGTGGAGCACTTGAGCCCCATGAGACCCAGGTACTCCTCCGTAAGCGTTACCACCTGCTGCAGCCTAGCCTCAAGCTCTCCATCACTACCACCGACACTCCATATAGTAATGTCATCCGCGTAGATAGAATAGCCAATATCCTGGACAGTGTCCAGTCTATTAGCCAACTTCGACATCGCCAGATTGAATAACATAGGCGAGAGTACGGATCCCTGCGGAGTACCACAGCAACCCAATTTAACGACTTCCGATTTTATCTCCCCAAACCTGAGACATGTCTTTCTATCCGTAAGGAAAGCCTTGACAAAATTGAAAAGCCGCTGCCCCATATTCAAGTCCGATAGCACCCGTAGAATGAAAGAATGTCGGATTTTATCGAAAGCTTTTTCCACATCAAGTCCAATTAGTGCCTTAGTATCCCTTGTTCGCCGGTCAAGGATCTGATGCTTAATCCTGATCATAGCATCCTGAGTCGAGAGGCCGGGCCGAAATCCTATCATCGAATGCGGAAAGACCCCATTGCCCTCAACATAACGCGTTAGCCTATTTAAAATGGCATGCTCAGCGACTTTTCCCAAACACGACGTCAGTGAAATAGGTCTGAGATTTTCAAGCCCTATGGCCTTGCCCGGTTTGGGTATCAGAACAGTAGTTGCCAGTTTCCACTCTTCCGGGAAAGAGCCTTCCTTCCATAGGCAATTGATCTGCCGCGTAAGGAACTCAATTGACCCATCGTCTAAATTCCGTAGCATTTTATTCGTAATGCCATCCGGCCCTGATGCCGATCGACCATTAAGATTCTGCAGCGCCATCCTGATATCACTTTCAGTAAATTCCGCGTCCATAGCTGCATTTTCGTCTCCACTATATTCCAAAACCCCATCAGGTGTATCGTGCCAGGTCTCCAAAGGAAGGTATCTCTGAGCCAAATCCTTTAGCAACTCCTGCTCCGTGGAGTCCCGACACGCCTGATGGACCAGCTTACCTATCACAGTCCTCTGATTAGACTTAGTGTTTGTCTCATCTAGTAAATGTCTGAGCAAACTCCATGCGCCTCCCCTCTTAATGCGACCATCAATAGAATTGCACACTTCATCCCATTGCTGCTTGCACAGTACCCGACAATGGTCTTCAATTTCCTGATTAACCACTGCTATACGCTTTCTAAGCCTTCTATTTAATCTCTGACCCTTCCATCTCGCTAACATCGACTGCTTTGCTTCCAACAAATGTGCCAGGCGACTATCCATGTGTTCCGTGTCAATATCGGTCTGAACCTCTTTAGTGGACGCCTCAACGTCACTTTTAAGCTGACTAGTCCACTGTTCCAAGGTCAACTCATTTCCTTCATCATCGATTCTCTGCGCTCTTCTTTTCCTAAATGCATCCCAGTCAACCATCCTGAATGTGCGCTCCTTTTTATTAGCCACTGCCAAAGTAATCATAAGTATGTAATGATCGCTACCAAAATCTTTATTAGAATTTGACCAGGACGAATCCACCACCCCTCGAACAAAAGTGAGATCAGGTGTCGAATCTCTACATGTCGACGTGCCACATCTGGTGGGATACGAGGGGTCTGTAATCAGAGTTAAATTCAAGTCTAGTGCCTGCTGCCATAGTCTCTCCCCCTTAATAGTGCTATAAACATACTTCCACACATGACATGGTGCATTGAAGTCCCCTCCAATAAGCAACGGTGCATCCTTAGCCAGATTGGTTGCCTTGGTCAAGAGAGATTTGAAACTCTGCTTCGTGTCCCGGGGGCTACTGTACAGGTTAAGCAGGTAAACGCTCCTCTGACATGACCTTTGCCGACCTAAGATTACTTCCACCATAATATATTCAATCTTGCAATCTGCCATGTGAAGATCATGTCTAATGTATGCCAACCTCCTATTAATGAGAGTAGCGAGTCCTCTGCCCTGTTCATTATCCTTAACTTCCGCTTTGAAATTCGTTAAGGTCACGTTAGACGTCAGTGTTTCCTGTAACATGATAACTTGAGGCTTGACACCATGCGTTCTAACAAACTGCTGCAGAGACGCCTTCTTATGATTGAACCCCCTACAATTCCACTGCCAAATACTAAATGAACTATTTAATAGAGCCATCTTGACCACGGAAATTTGGTGAACTATTTTTGAGCTCAAGTCCACTGTCTCGTTTAGATATATTTCAATTTTGCCTAATCTCTGATCCGTGATATTTTCCCGTTCTTCTATCCGCTCCAGTCTACTAATGATCTGATTTACACTTTCTTGCAATGTCGCCATCATTGCCTTAAGCTCGGAACCGACTTTACCCTGAATCCGGACGGTCGAGGATAAGGCCCTCTTTTTCGGAGCAGGCGTCTCTTCGTCCGCCATGTTCTGTTCTGCGACCTCCACAGACCTTGGTACCTCAACCGAGTCATCATGTTTCCCAGTCTGTCTTAAGCTATCGTTGTTACCGGAAGGTAAGCCGTTCCTAAGTACAGCCATCTCCTTGATAAGCCCGTCAATGGCTGCTTTTAAACTACGATTCTCTCTCTCCAATTGCGCAATCCTATCCCTATCCTTATTACCATCCACATGCTCCTGGCGCTGCTCGGGCGCTCGGCCGGCGTTGATGCCACCCTTGACCTTGTCAGCCCAGGTGGTCTGGCTCCCAGCTGCGCCGCCGTCGCCACCAGCTGCAGGAAAGCGCACCCGCGCCTCCATAGAAACGGATCGGCTCCTGGTCGTACGAGTCCCAGAAGATGGCCGCTGCCTCGACCTGGAGCGGCTCCTAGAGCGCGAGCGTCCCTTAGAACGTTGGCGGGCGCACACCAGCTGCACCATCTCGGCTGCCTCTTGTTCCGCCGTTAGCTCCGCCCTGGCTCTCTCCTGTCGTCGTACACGCACGACGTAGGGAAGCTGGTATCGTTGTCTGCATTGTTTATCCGCTGTCAGGTGTCGTCCGCCACAAAGCTTGCAACAAGGCACACAGTTGTGATCCTCTTCAGGGTTCCGAGCCCCGCATCCTCGGCATTCAAAACAATCGGGGGCTGGGCAGACGTCCGCCCGATGTCCAAGCTTGCCACACACATAACATACATCCAACTGCTTTCGATACAGGAAGCACCGTACCAGAGTTGGCCCATATCTGACGAAATTGGGCACCTTTAACCCATCGAAAACAATGATGACTGATCCTGTGTTTTTGATGCGTTTGGCCGCCATAGCCAGCGGATTGCGATCATTAACAATGTTCCGCTCAAGTGTCGCGGGGCCATCCATAATGTCTACATTGCGAATGACCCCCTTACACGTAGTGTGTGGGGCCGTCTCGTACGCACTGACCTCAAAATCCTTGTCTGCCACTCTGATTGACCTGAGTCTCACATAACGTTCAGCGTTGCTCCTTTCTGGCGTACTAGCCACCAAGATATTTTGCATAAAGTTCGGGCAAATAACATCTTCCCGAATATGTTCAATACCGAGGCCTGCCGCCTCTACGATTGCCTTGCCCACCGCTGTAGAGCTAACTTTCTCCAAATTCAGTCCACCCCGTGGGCGAATGACTATTTTGATGTGTTCTTGTGGCATCGGTGGCATGCGCGACGGCTTCACAATGCGATTCTTGATTGCCGAGCCTCCGCGCCGTTCACCTGCGCCCCGTCGTTCAGGCATCTCACTTGGCGAACCGCCATCACCTAATGCATGCCTCGTCGTAGTTCTAGATTTTCGGTTGGACACTGTCCGCCATCCCAGGTCTTCAGTAAAGTCCTCCGCCGGGAGCACTTCCCCTTCAACGTGCATTGCTGCCATGCCGCGCTAGGTCTACCAGACGCTAGCTCTCGGCCAGCGTGGCGTGAGCACAAAAGTTCCAATGAAGTCCAAAAAAGGGGTGGCCCACCTCAAAATCAGGTATCCGCTGAATCTTCTCTTCTTCACGGATCCGATGATAACAAATTTACACCACTAGGTGACCAAAAAAGGCTCGGAAGCTTCGAAAAAGACGGACCCATAAAAGCCCACAAGCCTCCTTCGAACTTCGTCGTCGTCTTCTCCATTTGGACTTGTGTTTCTGTTTCAACCTCGGCGTTTCAGTGTCCCAAAACTTCATCCATCATTTCATTCTTTTTGTTTTAATTTGGCATGCTAATCGGTGTTCTTTAGGCTATGTTCATCACTAATGCAGCCATTGGCTTCATATGAATGAATTTCAGTAGCGCAAGCTCCGTTTACAGTCTCTCCACCTGACACCGTAGCTACATTTACGCGTGCTTAGCCACTGAGACCTCTATTCCGTTTAGTGTTTCGATGTGGTTTGTCATGAAAGTTCATTGCTATTTCTTTGTCTGTTAGTCATACCCCCAATTTTATGTAGCATACCGTCTTAAGCCAAGCAAAAGCTATAAACAATGTTTTGTTATGTTCAGCGTGCTAAAGGAAAATAAATTAAAATATGGTGTTTTACTTGCCACAACCACTTTCTCATTATTAGGCACGCCGTAGTGAAGGACTCCGGCAATTTCTACCACCTGGGGTGCACCTAAATCTAAGCACACGGGTGTTTTCACATTTCGCCCCCATCGAAATGCGGAGGTCGTGGCCGGGATTCGATCCCGGGACCTCGTGCTCAGCAGCCCAACACCACAGAAACTGAGCAACCACGGCGGATTCGTTCAACATGCTCCCTGTAACGTTTTGTTTTTGTGCCTTAGTATTATTGAGGCGGCAGAAAGTGTTTCTCACCACGTTAGGGGATGAGAACAATTTATTCGCGTCTCACCACGCTGCTATATTTAGGAAATAATTTGTGAAAACAGGAGTTGTTGGATATTTAAAGCAAATTCATATAAATATACATAAATTCATATAAATTCGCGATGACTCCTGGCTGTATTTCACTACCTGAACCACAGCTTCTGCTAAAGTGCCCAAGCGCTACTATGGTAGCACCATTTACTTATGCCAGTGGGTAAGTGGCGCTTGAAATGTTCTTGTTATCGTAGGCAAAAAGTTGATACGCAAAGTAGAGCGGAGGCAGAGACGACAAAGCATGCAGTAAACTTGAGCGATGGTACGGCAGTTCCACGTGCACGCCCTTTCGTCATTCTGCCCCGTGTGTTGAGTTAGCGCTGTACACATTCCATGCGCCGGACCAACTGGGACTCCAGTCATCGGTTGCATATTTTACTAGCTTTGTAAATTAATGTGTGTGCACCACCACTCGAAAGTCAGTCAGTGGTCGCCACCTCACGTTTTGAAAAGCAGCCTACAGCAAAGTAATCATAATTCCGTGACAACGGCCACACAGTACAAGGAGCGAAAGCGCACAAGCGATTTGAGCGTATTCCTTCGCGCCTCCAACCGGTCCGTTCAGGTGCAATTTTATTAGCGAATTCAAGGAACCGCGCGAAGCTATTTTCCGGCAACGCGGACACTACCCAGTTTCTAGCCAGCTTCTTTCTGAACACTCCGAACACTTTTTCTTAGCTGTGCGCTTATCTAGGCTAGGCAGAGCATAAAGAAATTATTATCATTCGTAAACTCATAAAGACTATCCTCACTGCTCAAGTATGCAGTGTTCCGCTGCAGTTGAATAAAAATTGGACGGAAGACAAGATCTGCATTAGGTTTGAGGAGACCGTCCACGAACTAATTTGGGAATGCATCTACGTTTTGTTTGTGATGTTTCTGCAAGCTTTCATTTCATTATGTAGGCAAACGCTACGTGGAACTTCTTTCGTTGCTGATTTTGGGAGAGCGCGCAGTGGTGATATCTTCAGCATGTCTGGGCGAAGTAGGTATTTTTTTAACACTGACAGACCTCGGCTCCGAAATCGCAACAGTGTGCTAATTCTGCGTCTTATAACATTAATTAGTAATATTGCGCCAAATATCTTATGTAATGCGTATGTAGCCTACTTTACTGCGCCCACTGGTGCCATGAAGGTAGATTACAAGATACTGCTGCGTTATCTCAATTGCCCAATTACGTCTAAACACCAATGTTAGAGCAGCAGTCTGGCGTTTATGCTCGAACATCGGCTGCAGTGAAAGAACCATTGCCAGATGTTATTATTTCAGTGGGTGACCATCCAAGGTGTGCATTTCGCTTTGGCGTAAGAGCGAAGCATCACTTCCACATAAACACTGGCAGCATTCGCGTTGAGAGTTAACCTAGAAAGTTCCCCTGAGAATGTAGAATGGGGTTTTTATAGTAATATACTATTTGAGGTGTGAGAGTAAGCTTAATTTATTGTAATCAAACTTGCACCGTCGTTTGATTAAAGGACGTGCTAACTGCTGGGCTGAAACTGGCATGATAAGACAAAATGAACAGTGGCCGAGCAAAAAATGTCTTAGAAGCCAGCGTTTGCACAAGAGGCGACTTGTCCTCCTCACGGCACCTTTCTGTGAACAACTGTCTTGTTATAATGATGATGATAATGTGACCATTCCCTTCAAAACCGGGTGTTTTCAGGCTCGTTCTTTCACACTTTCTGGTATATTTAAATCTCTGAATGGTTTTATGCGCAGAGCTTCAGTTTTCACACTAGGAAGTTCATTTTATTACTTGCTCCCATCATCCACCCAGCCTTCTTTTACTTGTCCTCACCATTGATTAATTCTTCAAATAACCCTTCAAGCTTAGCGTCTCGCATAGTTACTTCCACATTAAACGTGAGATGGAAACACAGGGATACATCCAGAATCTGCCTAACTGTTTCTACAGCATCTCCACGTGCTACAATTTGCCACATGAGATGCACGTGATAAAACTGACCACTTTCAGAAATGAAACCACTGTTTATCTTCCAATCTACGCCCAGACGCTCGACAAATGCAACATTCGTCGGTGCCGCCTATGGCTGTCTTAAAGTATTACAATTTGTCTTGCAAACTGTCTTACAGTATAATGGGTCTCTAGAACAATAAGCGACAGAAATTGTGTCAGGCTTAACTTCATGTAGGTATAAGCTCCAGACATATTTCCGCAACTACTGAAAATCACACATGACATTATAACGTCAAACCATTCACGTCTTGACGTCAACTTTAGCTAATCAACGACCCAAGCGTCCAGCGGTAACTCACAGCGGTCTTTATAAAGCCCAATCAAACGCACATTCCGTTTATAAGAGATCACTTTTTTGCTTTCAAAACAAATAACATTGCCTCACTGAGCAGTTTTCTTGACTACTTGACTGACAAGAGGTGAGGAGTATGCTCAAGCAGAGAGGGTTTCGATGGGGCATAGTTAGCACAGTGTAAGTAAATAACCTGATGAGGAGGGGTGTGCCGGCGTCTGCGGTTGACTCGCTTGCCCTTACTTAGCTTTCGATGGCCATTCGAAAATCGCGGTGGCGTACAATGGAAGCTTTAAAAAAGCCGCCAGAATGGATCCTAAGCAGAGTTGGCAAAGCAATCTCATACGTGCTGAAATGGTTCGATAGTGTTTTACTGCAACGGAAAATTATTTATTATACGCAAATAAATCAATGCTCTCCGGCATGTCCCTGGTGTGATTGGTGGGCGGCAATCTTCTATTCCTTTGGGAACGGGCCAGTCTCCAGATATTAAGAAAGGAATTTAGTTTTCTTAGGCATGTTAATGCATCCTTAAAGGGACACTAAAGGTTACTATTAAGTCAACGTGGACTGTTGAAATACCATCCCAGAAACCTCGAAACGCTTGTTTGGTGCCAAGGAGAGACTTATTTTAAGAGAAAATGCGTTCTGAAGCGTCCGCGTGCCTCTAGCGCAGTTCAAATCGCCCGCTCTCCGATCGAGGAGTACTGACATCATGGTCTCATAGTGACGTTGCGCCGTCGCTGAGTAAAACGGCGTCCGAAGACGGCGCTACGGCTTTTCTGCTCAAAACGCAAACGCGCGGCCAGAAACAGAGCCAAGACAGAGCCGACAGCAGAGCGAAAGCGCGAGTATGGTGGCTAGCGGAAGGAGAAACGCGCGACCATAAGCTGGTACTCTATTCTATGACGCAAACTTCGACGCTCGTTGCAATGGACCCTGACAACGACAGATTGGCTGGCGATGCTGGGCTCAACTTCAGCGGTTTGAGCACTGACGAGCGCGACCTGCTGCTGAGGGCTCGCGCTGCCGGCGTTGTTGCGTACTACGACGGCGGCCTCGGCACCGGCTCTCCGGAGCGGGAAAGCAAAGAGGGCTTCCCACGACATCACATGGACGTGGAATTCTCGCTGCTTGTTCCAAATGAAAGTTTCGCGAGCCAGCAGAACCCGCACAGCACGACGCGATAACGAAACTACTGAAACTCCAAAGCGTGCGCGGCGCAGAGTCGAGCGAAAACGAAACCTTTCGACCACCCATACTACTGAACGGTAACGTCAAAATGTTATTTTTTCTTAGAATCGAATAGGCGTAGTCAAGTAGCATTTTCTTCCGTCTTATAATCGAATGAAATAATATTTTTAATTCGAGTAGTTGAGTATTAGTAACACAAATGATGAGGAGTGCTTTCGTCATCGGGCTAGTACCGGAATGTTGCTGGGGGGTCTCAAATAGTGTCATGCATTTACCTCAATTTCTCGGTTACTAAAGCTCTGTTCGCGATTATATTGACGCCTTAGACGTTATAGAACATTGCTCTACTACTTTAACTTGACTTTCTGGTAACCTTTAGTGTCCCTTTAACGCGGTCAGGTCACTTTGATGTGGCGAGTTCTCGCGGTTTTGTGACGTCGCGTGACAGACACGTGAAGTGGGCGCAGCCCCAAAACATTTGACCAATAGCAGACGGCTAACGTCGAGAAAGGCATCAGATCAAAAAATCAACGCCCGAGCACTCCGCCCAAATCGTTACCCAGCGAACCTCAAAGGTGCTGCCCCGGCGTTTATCAGTGGGTTAATCATGACGATTCATTAAAGGACGGCACGGAGTTTCTGCTTGCGCTCGTCTGCACGAGCCGGTCCTTGTGCTCGGACCGCAGCATCGCACGGAGTAGACGAGCTCATTTCCGGTGTTGATAGCAGCGTTGCTGACCGAGAGCTGCTTGCTCTTCAAGAGTTTGTATGACGCGTGGCGTACCCATTTCGGAGCCGGAGAGAAACTACTGCGAGCGCGCTCGGCGGAGAGACACAACGTCACAACTTGGGCAGCCAGTTGCAAGCCTCTCTTTCGTTTTGTTTTTCGTGCATGGGCATGGGGTTGCACCAGAGGTGTCCTCGGCGCATAGGCGACAGACAGATCAGCTAGCCATATACAGCTTCGCTGTAATAATTTTTTTCGTTGTGTCTAATCACGCATAATCAATGTGCCCGTTTTGACACGTGTAGTTGTGTATCGTTCTCGGCTGACCGCTTTTCACTGTCTAACAAATGTTATCGCTCAGCGCCGGACGTCCCCCATGTATCGGAAGTTTCTCGAACGTTATCGAAGGTTATACCTTTATCGTGTGATGCCGCAGGCGAGACATGACCAGAGGCTCCAAGCAAGGGGAGCGGAAAACGTCCCTGTTTGTTCAACAGCCGTGTATATATATATATATATATATATATATATATATATATATATATATACCCTATGTGGGCGAGGGTGCGTTCTCACACCACCATGTGTCATGTGCGATACAAATATTGGTCACATCACAGGTGCCGTAGATGCGAATCCAGCGTTGCGCCAGATACGACGCATCCCCTTTTCTTTCAAAGACGAGAAACAAAAAAACAAAGAAAATAACATTAGTACAAACGAACATTTAGAACGCGATTTAGGGAACCTGCACAAAGCTTCGATTATAGGCAAGCCTCTGTTGGGGGCCTTCGTTCTCGCGTTGACCTACTGAGCGCAGGTTCTCGGTCCTATTACAACCCTGCAAGAGCGTTGGATGAGGCAGGAATGCTGCCAGTTGTGGCTGGGGACTCTGCGGCATTGCTGCGGCTGTATGCTGAACATCTTTCGTCAGGTCCTTGGTGCAGGTCCTCCTCGTACTTACAAAGGCTTCTTTATCGAAGAGCTTCTCTTGTAGGCAGCATATGTTGCCGATTGCGTCGCAGGAATGTGCTTTCATCAGTGATTATGTTACACGACCGGGGATATATGTCGTAGCTTGAACTACGTTACCTTTGATGGCGAACACCCTTTTTTGATGCCTACCTTGTCTAGAGGGTAGAACGGTGGTAGTTGTCGGCCGGAGTGGTCGGCCTGACGATGCTTCTGTACGTTGCGACCTGGACATGGCCGCACGTCGGGCAACGTTGTCCGTAGTCGTCTTCCTTTAAGTACTTCGCCAGGTGATGGGCAAGATTACATTGGAGTAGACCTGCAGGCAAGAAGACCAAGCCAAAACTCTTGATTCATTTGACTGCTTTCCTCTAAAATCCTCGTGACTACTTGTGCGCCTTTTTCCGTCAGACCGTTGGAGTGGTGGTACCTAGGGCTAGAAGTGGTGTGGTAGAAGTGGTTCCTTCGCGCAAATGCAGCACAAGCGTGGCTAGAAAACTGTGGATCATTATCCGAACAAACTTCAACTGGTATGCCATCTCTAGCAAAAATCGCACTTGCTGCTTCAATGACTGTCTTCGTGGTAGTATCCTTTAGCAGCTCTACTTCAGGAAAGTTTGATAATGCGTCGTAGGCGCGCAGGTATGGCCGTCCACTATGCTCAAAAATATCGATGCCGACATGATGCCATGGTTTATCAGCTACTGGGCGTAACTTTAACGGCTCGTGTGGCTGTCTGTACGCGTACCTTTCGCATGCAGGACATGCCTGTGCGAAAGCTGTTATTTCACGGTTGATTCCTGGCCAGAAGGCCAGATGCCTGGCCCGTGGCTTGGATTTATTGATTCCAAGATGGCCTCGATGAATGCGTTCCAAACTACCATCGTCATGGTAGCCGGAATTACAACTTTACGCCCTTTTAAGAGGACTCCTTTCACGGGAGAAAGCTCGCCTTGAAAACACTTTCAATGGCCTTGGAGTGCTTTTTCTGGCGCCAGATCCCAAAGATCTTGCTTTAATTCTTCCTCCCGACTAGTTTCCGTAGGCAACCTCTTCCAGGTGTTATCAGTGACAAGTGAGGAGACAACACTTACTGCGTGCACTTCAGTGTCGTCGTTGATGACGTCGTTTTCCGTGATGGGTCGGGTTGTTATACGGGACGGCATGTCAGCGAGAAGCAGTTGCTTCCCTTGTGTGAACTGAAGCTTTAAGTCATAGCGAAGATGGCGGAGGAAAAACCCCTGCAACCTCCGGGGCCTTCTGCGAGACGGCGATCAAGGGGTGGTGATCAGTTTCAAGAATAAACGACCGACCATAGACGAAATGGTTAAACTTTTCGCAGCCATATGCGACCGCCATCGCCTCCTTTTCAATTTGCGAGTAACACTGTTCGCACTGTGTAAGTTCCCGCGAGGCATACGCGACTGGCTTACATGTGGCCTGGTGGCACTGCAAGTGCGCTGCGCCGGTTCCATTTCCCGATGCAGCACATGTCACTTTTGCTGCTTTTGTTTAATCGAACGCAGCTGCTAAAGACTGTCTACTTAAACTTCCCCAAGGCTGCCTCTACTCTTCAGCGTGATTAGGCGTCCAGTCAAGCGCAGTATTCTTCTGTAAGAGATTTCTGAGGAGCGTCATCTTTTGGGCCAGTGACGGCATAAACTTGCTGAAAATATTCACGGTTCCTAGTACCCTCTATACTCCGAGCTTGTCGGTTGGCGGTAGAATTTGTACCATTCATTGTCACCAAGAAACTCGATTTTGCCGACACCAATGAAACACTTGTTCGTAATGAATGTCTGTCCACCGCGTTCTGCTGCTTGCAGTACCGACTACAGGCGCCTGTCATGCGCCTGCCTCGACGACCCCCACACTAGTACAACGTCAACGTATACTCTGACCCCAGGAATACCTTCAACAATTTCATTTAGAGTTGTCTGAAATACCTCAGGCGCCGATGATTTACCAAACGGTAAGCACAGAAATCTGCAGTGTCCGAACGGCGTTGCAAAGGTGCAAATTTGTGAGGTCTTGTTGTCCGACAGAATTTGGTGAAAACCAGAGGTCGCGTCAAGACGGGTGAAAACTGTAGCGCCCCCTAACTCTTACTCTATGTCTTCCCTTCGCGGCATTGTGTAATGTTCTCTTGATGCATTGGTTAAACCTCGTGGGGTCGATACATACTCAAATTTTCCCGTATTTCTTTCTAACAATGACCAATGGGCTTACCCAGTCTGTGGGCTCGGTTACTTTGGTTATGATTCCTGCGCGCTTCACGCGTCCTAGTTCTCGCCAGGATTCCTGTAGAGCCAGCGGTACTCGTCGGGCTTCTTGGACGACTGGTTTGGCGTGGTCACGTAGAACCATTTGATAGACTCTTTCCACGCGACCGGTCTCTGTGAACAAGTGGCGAAAGTTCGTTTCGACTTCATCAGAACTGTTTTAAGATACTGCGTGTATGCGTGACACAAGTCCAAGATTTTCGCTGGCCTGTAAGCCCAGGGTGGCCTCATGCCCCTTGGACACCACGAAGAAGTGGAGGACAGCGCGACGGTGACCTAGTGCTAATTGTGTGCGAATGGCACCATCATGCTTGATAACCCATCCGCCATACGAACGTAGCCTCACGCTGCTTGGTTTCAAGGGCGGCTTGCGGCGAATTTTACGGCAGCATCCGAAAGGTAGTAGGTTTGCTTGCGCTCCTGTATCGACCTTGAATTCAAGTGGTACAATCTCGATTTGGGCGAAATGTTCAGTCGTGTTAGCTTGCTGCGCAGCTTGACACACCAAAATGTCAAAGTTATCTTACCCGCCCTCAAATTCGCCAATATCGACAAATCGTCTGCAGCAGATCCAAAATTGTTAGGGCGTTGCATTTGCGATATGTTTTCCCGAATGCAGGATACCTTGTGGCGGGTGCAGACGTGCGCACTCAGGACACTTGTAATGTCTGAGCAAGACACTTTGTTTACTTGGGGGTTCCTTACCCATCGGGTCAATGTGGCTTTTTACCCGCGCCCGAATATTTGGTTGCGCTGCTGCCGCTACAGCTGTTTTATGAACCTGCTCATCCTTCACTAAAATTCAGCGTAGTGTCGCGCATCAACCATTCCCGAAGTTTCTCGTTGAACCCTTATCATTGCGTCCATTTGGGAGCCACAGTTGCATTATCTTGTCTGGTTCTGTAAGTCTCGCAACAGAGGTTCGAAAAGCTCAGCAGAGGCCTGAACTCGCGTGCGCAAAACGTAGCGCTCATGGGCTTCGTTCCGCTGCACCGCACAGTATGCATCGAATTTCGCAATGGCAGTGGCGTAGTCATTTCTGCTCTCATCTTCACCAAAGCTGAACGTGTTGAAGATCTCGATGGCTTCCTCGCCAGCAACGCTCAGCAGAAGTGCTGTCTTGCATGATTCCGTTCGAGGCATGCTGGTTGGCTGTTCTGTCGCGGCCGGCAAAAATTCAAACCTTTGCTTGAATGCCTGCCAGTTTTCGGCAATTTCGCCAGTCTGGCTCAGTGGGGCTGGTGGCTTCAGGAAGTCCATGGGGCTGGTCTTGTAGTAAAGTCTTCGGTTCACCAAGAGTGCACGTCGGCGTTAATCCCACTTCTGACACAATGTAACGTGTGGTGCCGCAGGCGATACATGACCAGAGGCTCCAAGCCAAGGGAACAGAAAACGTCCCCGTTGATTCAACAGCCGTGTATATATACAATGATTGCGAGAGGGTGTGTTCCCTCACAGCCATGTGTCATGTGCGATACAGGTATCGGTCACGTCATACGTGCCGTAGATGCGAAGCCAGCGCTGCTCCAGATACGATGCATAGATACAATACAATACACGCGGCTTCTTGCCGCCGAACCTTGTCTAAACTGGTTCTATGCGCAACGCGTATTGTGTAGTACCTCCTGGGGGACACTCGCGCGGCAGCGATTACTCTGGAACATTCTATGACTCATGTATGAAAGCCGACGCACTTGACCCGCTGATCACATTTTCGATCATGGGCGAGAAGGTTCACCGCTTTCGTTGTGCTTTCATTGTCACTTGGTTTGAGGGCCCAGGTTCTGCGAAGAAAACGCCAGTTTCGTCATTCACAGTTTTGTTACTTCCTTCGTCGTCACTGCTACATGACGTAGTATATGCCACGTGACAGACAGGCAAATTCGTGGGGGTGGCCCGAAAATTTTGACCTAATGGCTGATTGCAGAATTAGAATAGGAAAGCTTGGAATAGCTTTACGTTACAGCGCCCATGGTTAGCTTTCGGTGACTTTTCTCCCATAACATGCAGTGTGATCTACAACGTGTGGCTTGGCTCTGCCGGAAATCCTAAATGTACAGTCCCCTACAGGAGGGCTTCAGGGTGGAAGAACCACCGCTTGCAGCAATGCAGCTGCACCCAATGCGCGCATAGTTTCCTTCACTTGTAGTTGTGTTATCGAA
This sequence comes from Dermacentor variabilis, assembly GCF_050947875.1. Classification (NCBI taxonomy): domain Eukaryota; kingdom Metazoa; phylum Arthropoda; class Arachnida; order Ixodida; family Ixodidae; genus Dermacentor; species Dermacentor variabilis. The sequence continues at coordinate 171,485,777 of NC_134572.1, read as the reverse complement.
GAAATTTTCATGGTCGTGCTACCGCGATTTTGACAGCAGAAAATTGTGATGTCTATTGCTCGTTGACTGCGAAGAATGAAATTATCGCACATGAGTTTTTGAACAATAAAAAATAGGTGGGACTGATGTCCGATAGTTAAGTTGCCACAAAAAAAATTAAATTATAGGGCTTTACGTGCCAAAACCACCTTCTGATAATGAGGCACGCCGTAGTGGAGGACTCCGGAAATTCTGACCACCTGGGGTTCTTTAACGTGCACCTAAATCTAAGTGCACGGGTGTTTTCGCCCCCATCGAAATGCGGCCGCCGTAGTCGGGATTCGATCCCGTGACCTCGTGCTCCGCAGCCCAACACCATAGCCACTGAGCAACCACGGCGGGTAAGTTGCCACAAACGCGTGATGTTATGTAGAGGAATAGAAAAAAAACACGTCATATACAATCACCAAAGCGTGCATAATTCTTAAGAATACAAAAAAGAAACCTTATACAAATTCTATAAAATATCACAAAGACTGACGTACCTACAACCACAACAGTCTTGCTACAGCGAAGCGGCGAAACGTGGTTCCACAGCTCCCACAACAAAAATTAGCAATCTTTCATTGCCTTCGTACGTTCAGTTGGTGCAGCGTGATTTTATTACGTGATTACGTATTTAATTACGTCATAACGTGATTTAATTATGATTTGCACAGAGCAAACGTCTTGTCGTCGGGCTGATTTCTTCTTTACGATCCATATGCCGACAGCGAAGTTCGAGATAGCAGTGGAGGGAGTGGGTGAGATGTTTCTTGCGGGATCGTAGCTAACATTCTCTATTCTGTGTTCCCTATGGGTTAATCCGGTGCTCTAATTTGAAATGTTTACCAAATGCCTTGCCATGGGACGCTTGATATTTGTACTCTTAAAATGTCAGTGCAGCTGCTAGCAAACCCGCTAGCACCATATGACGGCAGACAAACGTTCAATACGAGACTCACCGCTTCGTACTACGAGATAAACAATGCATATTTATGCGTCAGAGAGCGTGGCGCGTATCGAACCAAAGTAAAACTAGAGCAGCGTTTATACTGAAGCTAAAACAAAGCGTTAAGAGGCGAAAAGCGCGGTGCAACAAACAAAAACATGAATTTTACTAGTGTGAAATGTCTCAGGACGCACTTTTTCAGACTGAGATTAGGCTTCCTTAATTTGACGCAATACTGAAAGCGTATAGGCCAACAGCTCGACCCTAAAGCTTACGTCAGTGAATTCTTTTTTCTCTATTTGCATAATTCGGATTCTCATTTTATATTGTGCCCCGATACTTGCGCGATGGATAAACGATTATGGTGTAAGTAGACAGGAAGACAAATTATACAAAAGAGCACCACGATGTACAAATTTTTTAACTGCGTTATGGAGATAGAAAAGCTTTAATCTTTAAATACTGCCACCGTCTTGTCATATCGGTTTAGCGTTGCTTAGTGCCTTTCCCAGACGAAGCTGCTAAACGAGAAAGTTGTCATGCTTGCCGGCTGGTGGCGGCACCTAAAACTATTGGAATTGTTTTAGATCGCAGCTTCATAAAAGCATTGTAGAAGCATGAATGCCACGATACTGCCACAAATGTTCGTGGGCACCGTGTTCATTCAGTAGCATCTGTTTCTGCTTCAATTTGCAAATACTCTATTGGGAACTAAGAAGATTTTTGAAAAAGGCACAAAAAATCATACGTATAATTTATTTTTTAAGAGTATCTAATGGTATTTACTAGAACTCTAATCTAGCAAATGTTAGTTTCTTGCAATATCATACTTTCAAGCCAACTTGCAGCAATAAATGTATCATTTCATTAATGCGTAGCGTTATTAATACAAATTTCGCCTCTGTTGCCGACTCTGCCACCGCATGAACTGCCTAAGGGCCGATACAGCTACCTCGCATTCATAAATCCGCTTCAAATCGGTTATGTTTACGCCCTCCATCGTCACTGAATAACGCCCCTCTTGACCAGTATGCAAGAACCCAGACTTCATGGCTTCCCCGCCGAGGCTTTGCTTTAGGACCATCTCTCATCTCTATCGCCAGATCCTGACTGGAAGCTTATCACTACCAATTAAAAGAAAGCTGTACAATCAATGCTTCGTACTGGTGCTAACATGTGCGGCACAAACATGGAGGTTGACAAAGAAGCTCGAGAACAAATTAAAGGCCGCGCAAGAAACGGCGGAACGAAGAATGTTAGGCCTAACATTAAGAAACAGGAAGAAAGTGGTGTGGATCAGAGATCAACCTGCACTAGCGTATAGTCTAGTTGACTAGAAGAGATGTCGCGCAGGAGACTATGTAATGCGTAGGACTGATAACCGGTGGACTATTAGAGTTATAGAATGGGCACCAAGACAAGAGAAGCGCAGTCGATGATGGCAGTGTGGCGACGAGCGACCACGGAGACCGGTAAAGTCTCGGGCTCTCGCAGGAGAGGAAGAGCCGACACTCGATCGCTTAGCGTAGCAATCTTTTTAATAATGTCCTTCGGAATGCTAGCCCGTGCCGGAGCGTGCCAGCCGCTCGTGCTTCGTGTAGACGCGAGCGTCTACGTCATCTCTAGTGCGACGCTGATGCTGCTGCCGCTACATAGGGCTCCCCCCCTAGAGAGGAGGAAAGTTCGACGAACGATGGAAAGTCCACGTGACGCGGCTTGTCTTGGCGTTGGTCTTGGGTGTCACGTTCGCAGGCGGCGGCGAAGGATGCAGCAGGGTCGCGTCGCATACTGGTGGAGCTGATGGCGCGGGTGCTTCGATGTAGGTGGGTTTCAGACGTTCCAGGGCAATCGTGTCTAATCGGCCGTTGACATTCACAAGAAACGTCATCGGACGACGCTCTAGAACACAATATGGCCCGGAGTAGTGTGGTTGCAAGGGCTTCCGCACTGCACTGTTACGCACGAAAACGTGGGTAGCAGAGGTGAGTGCGGGAGAAACGTACGGGGACCTTGCTTCTTGTGAACGTGTAGGCACGGGGCGTATGTGGCGGAAGAAAGCTTGCAGTTCGGCAACGTAGTCGGCAGGTGATGGCATAGGCGTTTTGGGGGTGGCGACAAAGAAATCGCACGGAAGGCGTAGGTGAGTGCCGTAAACTAGCTGAGCACAGGAGCAACCTAGGTCGCTCTTGAGTGCGGCTCTGATGCCAAGTAAGACGAGGGGCGAATGCAGGACCCGCTTCTCCGGCGATTCATGTGCCATAAGAGAGGCCTTGAGATGCCGGTGAAAACGTTCAACTAGTCCATTGGACTGCGGGTGGTAAGCAGTTGTGCGAAAACGTGTCGTTCCGAGTAGTTTGAGTAGCTCAGTGAAGAGTGCTGAGTCAAACTGCCGACCGCGGTCTGTGATTATTGTGGATGGGCAGCCGAACCTTGCGATCCACGTAGACACGAAAGCTGCTGCAACAGTGGGCGCTGAGATGTCAGATATAGGTGTAGCTTCTGGCCACCGTGTATAAAGGTCGATGCACGTCAGTATGTAGCAGTAACCTTTCGAAGGTGGGAGAGGGCCGACGAGGTCCAGGTGCACGGTGTCAAAACGAGCATCAGGTGGAGGAAAAGACTTGGCAGGTGGAATGGGGTGACGCTGGATCTTCGAACGTTGACACGGCAAACAGCAGCGAACCCAATCGCGAACTTGCGCGTTTAGCCGAGGGCAAACGAAACGACTGGAAAGAAGCTTCTGTGTCGCGCGTATGCCAGGGTGCGACAGGTTGTGCACGATTTCGAATAGACGTCTGCGAAGGGATGCCGGAATGTATGGTCTATGTGTGTCGTTAGAAGTGTCGCAGACGGCGGACGTACCATCTGGGGTCACAACGACGTCGTCCAATTTCAGGGATGTTGACGAATTCCGGAGTGTACGAAGTTCAGTGTCGTCACGCTGTTGACTGGCGAGTTAGTCGGCCTCGACGATGAAAGGTTGCGATGTCAACGTGGAAACGACATTGACACGACTCAGAACGTCGGCTGGAACGTTGTCAGTGCCTTTGATGTGGCGAAACGTTGTTGTAAACTCGGAGATGTAGGAAAGGTGTCGAATCTCGCGTGGCGAGTAATAGGACACCGAGCGATTCGTTCCGTGCACAAGGGGCTTGTGGTCAGTGAAGACAGTGAATGCACAGCCTTCGAGGAAATGGCAAAAATGCTTGATAGCCAGGTAAACAGCGAGTAATTCACGGCCGAACACGTTGTAGCGGGACTGCGCAAGCTTCAGTTTCTTGGAGAAAAAATGGCTGTGGCTTAGCTAAGGTTAAGCCCAGGATGCGAAGCATACTAGCCTTTATTTTAGTTGTTGAACCACTGTTTAGCCTGGTGAACTGCTGTTGCTTGGCTATATTTGGTTCGGCTAGACGAAGAAACAACTCATGCGTTAATCTGCTTCGCCTTCAAGACTGGAACGCGACAGCGTTCCCATCGACCCGCCAAGGGGTGTAAGACAATGGGCTACGGCGCAGCGACTACGCGCCCCGCAGTGGACGCGGTGAGCGTCGAGCAACGCAGCGTTCGGCGCGGCAACGAAATGTGCGCCTGAGCAAGCGACGCACGCCTGAGCCTTAGAAACAGCTCGTTTCTAAGGCAACACCGCATTCACTAGAGGCGCTTTTGTACCGCTTTGAAGCATCGTACTCGTGGCTCAGTGGTAGCGTCTCCGTCTCACACTCCGGAGACCCTGGTTCGATTCCCACCCAGCCCATCTTGCAAGAGTTGAGCCAAAGCCACCTAGAAACAAGCGCAGCTGCTTATATACCGCCGCGTCGCCGCGAGCGACGGCGCGAGTTGGAGCCCCGTTTCTCCTCTGTCGTGACGTCACGGTGTCACGTGGTCAGCCTTGAAGGCGACGCCGCGAGCGACGGCGCGAGTTGGAGCCCCGTTTCTCCTCTGTCGTGACGTCACGGTGTCACGTGGTATGGCATGAGGTCATTGAAGGCGACACCGCCGCGCCTGAGGAGCTGGGTTGAGCTCTAGTAATATGCTTCGCATAAAAAGCGAGTGGATGCCATGTACTGTCGATGAATTGCTGCAGAACGGCACCAACGGCGATGTTTGAAGCGTCGGTCATGATGGCAGTGGGTGCGTCTGGCTTCGGGTGTCTAAGCAGCGTGGCGTCGGCGAGGGCAGACTTGACTCTTGTGATAGCGTCGGTGGCCTCTTCAGTCCACTGAAGCACTTCCTTGCGTTTGTTTACCAGGAGAGCGTCTAGCGGAGCCATAAGTCGTGCGCACTCAGGAATGAATCGGCGGTAGAAATTGACGAATCCGAGAAATTGGCGAAGCTTGGTGAGTGTGGTCGGTCGGGGAAGATTTTCGATGACGCGAATCTTGGACGGCAGAGGGCGAATGCCGTTAGCGTCGACGATATGACCGAGGAACTCGAGTTCGGATTGACCGAATTCACTCTTGGCGGCATTGATGACAATTTATTTACTGGCAAGGCGTGAAAACAACAACCGCAAGTGGTGAAGATGTTCTTCTGCCGAAGAGCTTGGGACGAGAAGGTCGTCAATGTATGTAAAAACGAAAGGCCAACCTCGGGTGACGGAATCGATGAAACGCTGAAAGGATTGGCCCGCGTTCCGTAAACCGAAAGGCATGCGGAGAAATTCGAAAAGACCGAAGGGTGTGGAGATGGCGGTCTTGGAAATGTCTTCTTCAGCGACCGGTAGTTGATGGTAGGCGCGAACAAGATCGATCTTAGAAAAGTGACGAGCGTCGTTTCTAAAATGGCAGTGGTAGTAGCAGGCGCCAGGCGTTGCAGTTGAGGTTTCATTTTGGGTGCCCGTGCGTCTTGATCTGCTGGAACTACGGCTGCGTGGGCGACGAGACGCGCGGCGATGTTCCGTTCCACACATGATGCGTTCCAGGTGCTCACACAAGGAGTCGAACGGAGATTTCACTGCGGAAGAGCAGGGAAGAGTTTGCAGAGCGGTTTTATTGTCACCTGGAGACGGTGCCGTGGCTGCGATGGTTGGGGTGGCTACTTCCATGACTTTGTCGGCCAAAGCGGCAAGTCTGGTAAGGTCCATGGTAGAGGTTGTCGCCAGGACCATCTGTACGTTAGCCGGGAGTCGTTGCAAAAACAATTCGACAGCGTGTCGTCGATGGATCTCGCGTTGTTTCCGAGCAGCTGGCTCATTCGGCGAAGAAGTTGACTAGGGCGTCGGTCGCCGAGTTATTCAGCGGACAGAAGCTGCTGGATGCGAGAACGTTGTTAAGCTGCTGTGCGCTGTAGCAGTGCTGCCTTGTGATCGTCATAGGCGGCGGCAGACAATGGGGAGTTCAGCAAATCTGCTACCTCGTCAATGGCGGCGGGTGAGAGCGCTGCGACGGCGTAATGGAACTTCGAGGCTTGAGACCGGATACCAGCGACTTGAAATTGCGCTTCGGCCTGAAGAAACCACGCCGAAGGATGCAGTACTGTGGGAGGCGGACAGCGATGGTGGAACAGGAGGGCTCACCGCGTTCCTCGGAAGGGTTCTGGCCTTGAACTCTCGTAGCGTCGGTCTGGTCCATGGTCGTCTCTACCACAGGAGCGTATGGCAGTATCACGTCTGGAGTCACCAAACTGTGGCGACGAGCGACCACGTAGACCGGTAAAGTCTCGGGCTCTCGCAGGAGAGGAAGAACCGACACTCGATCGCTTTGCGTAGCATTCTTTTTAATAATGTCCTTCGGAACGCTAGCCCGTGCCGGAGCGTGCCAGCCGCTCGTGCCTCGTGTAGACGCGAGCGTCTACGTCATCTCTAGTGCGACGCCGATGCTGCTGCCGCTACAGCAGAAAACTAGTTGGGGTGATGAAAGGAAATTTGCAGTCGCAAGCTGGAATCGCTTGGCCTCTCCCAGAAGATCGCTGGGAGAGGCCTGCGTCCTGCAGTGGCCATAAAATAGGCTGATGATGACATTGCGGTGCTTTGAAGCAGACGATGAAACCGTCAGACTCAAAACATTGTTTTCAGGAATCGTATTGGTGCTTTACCTATGTGCAGTGAGCCCTTAAACCAAGAGGTAGCAATTGGCGGAATTAAGGGCCAACTTCTTCGATCGTTTAGGCACAGTTATCTATACTACGGCCAGTCCTCTTGGGGATTGTGCCAGGAACCTCTGGATTAAGTGCTTAAGCCACTGTAAACAATCATCGACGGATAATTGTCGACACAGCTTATGCGCGAAAGGCACACGATCGAAACAATGGTATTACCATAAATTTGCGCACAGGCGTATAAATTTTGCCGGACGACCGAAACCTCTATGTAAGGGCGAAACTCTTTACATTTTCTTCTTCATGATGGGGCAACCCTCCCTACCCCAATCCCCTCACTCGTGAATTTTCTTGGAGCCTTAATAGCCTATACTGTCTGCTTTAAAAGGCGTCACGGGTGGTGCTAGATGTGATGGGCAAACTCACCTATACTAAAACATGTATAGACAGGACATGTGTCACTACAAGATGTCCTTCAAAATTCGATTAAAAATTATATACGGTAGCTTGAAGTCATCAGCAAAACCGCAATATAGTAGGTAGAACCAGAGAAAACAAGTAGATAAAAGGGGATTAGCTTTTAACACACAAGCTCTCAAAAGGAGCCTTCCGAGCGGTACAAGGAAAAGTACATGTGAATGATGTACCTGTCGCCGTTTTTCTTTATGTACTTGCTTTCAAAAAGCTTTCCCTGCTAACGTGCTCTTACCTTCTGATATAATTTATATGTCCCACAAGCGCGGATCCCATCGGCAGAAGTCAGAATGCGTAGGAGTCAAGTGCCCGTCATTTTTAGAATAACCTGTCAAGGCTTGTTCCCACCCATTCTATGCACATACCTCAACAAGAACTGTTCTATCGTCTCTTGTGATGATGTCACTTCCGGATGGCTAGTTTTGGAGGTCTACGCCGCCATTCCAGTGAGTATACGTGTTAGGGAGCGCGAAGTTCTCATTAACGTCTCTAGAATGATTTCAAATGCTGAGGTTGCTAAAAACAACTGGGAATAAAAACACAAACGCCGCCGTCCTGCTCCTACTAAAGATGCTCGCATTAATCTTATCTCGCTCTTCGCTCAACCTAAACCATGTGATCCTTCGTTTCAAAGAAATTTATTGCTGAATTGAGAATGGGAATAGGAGAAAGGCCCCCGACGCATGAGCTCCGAGAAGAATGCCGATGCACACATAGAGAAGGCGTATCACTCCTGCGATTCTCCGCGCAATGACAGTCACCACCGACACGGAAAGGGCGGAAATCTAAGTGCATCTTTTCTGCTAGCATCCTCAACAACCATCGCAGTCACTGAAATCGGTGGGCTGTACAGTGTCTGGGTGGATTAAATTTAAGAGAACCCGAAGGACTACGACGAGGATAGATGCAGGAATGGTATAAAGAGAACATATATATGCTATACCTCTTCTATAACGTTTTCACGTATTTCCAGTGTTTGCTTGTTTCTCTTTCTTGCCTTTCTTGCTAAGGCGTTCATTCTGACCGCAAGGTTGAAAAGCCGGTGCAAGCAGAACTTCTGTTCTATACTTACGGAAGTGTGTACGATACAAGAGGGGGCTACATTTAGTGCCTTGACATTACAGAAAGTCTCCGTTGGCTGAATGCGCAGTTAAATGAAGCTTACTTCTTACGACGTTTCCTTTGTTAAAGAATGACAGACAGGAGCTAAGTACTACAAAGCCTGCCAGCAGATATTACTTCCTGTGTAATGGAGCCTACATCGCGCATTTCTGTGCATATCACACCACCATTCTCAACATAGATGCAATATAGTAATAATTTATAGATCAGGTACAAAATAACACACGCAAAACAATAAATGATTATTTTATGCAGTGAAAAATGCACATAGTTCCTTAAATACCATATCACCTAAATACAGAAAATTGAAATATGTGCGACCTACATTTATATACATTCAAATACTCATTATTTACGAGGCGTCAGTACAGTTCAGCGGAGCGCTAGTTTACTTAGGCAACATAATTCTGGGAATAATATGACTATATAACGTTAGAGCACTCACTGGCTATTATTACGTAAGACCCATGAATCGTATATATATATATATATATATATATATACAGGGTGTGTCAGCGAACACTTTCAAAGATGTTTACAAGTTGCCTCTGGCAGACATCACTATTCTAGTTCATGAGGTGGTCTACTCGAAGCGGCAGACGATACTCGCACAAAAAATTGAGATGCAAAGTCAACTAATTCATGAAAATTCACTAATTAAGTTTTTAACTAACTAAATTTTGGCTCATAGTGCAATGTACAAATTCTAGCCGTGGGGTTCGCAAGACGGATCGACTTGTAACGAATTTTCAAGATGAGACCAGTTTCGACATATAAATCCTAAATCTTGCGGAGAAATGCGTTGGCGTTCCAGTTAATTTGTTAAAAAGAACGCCGTTTCATGCACTGAAACACACAAATAACTGGAACGCCAATTCATTTCTCCGCAAAGTTCAGAAATTTATGTATCGAAAGTGGTGTCGTCCTCAGAATCCGTTCCAAGTGGATCCGCCTTGCGAAGTTCATTGCTAGAAATTGAAAATGGCAATACGGGTCATGAGATAATTAGCTACAAACTTAATTAGTGATTTCTTCTTAATTAATCAATTGTACATTTCAGTTGTTTGTGCAAGTAGTGTCCGCCGCTTCAAGCAGACCGGCTCATACACTGGAATTGAGTTTTCTGCCATAGGCAATCTTTAAAAATATTTGGAAGTGTTCGCTGAAACAACCTGCATACTATAAGACTGAGAGCAACCAAGCTGCCAAGCGTGCTTTATTCCAAAGAGGAAACGTGCCAGGGGCGCTATAACGTAAAGATATTTCAAATTTTCCTATTCCAATTCTGTAGTCAGCCCTCCAGGATTGGTCAAAAAATTTTCGGGCCACCTCCACGTCCCCAGTCGGTCACGCGCCGTTTCGAAAATGGCGAAAACGCCCCATTTGATATTATATGTTCACACTGATTATGCGTGGTTATACCAAACGAAATAAACACAATTATTTCTGATTCGACTTCTTTTTCGCCATTAGCCTTCTGCTATTGGCCAATAATTTTTTGGGCTGCGCTCGCTTCGCTTGCCTGTGACGCGACGTGATAAAAACGCGAGAACTCACCGGGTCCAAGTGAGTCAAAGGCACATCAATACGCCAAAGAAAACTGATTTTTTTTTTCTCAGTAGCCGGGCAGTGCCCCGTTCCAAAAGGAATTGAAGATGGCTGCCCACCGATTGCTCTGGCCCGGTGAGCCGGAACTGCCGAGGAACATCGCTCTTTATTTCGCATAATAAAGATTTTTGCAGGGCAGTGGAACGCTATCGATACCTATCGGTACGCATACGACATCGCTCTGCCAACTCTACTTTGCCGAGGATCTGTTTTAGTGGCATTTTTAACCTTCATTTGCTCGCCGCTGCGATTTTTGACCAACCACCGCTCGCTAAGTAAGCAGAAACAAACCAATCGCAGACACCTGTACCACCCTTCTCATCCGGTTATCTGCTTCCATGTGCTGGTTCGGCCCAATAGAAACGCTCTGCACTTGAGCGGGCTTCTCGCCTCGTGTCGACTAATTAGATGAGAAAAACTGCTGACTGTAGACAATGTCATTCGCTTTGAAAGCAAAATAAGTGTCCTCCTTTAAACGATGACCGCGTTTAAGTGGCCTTTTCAAACAGTGCGCCTGGTGACCTCTGGTTGCTTGCGTCATCGGTTAACTAAATTTGACGTCAAAAGATTGGAATGAAAACAGATTGGAAAAGTCGTATGTGGTACGGCCCCGGTTCACGCGTGAAGAAATAGAAGGTCAGGGATGATGATGGCTCTGCACATATAATGCTTACACACCTGATGGCTCTGCACACCTTAATAGTGCTTACAATAAAGTTGGCCCGCCATGGAAGCGGCCAGCCTGGCCGCTGCTTAGAGAACACTTAAATAAGGAGTGGAGCGCTTCATCGCCGAGACGCCAACAATTCCTGCATTCCGGCGGCGGTGGTCTGTGACTGAGTGTACTGGGACGACGAGATAGTTGACTGTAGATGTTTGTTGCACAATGGTGTATGGGTCAATGTAGCGTTCAAGTAACTTCTCCCAGAGGCCTGGAGTTCGTACTGGAGTCCAAACTAGGGCTTCGACTCCAGGGTGACAACTGAGGTCATGGCGTCTGTTATCGTAGCTATGTTTCCTTTAGGCCGGGGAAGGAACGGTTTAGGCGAAGAAGGTAATACAAAATGTTCTGTGGAATACGGAGGAAGGACATCGTCCATACACAAGAAAAAAAAACAATGCGGCAGCCAGTATTCCGGTGAATAGCAGTAATATATGCTAATGTCACAAATAAAAATAATTTTGTCCCAATCAGTGTGGTCAGGACGGACGTACGTGGACATCGTGTCAGATAGCGTACGGTGGAAGCGCTCGTAAGGCTGTTAGTTTGCCGATTTTAGGTAGAAGTAGATTTGTGTAGGGTATCACTGGCTGAAGAACTTCGTCGAATATGTAGGAATTAGGTGCTTTGCCATGGTCACTCAGTTAAACGTGAGGAGCCCCTGGCGTAAGACGATAGATTACAAGAAAAGGTCAGCGACGTCAGAAGTGGTACCGGATCGAAGAGGCGCAGTCGTGGCATATTGTGTTAAATGGTCGACCAAAGCGACAGACCGGCAGTGACCGGAGGGTGTTAAAGGCAAGGAACCATATAAATCATTACCTCCAACTTCAAAAGGTGTGTCTGGGAATGGGGGAGGTTGTAGTAAACCGGCAGGAGCAGATGTCGATTGTCGGTGGTGCCGACTTGACCCACAAGAGGCAACGTATTTGGCCACCGTTGTCGATAGGCCAGGCCAGAATCAGTAGGTCTTGGCTAGCTAATACATCGTAGGAAGTGCCTCTAATATTCGAAGGCATTCTTCAGTGAGGTAAGACCGGGGCGCACCGGTTACCTGTAGGGCGGTAAACGTAGCGGTGTAGAACACCATCTGGGAGGCGTAATTGTCAAAGCTGGCGTCGCAAGCGGGTGTTAGGTGTTTCGGCGAACCCACTAATGTGATTCGTTACAGTTTGGCAGTAAGCTTATGCCCGCCGAAGCAAGACGAAATCTGAAAGAATTGAAAGCGCAACCTGTCCAGGGGCGTTAGCAAGAGCTGGTGGATGGCAGGCGTTGTTCTTTTTGCTGTTGTTGTTGCCTATCACCTGTCTGGCTTCTATCCACGATGGGGGATTGGCCAAGAAATGGGTGGATTATTCCAAATTAATATGGAACATAAGCTTCCGAATATCTATGGATTTAGCATTGAATAGCGTAGAAGTATATGTTAAAGTCAGTAAATTCATATCGAAAGAGTAATAATTAATTTAAAAGTAAAAAAAATGCTTGGACAGCGAAGCAAGCATCCCTGTGGCTGAACCCGTAGTGTCGGGACAGCATGGTGAGGAAGACGAAGGCGCATTACCGAGAGAGAGAGAGAGTGCAGCGAGATAATGAGCTGCCTCGTGATGACTTTTGCCAGACTTATGCGTTATTTTAAAGTCACATTCCTGCAAGCGGGGGATCGAGCGTCTTAAGTGTATTGAAAGGTTTTCCGTAGATGACAGCCAACGTAAAGAATGATAGTCGGTGACGATGCTGAAGTGGCGGCCGTAATGGTATGGGTGAAATTTCTTATTCGACCAAATAATGGCCAGACACTCTTAATCTCCAATGGTGTAGTTCCACTCTGCTGGCGAAAGTGTTTGGCTGACGTATATGCTATACCTCGCTCTTTAAAGGCCGCATTCCGTTGCAGAAGGATTGCTCTAATACCTTGTGCGCTTGCGTCAGTATGGCTTTTGGTGGGACCTCTGTCGTCGAAGTGGCGAAGCACTGGTGCGGAAGTAAGGTGTTGCTTAAGTGCTTGAAAATCTGGCTCGTAGTCATCAGTCCATATTAAAGAGGCACCGGTAACCAGCAGCTTGCGTAGCAGGGACCCTGTTGCAGCGATGTTGCGTATAAGGTGGAGAAAAATAGGACGCCAAGCCTGTGAGACAACGTATCTTTTCTGCTACTGTGCACGAGGAAACTGGAGAGCAGCACTAGTTTTTGCGGGATCTGGCTTGATGTCATTCTTATATCATCCAGATAACAGAAACATGTGTTCCATTTTGGTTCACGAAGAACATAGTCTATCATGCGCTCAAATGTGATTGAAGCGTCAAAAGGCTAAAAGGCGCAACGTTAAATTCATAAAGTAAGTCAGGTAATGCGAATGCGGTCTTCTTTTGTTGTTGGTCTGGTTCATCGGAATTTGCCGATATCCTGAGTGAAGGTCAAGGCTTCAGAAATACTCCAGCCCCTGTAGCGCGTCGAAAGCGTCGTCAATTCGAGGTATGGGATATAAGTCATTGCGTGTGATCTTAATTAGTGCTCGATAATCAACGCAAAGGCGAACAAAGCCATCTTTTCTCTTTACCAAAACTACACGAGAAGCCAAAAAGCTGGACGAAGGCTGTATTATCTTTCGCTCAAGCATGTAAGCTACCTGTTGTTCAGTGACCTTCCGTAAGGATGGCTAAACACGATAGGGGCGTCTTTGTATAATAGCAGAACCATTGGTTTCGATTTGGTACGTGGAAAAAGAATTGTAGCTGAACACAGCGGAACAGCTATCTAAATAGGCTCTCTGCTTAGCCAAGGCAGCCAGTAAGGTTTCGGACTAAGCGGCTGTTAGGTCGGAACCGATGACGGCTGGGACCGAGAAAGGAATCATACGAACCTCAGGTTTGTGCTGGCGATGAAGAATGGCAAAGCGACATAAAAGAGACAGGTTTAGGTCAGCGAGAGCTGCTACAGTCATCCCTTTCTGTGACATGAGTGGACCAGGGATATTGTTGCTGGCAGACAGAAGAGCGCGGCCAAGTGAAAATCGGACGGCACAAACGCCGACGAAAATTCCGCGAGAAATTTTGCAGGAAGAAAAAGCGACTATAGTGCCTCCGTCGGCGATCTGACTGCATGTTACGGCTACAACGTCTTCGTGACCAGGACGTAGGGCGTAGCCTACAGTGACAGCCAATTCCAAGCTTGAAGGTGAAGAGTACGTAATGGTGCAAGCGCTGTATCCGTGATATGCAAATCTTTCTCTGTACATGAAATGACAGCCGACGCCGAATGTAGGAGCTCTGAGCCCGCTATAAGCTTGCGTATACACGTGCCAAAGACAATTAACTCAATGTGGTAGGTAACGCAGTCTTTGAAAACGGGATCTGTACACTGTCCCTCGGAGTGAATGAATACAATATTAGCACCGCGCAAAATAGGCCCATGGTAAGGCGTTCTTATTTTCCGGAGCAGGGAGCACAGATCGCTACGAAGAAAAGAAATGGCGGCAAGGGTATCGATGAGAGCTGACATGGTAACACCTTCAATAGTTACATAATGTTGGGCGGGCCAACAGGAGGAAATTGTGATGACCGAGAGGGAGCAGTTTCTCTCCAAAAATTGCACATGTTAATTTTCCATGTGCTCTCAGAACGATGTGGCGTGGGCAAAAGCGGTTTTGTAAAGCGCCGGTATAGGGCGAAGAACGACGTCAGACAGTACGGGTACTAAGACGTGGATTGAAGGCAGCTGGAGGAGACGGAGAACGTTGTTGAGGGGGCGAGTACTGTCCGGGAGAGTCGGCGGGTACGGTCTCTCTCACACTCAGCATATCCTCGTCTCTCATCCTGCTGGCAACGACGGCAGAAACAAGATATATGGCTCCGTATACAACAATACAAACGAACCGGGCGAGCCAGACACCAGTGTGGGTAGGATGGCGCACCAAGCGTCCTGGTGCCCATGGAACCCAAATTGTCATATCTAACCTCAGTAGGCACATAGATAACGGCAGGAGCTGGTAGCGAAGCAACATCCGTGTACGTGGGTGTTGGAGGCGCTACCCGAATAACAGTTGCCGTGGGTGTAGTCATTGCTGTGAACTCTTGCTTTACAGCCTCGCCCCTGTAGAAGGTTGGGATGGAGACGCATGCAACAGGACAATGCATCAGTTCTTGTAGTTTAACCTCTTTGCCGATAATGGTGCGGATGAGAGCACGAAGATCAGAATAAAGGGAAATCTAAGGATCGATGTCGTCCGTTTGAAGACGAAGAGAGTACAGGTCGTCTAGACGCTAACACGTGGAAGTGATGTCTTGGACAGAAACAGGATATTGCACGACTAAAGTATCGAACGTGGCATAGCCAACGCCTTTATTATGTGTTTAAAGCACTCGGCTTCCGTCATGCTGCGGTGGCCCAGTGCCAAGACATCCTCTATGTATGAGGTGTACGACTCTTGCAGAAGTCGGAGGCGACTGTCCAGCTTCTGCTTCGCGACTATGCACGGCCAGAGGAGGAAGCGAAGATGTGCCGCACAGCTAGATGGTAAATGTTCATCAATCTGCAATGTCGGATTCGTGAGTGACGTAGCACAGCTTTGCGACACCGTTCAAATAAAATGCGACGTGCGTCTTATGGGTATCGGTCCAGTGATTGCACAAACTCACGCGGTCGTAGATGTCGAGCCATTCGTCGATGTCATCATGGCGGAGTTCTACAAAAACAGGGAGATGGTGCCGAGGGCTTGTCACAGTCCAAAGGGGCATCGCAGGTGAAGTCCTCGCTGTTGGAGGCATAGAGGCGGCGGAAAAGCCGCGGTTGGAAGTATCCATCATTGTAGAGGTAGCCTCGCGCGTGCAGCGACCGCAACGTAGCTCTAGGGTGGACGGGCCATTCTCGTGCCAAGAGTTAACAATTTCACAGGGAACAGCTGCTGCTACTGTTGTGTTAAGTGTGAGTACACTTGTATTCGCTATATATACATATATATTGTCATATGGCAAGAGAATGTATATGACGAGTTCCCGCAGTCAGGCAACTGACACGTAGACACGTACACGCAATATCTATTCCGCGGGCGCAGCGTTAGCGGATGGAATGTATATGTAGAAGGCTAAGACTAGGTGGTCAACAGCACGCCGGTTGCTGTTGACCGTACGGCGACGAAGTTCGTATTTGCCGGCGCAAACGAGGCGCAGCGATGTCGTGCCGTTGTCAGTCCTTGTCCAAACAAGCGTGCTCCTTCCCATCAGGGTATCCGAATGCTCGGCAGGCAATGTTTTCAGTCGCAGGCCGAAGCAATTACCCCGGGACCAAATCTGAGGCCTCGTTTACGAGGTCACGGTGGTGGCGTGGCACATCCCATTAACGTCGTTAGCGTTCTCAGCGCCGAAGCCCCGGCGCTTGCTCGCTGTAGACTGAATGGAAGCTCGGCACGTGACGTGCTTGCGACTGCTTCAAATCCCGTGCAATTGCTTTCGCACAGCACTACAGCATTATCTCGTCCCTCTCTCTTTCCAACGTGAACCGGTGAACAGTGAGAGTGACGGTATTCGCTTTGGTGTTGCTGCGAAAGAAGTTTTCGAAAACTCGTTCATTGACGAATGCAAAGTTAGCGCTCTTTTACTGCAACACGCAAGGCGGAATACTGTTGTGTTCGTCTGGTCTCGGTTGCTTATCTACTGATCTGACATTTTCTGATACGGGAATCTGAGGACATTAGTTGCTGTTTTTTGTTCGAATTCAGCGAATTTTTATGTGACATAGCAGGATAGCTTCGCACATCAAAATCAGGCTCATATTTTTTCCGTGCATACCTGTATTTTAGCAGGAAAATATTTTAACTGGCACCAGGTGGAAAATGCGGTTTACACAATGACACGGTGTTACGATTTACCGGGTGTTCAAAAATTGCTAACATTTTCTGTGCCTGCATGCTCTTCATACCTACTTTTCACAACATAATCACCGGAAATAAAATAAATTTAATTGTCTGCGCACGCGCACTACAGAAGCAAAAATTTACAACTATGACTCTTGGTCAGAACAAACGCTAAGTGATGGTGCTTCTTTGGCAATTATTTTATATGTCTGTTTAATTCTATGTTTCTTCGACAATCTTACTAAGTATAAATATCTACACGTGAAAGGCACAGAAATGTCGATTTCTTCTTGCTTACATATGGTATTTGATTTAGGCGAAAAAAAATTAAAAAAAAATGGAACAAACACATCAACACTGTATGCAATTCCGCCAATCAAAGGCTTTTCTTTCTCCGGAGGGCCTTGAGACTGACAACACCTGAAGTTGGCCTTCTTGCATTTAACGCAATTGTGCTGCCACTTTTAGATTACGGATCCATAATATGGTATCCTTTCACTAAAAAGATATTAATAAAGTAGAAGGTATTCAAAAGCGGGCCGTTCGTTATATATATAACAGCTTTGGGCGCACGTCGATGACAGCCTTGCTAAGTAGAGCCAATCTGCCAACTCTAACCCAAAGGAATCGTGTTCTCAGATTAAAATTTTTGTTTCAGCTCATTAAAAGATACTACAGCATAGATATTTCTGAGATTATTTCCTTTTCAACAGGTTATGCTACAAGGCAACGGCATGCTCTAACAATTACCCCCTTCACTAGCCGCAAAAATTGCTTTAAATACTCATTTTTTCCTAGGGTCGTAACTGAATGGAATCAGCTGTCCAACGATGTGGTGTTGGAGCCATCCCTGAATTTGTTTATGTCCCATATTGTGTAATTTTCTTATTTTCGCTCTGTTACATTTGCACTTGCAGTAGATGCATTGATTCAGTTGTACTCGAAGCGTATCTTTTATTTCATGATATCTGTATTGTCTTTTTACTAGTCCATGTAATTTTTCTTTTGTTTGCCCTGATAATCATGTCCTAATGATGTATCCCCATCCTACGAAAATCCCGTAACGGGATTGCAGTATTTGTAAATAAATAAATAAAACTTCGCGAAACCGCGAATATTTCACAGTTTTCACCTCTGTTAATAAAGAATATGCATATATATATATATATATATATATATATATATATATACATATATATATATATATATATATGTATATATATATATATATATATATATATATATATATATATATAAAGCCCTTTATCCTGAACTTATTCCGACATGATCTACTGGGATTTGTTATCTGCAATATGCAAAAGCCAATGCATAGTGCAATGCATATATGCAAAACCAATTGCCAGCGGTGTTGGGCATGCCATGGCCTGTCTTCTTAACGCCGAGCTTCGCAAGGTTCAGGTTCAGCGGTGGCTTCAGTTTGTGCCACAAACTCATCAACCTAAATTGGTACAGAGGTAGCGCATGTGCTTGTTATAAGAAATACAAATGCTTAACTAGCTATGAAACGGTCGCTCGGCGGACATGTGGCGTTCGCCTTCCGAACACGATGTCACAGGTTCGACTTCCTGCCGTGGTGACCGTGTTTCAATGTAAACGAGTGCAAGGACAGCCCAGTCTTAGATATGGGTAATCGTAAAGTAGGAAGGGGTTATAGTATATTTTACACGGCCTTTTGCTGTAGCGTTCCACATATTCGCGCTGTTGCTTTGAGGCAATGAAAACGTTATATCTGCGAAACCGTCAACCATACATAACAAAAAAAAATTACAGCTGGGCGTATGTATCTTTCTTTTCTGAATACGAGGCGAGTACCAATAATAAACATAGAATATCGTATCGCACGTTGAATAGCCTGTCGTAGATGCAGACATTTACAGCAAGAATACTGATTTCAAAATAATTAAGTGCCATGCCTCTATTGACTATTGCTAAAGAGAGGGCTAACTATAAGAAACGAAATATCGCTTTTAAGAACAAGATCACCACTTCTCATAAAAAAACTGCATGCAGCCCCTGAACAACATTAGAGCTTGGTTGCAAACAAGCCATGAAAAAAAATGACTCGTGAATCACTAGCATTTAAAAATATTACATAAATGTTTGCCCAAAAAGGGATGATAAAATTGCGGAAAACGCAAAAAAAGGACTTTTGAAGGAATTTTCTAGCGCACACACATGTAATAAGGGCCGTTGTAAAAAAAAGATCACTGCTTTTTGCGTAAAGAATAAAACTTGCACACAGCTAGGCTAACCAAAAACACTGACTAACTGAATGCATGCAAAAATTACAGGCGGCCATGTAGGCTTCTACCGCGAAACTGAGAACAAAACTTGGGTGACCCATGTGATTTCTGCATTTGTACAAAAACTTTTGTCATGGTCACACTTCTCATCATATGCGATCCCTGGTGCGGCGAACGGAGAACAGTAATTACGCCTAAATAGTGTGTTGTCGCGAAATATTTGGTTTATTTTGAGTGTTCGAATATACCAAATATTTTTTTTCGAAAACGAGACGAATATTACGGACCTACTATTTGTATTCCTCTTCGAAACTTCAATTATTCGCCCACCCCTAAGAGAAATCATTTGATTTTTAATATTATGCCGCAATTATAACTGCCTCTTCTATACGTTAGCATGATACAAATGAAATGAAGCATTGAAATCTTGCAAAGAAGCTCGAAGCATAAAAATCAGTCGCCGCAGGGCTGGGGAGGTCGTGAAAGCGCAACAAACGTCTTTGCGTCTCCTGTAGGGTTTCGTGGTATGTGAGCATCTGTGTTTAGATGCCTGCTCCTCAAGGCGTTCGCAAAAAAGTAACTTTCGACGGTGAAACAAAGGCGGAAAACTATTTGGGAATACTTAAATATAGGTATGTGGCTAATATTCGCAAAGCTCTACCTAAGATGTCTAAAAAACGCGTTGGCTGGAGGTGCCTGGAAACCGTGTTGGAACTATTTGGTGGCAGCGACTCATTTTTTCTCATTCCTGCAGCTTATATGGGGTGGCAAATTGCCTAGGACGAAGACGTTTGCACTTACGCATAGGCCAACCTACTTCATTTTGCTGGTAAACACTTTCACAATTACCACGACCTCCCTGAGAACTCTAAAGTATATGAAGGAGCATTTCCTTTCTTGGAGTAACCTAAACTGAAAGCACCACTTTGTTATATATTCCAAATAGTAACATTGTAAAAAGAATATGTTTTTGATGTGACTTCGACATAGGGGTAAATACCGAAGCTTAATGTAGCCTAATGTATGGTATCTAACCAAGCCCTGAAGAACGTATCTTTATCTAATCTTACATTGAAGGACACCACCACAAAAAAGTTGGATAGACCGAAAACTGCCTTATGCAATAGGCAATGAGAGCTATTTGCATTTTTCAGCATTCTAACAGCCTTTTCGACATTACCTTCCACTTGCTGCTTGACCTCTCTTCCAAGCCCTTTCAAATCTTCCACTGCTTCCTCTTTTAGAAACCGACGTTCACCTGCTCACAAGCACTTCACCAAAGCTTAGTCTTACAAAATACAAAGTACTCTCTTCTCTCCTTAAACATTCAAATGAAATTCTCCTAAAGCTGCGGTACACATCGTAGGTCGAACGAATGAAGCCACGACTGCCTTCAGTATAATGCAAGCCGCATTCATTGACGGCTCCCTAAAGCGCATGGTAATGAATATTATTTTACTTTTTTATTTGGCGTAATAATAATTTCTTCTTTACGTTCTGCGTGAATCGTTTATTCATACATGCATCCTTTTTCGGTTGCTAGTCGCTTAATCAATGTGCATGTTACACGTTGAAAATGTGCGCATCCTGAATGTCGGCAAGGGCTCACCAATAAAGGCACATCGATTGCTGCAGTCGCCGAAACCCACTAGCACTACCCTTCATCTGGCAACGCTGGCACCGAGCCAAAGGATCACATTGCCCTGTGGGGAAGCACCCTGCCTAGCGAGAAAAGTGACCTTTCCGATCAGCAAGTCGTGATACGGATCGTCTTTCATTTCTGTTTCGCGGCAGGAGCTGCGTGGAACTTACCCTGGGTCTGGCTACACTGTTTCGCTAAGGTTGTGGAGTATATCCATGAGTGTTGCTGCATGCAACGCTATTCCACTTTCCACTTAAACACACCCACGCAAACGCAAAAACAAGCTTGTCGATCCCATGATGTTATATTTTGTACCAGGCTCCTGTAAATGTGCCTGCCAGGCACAATATGCACGAAACTGCAAACAGTTTTATGTAGTTGGTCATGTATTAGGTGACACTAAACATCGCCTCCATAACGCGCAACAGTGTTGCTAAACAACACAAGGACTCAGTTCACCGCAGGCGACTTAGTGCTAGAATAGTGCTGTCCGTATAAGGATACAAAGTCTACGCAAGCGCAGTGGCATCTTCTAGTAGGTTTCATTTCCGTGAGTGAGAAGGCATGCGGAGTCTGTGCCACTACAATACTTTCCTATTTTATTTCTACTGGATCCCGCTCCCTTTTAAAATTGCAGGATTGGAATGCGGGGGGCAAGTGCGCGTGCGACGTAACACTTTCGTTGTTTTCTATCCACCACTTAAAAAAATCAAAACGGAGCATTGAGCGCTAAGTGTTTTGTAATATATAGACTTCCATCTATCATAGCAATTGATTTGAAGAAAGTATTCAGGAAAATAATACAATTCCTTCAACTATCAGAAAAGCTAAAGTCATAGTGCACCATAACAGAAATGCTTTACGGTGGTGATCCCGCAGCAAAATGGACCGCATGCTTGTTCTGGTGGTTTTCTTTAACAGATGGAGTGTGCACTGAGAGTCCGCTCGGGCCGTGTCTTTATTAGCTTAGCACATAGATAAGGGCTACGCAATGTAGGCCCGCATGCCGCTTGTGGCCCGTGAATAGTTTATGGCCAGCGGTCCTAGGCATCTGGGTCCGCAGAACACTATGATGTCTGTGGTGACAACAGGATGCGTGACATCGCGATGCACTGGCAGCTGAATATTGGAACATTTCATGATGATGTTATCTGTGGCACCGTTCTAGTGGTTCATGCCATAAGCATGAGAATTCCTCGCGTAGACATCCTAGTCATCGTGTCGAAGAGGCGACGAGGGTGGAGGTCAACACTAAGGCTTCGTTCACACTTGCGAAGCGCCAAAGCGAGGGGAAAGCCAAAGCGGGCGGAAAACCTTTTCCACGCGTGTAGAAGATGTTCACATCCGTTTCGCCCCTGCAGTGGAAACCACTGCCGCTTTCGCCCACATCCGTCTAGTTTGCCTAAGTTCGTCCGCGTGGTGGCGCTGTTCAGCACACTATTTCAAGACATACGTTCGTTCATTCATTGACCCATCAGTTATAGAATGCTATCATTTCACGCAACTGCGCGTGTCGTTTTGGGCTTTCATCTACGATGGAAGATAAGGAAGACATAGTTTCGATAGCTTTAGCTAGTTGCTTTTCCTAAATATAGGCAATGAACAACGGAAAATGTTAAATTTTGGGACACAGTGTTTACATGCTAGTGCAGACTCCGGAGAAGCGGAACCGCTTTCCGCTTCGCTTGGCGAAAAATCGGTCCAAGAACGATCGGGCTCGCCGACTGGTTTTCCACCCATTTTTTCGACTAGGCGGGTGGATTTTGTCAGTTTTTTCAGCTTCTGCCTGCTCCGAGACCAAGTGCGAACTTAGCAAGGGGGAATTCGGTCAGAAAATTTGTATCGATCGAATACAGTCATGCGTATATCTGCAACAATGAACACCCAACGCAAAATGCGTCGGAGACCAAAGTCCATAGTAAGCGAACGCTTGCCATATGTGAGGATAAAAAAGCTGTTGGCTGCTTGAAGGGGCATAGGCTTTTTTTTTTTTGACGTGTAGTAAGCTGTGTAAGCTGACGGTGTAGTCGCTCGGCAGGAAGTACGCTGACCTCTGCATCTCAGTCCACGATAAATTGTATGGGAATCCTGTCAGTGACGTAGAACAGGCTGCTTGTGCCGCAAGAGTCACTGTCCGCCCTCAGTGACTATGTGGCATGTTTGCCTGCCAGTTGCAAGGGGAACGGCACTGACGTGCGCTGTCGCTGAATTTGTTGTGATACCAGCAAGACGCGCCGCAATGGAGGTCAGAGCGGGAGCTACCCCGAGAAGGGAATTCTAAAGGACAGTCACGGTTGCACTGACGACGTCGGAGCGATAACCGCAGTCCAGCAATGGTCTCAGCAAATTCGGCAACCAACAAGACGAGACTGCGCATCTTCGAGGTGCGAAAGCGGAACGGTCGCTGTTGCCACAGTTCCTCTTTTGACCACGAGATACTGCGGCAGGCGCTGATGGAACAGTTCTTGCAGCGGTGGGCTGTTTGCGTCCAGCCTACAATCACTGAGGAGCCGCCGCATGAGACGTAGATGCTCTGATGTTCGACGGTCGGTGAGCTCCTCTTCCTTGAGACGCTGCTGGAGGCGCCTGTGCCAAGGCACGGACTTTCGTTGCAGCACCGTCATTTTGAAGTGGTCATAGGGGGTGCACTCGTGGGGTGCGCCCATAATGTCTTGAAACTCCTCGAAGGGAGTGCCAAGACATCGTGGAGGAATCTCGCGCGGTACGATGTAATGCGCGGAAGGTCGAAGATGGCCTCCACCTGAGTTAATCTGGATGAATATTCTTGTGGCCGAAAGCACGGTAGGCGAATCGGCACCGTGGAAAGGCCCTCTGCGCTGGTCGTCAGTTCGTGGGCTGGTCCATGATGGCCGTACAACCATTTCCGGGTCACCACGTTGCGGGTACCGAGGGTAGGTCCACTACAACAATGATTAAGTCGGCGAGCGAAAGACCTGAAAACCGTTCGGACCGACAGCAGGAGCAGAAGATGCTCTCGTTTATTCTTCTTCCCTTTTCTTTCTAATCTCGCATCTCGCAGCACGAGACACGCATGGGAGTGCGCCATATATAGAAGACGGCCGAGGAAGATCACTATAGCTGCTTGATATGGTTTGGCGGCCATCTCCATCCCTGAGCTCAGGCTTTCAACAATTCACCAGCTTCCAGATCATAATGCTTATTACCTGAATATATATTGCTAAACAGCAGCAGGCTCCAAACGGGTCCGAAAGTGCATACAGTCGACCCAGTTGCACAATTAAAGTTCGTGTACACATCGTGCCGATGCCTTTCATATTCATGAAGCTTGGAGTCACAACGCTTGCCTAATCTTTTGTCTTGGGCAGCTAAAGAGAAAGAAAAGTCATAACGAATCTATATTTGCGGTTTTCTTTTGTGTTCAGCATTATGCTGACTACTTCTAGCGTGAGTGGCGTTTCTGTTGAGGACGAACGGTGGTGCATTGCATGATGTAATACTTTTATTTGGCTATTTCAAGTCTGTAACGTGACGTTGATCCTTTCTGTATTAGATTTGTGTGATCGCTGCTATTGTTTTAGCCGTAAAGGTAGCCAATGATCATTCGTCGCTAATGAAAATGTAAACGTGGATGGATCGTAGTAAGGCAGCGTTAGTTTTCTTTGAGTCTCTTCATCGGAGCCAGTATATTCATAAATACATTTAAGTAACTATAACTGAAAGAAAATTGAATTTGGTAACCATTAGTGCATCCGCATTGACATTGCAAAACATGGCAAGCTCGTGCAAACCTAGCCATCCGTGCTGCATTGACTGGAGCATGTGAACCACTAGCTAAGAAAAGCTAACAAAATCCCTAGCTAAAAAGGGCAACGTAGTTCTTTGTATCTGCGATACTTTTCACGCCAGCCCAATGGAATATTTAGTTGAAGTCTGTCCTACTTTGCCCGTTCTGTCTCTGTCTTTAACTTGAGTTCGTGATGTTCATATTCCAACAAAGTTCCTTCTTCGGTAGCACTCCAAGAAATGTACGCAACACAAAGAAGTGAGCCTAACGCGTTAAACACTTCCCTCATCGTTGCCGGACCTGTGCATTCAGTAAACACTGTCCTTCATGTAAGCAAGCATCTTGGCTGCCCTATAGCAATTTACATTTTCTGCTTTACTTCGTTCTGCTAAAAGATTGACCCCGTCGTTCATACACCAGACAATTCAGCGAACCGGCAGCGACGACGACAGCGGCGATGACAACAAAAACAATGACAACGAAAAGAAACAACGACGATGACAACAGTGACCACGATGACAATTACAGCTGCCATTGTGGCGTCCACAATGGCATCAAAAAACGTCAATGACGAGAACAGTGTCGACGATGACGATAACAATAAGTCCACAACAATGACGATGAAGACAACAAAAATGACGACAACAAACACTATCATGACGGCAATAACTTGAGCACTTTTGGATTAATCAGCATTCACAAAGAGTGACGCACATCCTTAAATACGGCAGGATGACAGCTCAGTTGTAGCGCTTCTGTCTTGGAACTGCGTCCTTTACGTAAAGAGCTGCCTGAGAAGAAAACTAGGCGCTAAAGCAAGCTTTGAGCCGGGCTTCATTAGTGTTATATTATGCCGAAAGCCAGCAGTAGGATTGTCAGCACAGAGTACGGAGTATTTTAGCCCGGTTGTCTGCTCTAAATGACCTCAGGAAAGATTAATGCCCTAGGAAAAGAGTGGGTGCTGTGCGGCCTAAGCCGCGGCTGCTTTTACGGTGTAATGAATTCTCTAAATGACTCTAGATAAATCTTTTCCCCGGAGTAAAACCTTCCTGTTTAGAAGAGTCCTCGAGCATTTCCGTGATTCAAAAAATGGCCGTTTTAGCTGGATGAAAAGTCAAAACAAGCAGAGGATCGAGGCATGGGGAAGGAAATGTGCCTAACTGCACAAGTGCGGTGAAAGCAAGGTGGTGGGGAAAACTAGCGAAGGCGCGCTGTCTCATTTTCTCATGCAGATTAACATAGCCTATGTTGCTCTTGGTTCCTCACACCATCTTACACAGCTGAAGAACATGGTTTATATAATCAGTGCGAAACGAAAACAAATGCATTATAAATTATCAAGGCATTATAAGTAAGCCCATTTGTTCAGATTGAAAACACTCACTTGAGAGCGGGCATGGCCGAGTGAAGGATGCTATGGCTGAGTGATATTACTTTTTTTTCTAACTACAATTGTGAAATCATAGGAGAAGGAAAATTAAATAAGGAGCGGTAGATCTATATGCGCCTCGCACGTAAGTAGAAAAGAAAATCTGAGGACACCTAAGCGTTTAGTATGAGTTGTGAACGCGACAACGTCTTTGTCCAGTTGAACTCCGCTGAGCGGTCCTTCGCGTTACGAACTCGTCGCGGGTAAGTGAGCGTGTTGGGACGCTTGGCCTACGCCTCCTAGACAGCGCAAGGCTGGTGCAGTTCGATCCGTGACGCCAAGCTGCCTTGCCCGACTGCCATAGAATATAGTGGGGATGCTCCAGAGTAAGCCAATGTGATTTTAAAGTCGCCGCTTTCCTCACGCCGGGCTTCACGATGAAAATTTTAGCCCAAAGAGCTCGACGCCAAAAAGCAGAGTGCACATGCCTGTGGAGTGGGTACGACGCTCGGCTTCTGAGCTTGGAGCCGTGCATTCAAAATTCGCTACCACTAATCATTTCCCTTCGGAACATACTTGCTTTTTTATACATAATTTTTGTAGCGACTGCCGAAGCGCAGTTATGACGCAGGCGACAATTTGCGCGGATAAAGAACAGGCGGATAAGGCAGGTTCCGGGAGCGCGAGCGAAGTTGACGTGGCATCGCGGTTGTGCCCCTTCCCCTCATGCAACACTTGGCCCACTTGGGGGGCGGCAGGTGTCCCCCTTTGCCCACTTTTCTCAGTCGAGACACGCTTGCGACGTCTCTTCGGAGCCAACGGGAATTTAGCCGCCGTTTTACAGCGAAACTGTATAAGAGTCGTATACCGGGATTTCTTCGTCTCCGTCGGCAGAACAGTTGGCAGAAAACCATTCCACAAATCGGAGCGAGAAGCACCTGCCTCCTATGGAACGCACGCAGGACACACCCCAGTATTTTTTTCATGAAATGAAAGCACGAAACAAGTCCACTTGTCGAAACGTTGCCTTTTTCCTTCTTCTCAATTTACCCATTGTCTTGAATTTCCCTCTTCCGCCTTCCCCATATTTTCCCACGATAGATAAGGCGCATTAGAAAAATGCGAAGTACGTAGCGTTCGCCGCATGGGTTTCCCAGGTAAATATTATGGTTCCATAAGCTGAAGTTGCCGAGAAGCGGCAACTGCAGCATACCAAGCAGGGAATGACGTCACTACACCTTCATATCTAAAAGAACCCGCCTGCCTAGCCAGGCATAGTCAGGGCTTCGTAAGAGCAGCGGGAACACGATGAGTGGCGACGGGAACAGCAATGCCAACATCCACAACGGCGTCGTGCTCAAGCAATGCAGGGCGTTACGGCTCTTGCCCAGTGCAAGCCACGCACAATTAGGACACCTGAAGAGCAGCGCGAATACCATCAGCGACGCAGGGAACAGCAAGGTCAGTATGTACAATAGCGTTGTTCTCAGGCTCGACAGGACCGAGTGGCTCATGTCCAAGGGCTCAGCGAAGGCGCCAAGCATGGCCCGACTGTGCAGAATTTCGTGAAGCGGTAAACACCGGCAATAGGTACAAGTACTATGAAAACAAGGTTGAAAACTTTAACGGGGCAAATGCTGAATGTGAGACAATTTCTCGATCAAGAATTTTGATTTTTTGTTATGCGTGTGATCGCGTAAGGTTTGAAAATGAGCTGACGAATCCATGTCAGCCAACCACCGTGAACAGGTCGTTTATAGATGTAACTTTAGCTAAGTATCTCATCGAAGTAGTAACAAAAAACCAGTGTGTACCGCAGCGATCACAAAGCAGTTATCAGTGTCGTTTCAAAGAAATAAAGTTTTCGTACAGTGCGTTTAATTTCTTCCTGTAAAGTATTTCATGTAGTCCGTTGCCCAATCGTTCAAGGCTAGGTCACATTGGTCTATTGGATCACGTGATACCTCAGCTTCGCCGGTCAACCACCTTCACAGCGTTGACTGGAACCCAATTGGTTTAGCTTGTCTAGGCGACAGAAGCCAGCGTTTTCGCTCAATGGGCCATTCAATACTCACGCATCAAAGTGTGGCAGCTTCGCGCCAAAGGCGAAGCGTTTAAAGCGATAGGAAGGTTTACCGTTGCGCCAGGGCGCTTTCGTTTGGGGCCTCTACTCCGCGTTCAGTATAAGAATGTTTACCCGCGCTATAGGAATATATTATGGAGTCTATCTGCATTGGCTGTCGAATTTAAGTCGGTTCCTTTTTTGTGCTTTTTAATCAATAGAGATTGATTCTTCGTAGAATTATTGCTTATATTTTAGATCGTAATTCCGCCTTCCAACAGCACTTACCCCATAGCAGTTCTTAAAGGGGTGGAGACATGAAAACTTTCCTTCATGCGTTCTTCGATTCAAGCGCTGCGTACTGCTTCAGCAAGCACGATACACACCGCGGTATTCATATATACCCGATAAATAATTTATAATAGCATTACTATACAGGCCAATTTCGGTTTCGGTTTCTGGGCTCCGGGTGATGCTATGACGTCTAGGAGAGGAAACGCAACACGGCTTGGTCACGTAAGTCACAAAAATAGTGACGTAAAACGATGCTGCGTCGTCTGCTCGCGCATACGCGTGCTCTGCCAGCAGAGGTAAACAATTCGCAAATCGAAGTGCATGTCGCGATTATTATAATTATTGCGAAGAGCGGCAACAACGGTACGAAAATATTGCGGCTTGTGAGAGTCGGTGATTCATTCCGAAGAGCCGTAACCTTTAGCTTTGAAGTGAACCGGAAAATGCCTAGCGACGATATCGGCGCCGCCAAACGATCAGCGGCGGTGAGGCTGCCGTCGGTGCCGGAGTGACCACTCCTCGGTCGCTGATTGGCCGCTTCGCTGTACGGCTGCCGAAGAAATGGGTCCCGTTCCCATCCTCTCTACGACAAGGAAATCTCGCCGTTCGCTAGCAAAACCGTCGTCGCCCGGCGGCCCGCAAACGGCAAACGGTGTGCGGCGAGTTTCCGTGCCGGTAACGTGGACAAGCCTTTACACTTTGAGAAACGCCAAGCGAACGAGAGACCGCTCCGAGTTGCCGAACCATGCGACTGGCAGATGCTACGTCAACTGCTCTCCGCGACAGCGCTGTGCATGTCTCGCTTAGCCAGGGGCCAAGGCTAGCTCGGTTACAGTGTTCTAGAAGCCTGTAGCATAGAGAAAGGATTATTAGAATGACAGGAAGCTGAGCTAGTTGTTTAGGATTCATAATGCAAGGGAGGGGCAAGGCGTTCAGACACGGACGCAGGAGGAGAGAAGTGGACAACACGAACGCCGCATATCCTGGTCCCTTTTGGAGCCGACCGGCTAGTGTTACACTCAACGTGTGATGGCCCGTCCACGTTTGCCGTTCGCGGGCCGCTGTGCGGTGTTCGTGTTGTCCACTTCTATCCTCTTGTGTCCGTGTCTGCACGCCTTACCCCTTCTTTGCATTAAGAAATGATTTCTATATGCCTGTAGCTCGTTCATAGTGGAGGCTATGCTCGGTCGCTCGGCTCAGCAGGCTCCGTAATCGGCATTTCATCGCTACTTGTCATACGTCACGTTTTTGTGCTATTCTGCTATGATGTCAATGTTTTCGTTCCTCCGCTGTGATGTCATAGCTGCCGCGCTAGCAATGGAGCTTGACCACGAGAGGGAGCTTTTAATTAATTTTTGTAGCTGAATTAAAATTATTTTGAAATGTTTGCATCGTGAATACCTCGTTGTGGGCTTGCTCGAATACGGAAGCAGCCTAGAACATACTTTTTATAGCCTCAAAATTTGGTGTCTCAACCCCTGTAAAGCGTATTTGTGGGTAAACTTGAAACAATCCGCACCTTTCTTACGTGGCCAATAACAGGGCGCATCCTCTAGTCAGTATGAGCCACGAGTTGGACAGGCAACAACGAAAATCGCAACACAGACTCCTCGAACGCTGTTCAAACTATACGAATGTGTGATCTATTGTCGCGAAGCAGCATGCAAGGCAACTCCTGCTGGGTAGTAGGAAAAACGACTTGGTAGCTAGAAACGTATCTTGCAGGATACTAAGTTTTTAAGATCTTCTATTCCCCCTACTGATACAAGTGCCTGTCGCCAAATGGTTAAAATATCCAGCTTTTGTGCTTAGAGTTGCTTTGTTCGAATCCGACCATCGGATGATTTTATTTTCATTAATTTAGTCAAATTTATGCATATATATATACCCAAGACCATGGTGGTGGCAACTCCGAAGCCGAAAATTTTTCTTAGGTGTCCATATAATTCCTTGCACAATAAAAAAAGTGCTTCAAAAAGTCATCGTCGTTCTGAAGTTGAGATGCCTGTGCCAAAGATGACGGGATACTAGGCTCTTTAGATTGACGCTTGGTCGGTGTTTATTTCCCATCGGTATAATGTGTGCTTTTTATCGACCTGTCTCATTCATTCTATCAATTAAATCAAATGTGAACTCAACGACTGATTGAGATTACGCTATAATAAAAAAAATTCACGCAGAAACTCCGGCGGGAGTTGTCGAAGTTTGCCTAAGCATTGGGCCACTTGCTCATCTGCACGCAGCCTGGGGAGGTAAGAGTCGACCTAGTGGACACGTCCATTTTATCTGCTGTTGAACTTTTGATTGGCTGGGCTGGTCTGCGCGTCCGTAGCAGTGAGGTGCCACAACCAATCAGCACTTCAGCAACAGATGAAATGAACATGTCCACTAGGTGGACTCTTACAGAATAGCTCCCCTGGTGTCATTATAACTGTTATGAAGCTTGAGCGCGCCAGTACAAATGAAAGCGCTGCGGCGACTGGAACTTGTGCGAACACCGGCCCAAGGTGCATTGATAACGTAAGCAAAGTAGTGAAAGTGGCGGCGCCAGGTGCGCTGATGCCGTTTTTTTACGCGCTGTTATCGCTCTTTAGCTTCTTACCTATCGGCGTCGAGCGCTTTTGAGCCGTGATCAAACGCACACCGGCGGCGGCTGCGTATATGGCTCGGACGCGCGCATCGTATATTGAAATCGATCTGCTGTGCGGACAGAGAGGGCCGACTGCTGATAGCTCCGCTCGCTGTGTTTTCGCCGCTTCGCCTTCAAGAAAGACGTGAGGGCCCTTATCTTGAAAGCTATCTGCGAAAGGGAGGAGGCGGGGCAGGGGTGCGGCATGTGCTGAGAGCATTGTGACCGTCGTCTTCTTGCCGCTTCATTCGTGTGGAAGCTACAGGCACCACGAAGGTAAAGTCGCTCGCTGCTGCAGGCCCTATCTTTAAAGCTACCGGCTTATGAGACGACGGACGGATGAACAGGTGGGTGCCTTTCTCCTTTGGGCAACATAAATATGTTTACGCATTTAAAAAGAAATATTCAAAATGGTACAAGCGCGTCTACCATGCACCGTGGTGTCTGTAACGACACTCGAGACTTGGCGATGCTATTCCTCGCTTCCAAAATTTTGGAGGTCTTCTAGCAATCGATTTCTTATTAACATGTTGACCGCGAATCCACGGTCGTTTTGCGGGCTATTGCCATTAAATCACGTTCAATGCTCTCTTCTGCACATTATGAGCATCCACAACCAAGGTGTCAAATTGCGTGGCGAACATATCAGAGCGGCAAATTCCGTGCAGGTAGTCTTGTGCGAAGGTCGTACCAAGCTGCAAACAGTAGCGTAGCTTTTTAATACATCCCCCAAAATTTAATATACGCGGAATATTGAATTATAAGAGTGCCTACGACGTATGGTTATTTCTGAACGCCTAGTTTTATTGCGTGTGCTGGGGTTTTGTTCATGCTCCTTTTTTCCACTTTGGCTTTCCAGTCGCTGCTGCCGCTCCTGGCTGTTGCCTTGCCGAATAGCTCACACACTAGACGACGCTGCTATCTTTCTTCCCCTTACTGTCATCTATCCTCTGTTGTCATGTCGTCATTGGTTCCACTGTCGTCATACCATTGTCCCCATACGAGCGGCTAGAATTTTGAAAGGCGTTTAAAATTCCGCTGAGTGGGCTGAATCGGCACTAAGTGGTCGTCATACCACCTTTGTCATGCCGCCGTGAATTTACAGCCTTCGTCACTGTAGCATCGCCATGCCCATATCGTCATGAGGTTGTCTTCACGCTGTCGTCATCATATCATTACCATTCATGGTGGCTGCTGGTTATAGTGCTGCACAATCGGCTGGTACCAGTGCATAGTGTAAAATAAACACCGGAGTGCTTGCTGCGGCAGGTGATGCACGTAAGCACGATCGCGAGCTCGAGCATAAGCAAGTTGTCGCTTTCGCGGCGACGAAGTCATTTGCACTGCGTTCATGTCATCGCGAACTTTCCTTTGTTGTCATGTCATCGCCATACCTCCGCTACCTTAACTCTGTCACTGCCGCCGCTTTGCCCTCGTGCCGCCGTCTTTCTGCCATCGTCGTCAAACAGTAGTTGATATTATGTCGCCAGCTATAGGCTGTCGTCATGGACGTCATTTTGTCGTAATGACGCGACTGTCGTCATGCAATTGTCGTCATGCCTTCGTCGTGAAGCCGGCGTATAAGGTCACTGACATACTTTTTTATCGGAGCCTCCGCAGGGAGAGAGTGGCGCCAAAAGAGAGTGGTTGTCCTTCCCAAGCGCTACGCCGCACCTATTTCCTGGCAACGTGCGCGTCTCAAAGAGTGATATTATTTGGTCTCCTGCGACCAACGCACCCCGCAACTCTGTCGCGTCAGGGCCCATGGCCTTTGCATCAGCACCTTTATACTGGCGGGGTTTTCCCGACAACCACCGACAACCAGCCACCAAAACAGACCACAGAAGCGAGTTAAACAGTCGAATACTTGAATACGATTTGCTCGTTGGTAAGTTATTCATACTTGATCTGAGGAACTTCAGCGCAATGAAGAAAGCAAAGCTACTGGGAACAAGTAGAAGCAGACAGCGGACAGTGCGAGCGCTAGCAACTGTAGACAGACGACCCCGCACTCGCATTCTCCACTCTCTTCTGTTCTTCTTCCTTCTCAGTCCTCTCTTTCTTATCGCACTAAATGCACTAAAAAGTCAAAGACTGCTTGCTTTAGGACGTCCTGACATGGACGTTCTTTACTCTTTAGTGTGTTTCTTTGAAATGAATACGTTCCGAGTCGCCAAACTCGCTGTAATCGGTATCATGTAAACAGTTCGGAATGGCGCGTGGAGTGCAGCTGCACTTGATTCGAATCGATTTCCACTATCTGTGAATGAAGGGGCCGTCCTTGTGTGGACCTTTCACAGTTTTCGTCGGAATTGTCGTCGTGCTTTTCGTTGTCGTCGCGCTAACCAACGCTTTACGGGGCGACACTCAGGGCTTTGCCTTGAGCGGTCCTCTAGAACATTTTTCAAGTGCATTAATGGCCGCTGCGGTAAAATGTTAAGCAAGAACAACGACAGTCTTCAGTTTTCGCAATTCTGTCACATACCACTACTTTTATTTTTTTTTTCCATGCGCATTGCTAGTTTCCTTGGGATATACAACACTGGACACGATATATCAAAGCATAACAATTTTCCTATTGCCTTTATATCTCGGCTGAGTCATAGTAGCCGCCTCACCGCTGCGTTCTTTCCTCCTGATTACCGCCGCCGCAATACTCCTTGAGCAGCTCACTGTTGGTCTGTTCTCTTTAATGCATGCCATAGTGAAAGCAGTCGCAGCTGGGGCAGCCACGCCTGAGGTCATGTGCTCCGGTATGCGCGCAACGAGACCACTAATGCGAGCTGCTTCGTTTGGACGAAGACGAAGCGCTCCACCGTCGATGCCTGCGGGGCTGGCGTCATCAAGAGCGCACCGCCACCAGGGCCCCGTATTTCGTCCATTATGGTAATGAAGAGGAGGCTTCCATGGAGTAGGCGCGTACGGGCCATGGATGTGCGTGAAAGCAGGCATTCACCTCGTGGCCATGGGTGAAATGAAGTGCAGTAAGCATCATATTCCCGAGTCAGGGTTCATGCATTAGCTTGGAGCACTGGCACGGCTTTCACTCTGCAATCAGTGGCTTGGGACAGCTGTTGAATACTTACTGGCTTTGTAAGTGTGACAGTTGCTCACGCTCTCACTTGAGAAACTCTTCAATAGGATCATTACCTCAAATACACGGCACCTTCTTAGATGGGCTGCGACACCATCGCAGTGGTTAAGAAGCCTATTCATTACATC
This sequence comes from Dermacentor variabilis, assembly GCF_050947875.1. Classification (NCBI taxonomy): domain Eukaryota; kingdom Metazoa; phylum Arthropoda; class Arachnida; order Ixodida; family Ixodidae; genus Dermacentor; species Dermacentor variabilis. Next base: position 171,451,747 of record NC_134572.1, on the reverse strand, counting down.
CATCACATGTTATCATTACATATCATGCCATCGACTGTTTTTAGTTGTCACCTGCGCTTATACATGACGAAGTTTGCTGAATTGGAACCCTGCAGTGCCGACTACTTGTTGGTGGGCCATTTCCTGTATGCCTGTTCACTTGCAAAAGCAAGTGAACAAAGAAGCTGACCGGTAAGAGACCGGATGCTTCTCCCTGCCTGCTCATCCCTTCGAATGAGTTTGCACCTTTCTGGCATGATTCAGTACAGAATGTGAGAAATACTCAGAAATAATTTTTCGCGCATTTTCACGAAAGTATGCTGACAATGTGTGTTCTTACTAGAGACGGAGTGAAATGAATGGGAGGGGTGACAGCAAATGACTTTGCGGCAGTGTACACCAGTGTGCCGCAGACCACAGACTTGTGGTTTTTCCTCTACGCTGCAAAAGTGGCGGTAGGTCATAAATCAGATATGTCGTTATATCTATATCTGGCATGTCATACATCTTTATAAATATCAGAAAAAAATAAAATCGAATAGAAAGCGGTTTATGCAGTATGATGAGATGTTTCTTTTCACCTTTCTCTGGCATGTAATACAAGTGCAGAAACATGAGAAACAATAATATAGAAGGAAGTCATCATTTTGCATGATTCTGCCTGGAAGTTAGTGCAAAAGCTAAAGTGGAGAACTGTCATGAACGGGCATTTCTGAAGATGCGACTGCGAGAGAAATAATAATCTGTTTTCGCATTCAGTCTTGATGGTGCAACCGTGATCTGCGTCCTAATCCCGTCGTTTAAGTGTAAATAAGGCGCCCTAATGAACTACCAGCAAGCGCTAAACGAGGAGCAAGGGCTTCGCAAGTAATTAATTTTTTTTCTGCGCTCTTTTTCTTCTTATATGTCATGCAATATAGTTTTCATCGGCGATATCGATTTCTAATAAATAATGTTAAAGTGTTTGACGGTTTTAATCGTGGAGGTATTAACAAAAAAAAGCAATTACAGGGGACATATGAAGTCGCTCTAGCATAGGAAGTTATAGTGAACGTTCTACACCGTGAGATGTCTTAGGTGCAGTTGACTAATGATGTTATTGCGTTTCTGCACCAGTACTTTGTCAATATTCATAATCTAGGACGTGTACATTATACTAAATACATGGTGTACAACATTGGACAGCTTGTCAAACTCATGTCAATAACTAGATGAAAAACCTCCGAAGCTCAATCAGCCTCTCTATATTACCTTCGTGCGTTTCTAAAAAGGCGTTGTACTTAATTGAGATCTTGGAGAAACTGCCTACTCGAGGGGAAGAGGAAGTTTAAGCTAATATCTTAGGCAGTATCTGGGAAGCTACCCTCAGGGAGTAGCTTCGGCGGTAGCGCAGTGGCCACGGGAACGCGCTGCTCAAACGAGGTCGTGAGTTCGATAGCAACCGTAGTGGCCGCATTTCAATAGCGGCCAAATGCAGAGAGGCTCATGTACTCAAATTAGGTACACATATAGAACCCTAAATGGTTGAAATAACCCTGTGTTCCCGCATAAGGCGTGCCGCGCAGTGAGATCGCAGTTTTGGCAAACTGTACCATTTAATTGCTTTCTTTCTCAGCCATTATAATAATCAAAATGGAAAACGAAAACATATTGGACAAAACACGTAGTCTGCTTTTTCCTATTGATTGTATATTTGTTAGGATTATGTATCACAGCAAATATCACGTCCGTCAGCGACTTATAGATGGATATATATTGTTTAGAAAGTTTGTAGAATACTCGCAATTAATGATCGATAAGAGAAGCGGAGAAGTAACAGCAAGCGATACGATAACTGCGCAGCAAACTAATGTTTGTGAAGCTGTCTAAGGAAAAGATCGTACGATCCGTTCTCCATCTTTCGGAAACGCGAAAGATTGCGTCGAACTAGGGCAGCTAACCATTGCTGATTTGGGCAACAAGAAGGGAATTCGCAAACGAATGAAAATAGGCAAAATAACATTGCACGCCATAACAAATGTACCCATATATACATATATATATATATATATATATATATATATATATATATATATATATATATATATATATATATAGCATATTCTAATTATACCCTAATTTATTATCGTCATACAGCATTCCCTGTTTCAACTGTTTACCACCAAGGAAAGCGACATACGATTATGTTGGATAATGGCTTGGCCAACATGATTAAATTTATTATGATAAACGTTATAATCATCAACGCTCTTTTCGACATCGTTCAAAAGAAAAGTGCATGGTGCATGTATTCTCGCTGTATCAGCACCCTGGCCCAATTTTAAAATAGATGATTCGTTCCTCGTTCTCCACCTAGAGGGCTCAGTAATGACAACGGTCCTGACAGGCCGTAGCAGTTGCTCTTTCCTTCAACTTTTTTATTTTCACTGTTATAGCATTTCTTCCCAGAATATCAGAAACCGCATACTCCTTGAGGTGGATTCGGCATATCAGACAACTTGTTCTTCAAACATTGGAATCAAGCAGCGTTTCTCGTTATTGACATTGTAGCAACAATGACGCACCTAGTCTCGCTAATGAAGCAAGTAAATACCAGCAGACGGTTTTTCAGGTGTCGGCGAGAACACAATCACAATTTCTGTTTAGGAACTGGTATATTGCCCATTTTGTCACCGTCATTCTTCCTGATAGAGCGCTAAACGACTAGCTGCGTCCAGGTTTCCTGTTTTACACGTTTTGGGGATTATTCTAAAGGCAATAAATGCAACAAATATTTTGTGGTTTAAAAGAAACTCTTTACACACGAGGCGTGTTAAGCCAACAGATGAGTAAATAGTCATTATAGCATTTTCTTAGGCCTCACAAGCCAAATTCACAATCTCGCTGCTGGCGACGTTGTAGCAGGTGATTCCTATTCATTATGATTGCATGCGTTCTTTGACGTTTCAAGAAACCTATGCATAGGCAGAAACTTTTGTATGGTGTCCGCATTAAGCGACGGTAGCCACTGCCGGAACAGGAACCTGTAATGTCGTGCTCTGCAGAGCTTGGTAGCCTTTTAGTCCCCGCTTAGGGGGTATATAATTAAGTGTATATGTAAGTGTATGCTCATATCCAGAAGTTAAGTCCGTTTGTAGCAAAGTACCAAAACAAAAGAAAGTTATGCTTAGCAGCCTGTCTATCTCGTTTATTTTTATTTTTCGCCTCACCTTTGTTTCCACAATTGCCCTCCTCATCTATCAGCCGCTTTGGGCCTCAGATGTATAAGTGTGCGCGCCTCTCACGCCTCACCTCTTTCTCGACAGTCACCAATGAAAAGAGAGTGCTTTCTCTTTGATTGACTACGTACGAGTGCACCAGCTCGAATGTCGCGATCGTGCTTGCAAGTGCGGCTCTACATTGACGGCGCAAGGGGACTGCGCAAAGGAAGTCGGCTTTCTGTATCCTTGGGAGCTGGCGTATAATGAAACGACAGTCTCCGTATCTGCCGTTTAATCAGGCCGCCTCCTGGGAACGGCATCTCGTTACTTTCTCTTTGCCGTTGATCCGTTGCCAGGACGTAAACCAATCGAAGGAGCTGGCTTCAGACAGCATTATGTGCTACGTGCCGACCCAATAGCCGTAATGAATTCATTCGGTAGAATGTGTGACATCATTGTGCGCAGCCAGTCGGATAGAAGAAAGGGCTGGCACATTCGGGCAATAGCCGGACCTCACTGCGAAGATTGATTAGGCACATGCCACCAGCCGCCCTTTCGGATTCGCTAGGGCATGCGGCCTCATAAGATGGCATCGCGTAATCTTGATTGCAAGGTTGCGTGCCCTGCTTGCGTACTCTTTTCTATGACACACTCGAGCAGCAACGCTATGAATATTGCTCTACTGCACCTAAGTTACCACTGCCTGAGTTTCAAGGTATCTGTAGTGGCAGCAGAGCGACACGTTTCTTTCTCAGTTTTCGTCGTGTCTGCTTACGTTAAGAGCTTATCCTTAGATGACAAAAGACTGAAAGTAATAAATACACTTGTCGCTAGCATAAACCCGAAAGAGCCAGCGCGAAAATATCTCCATTGCAAAGAAGACCGAATTCTTGCGATGGACGTGCGCCATGCACCTTTGGCCCCACGGGCAATCGTGGCTTATTCCTCGCTCTGTTAACTCCTCCCCTTCACATCGACGATGCCTGCGCCATTGGACAGCCTGGCAAAATGCGTGGAGGTTCTGTGGAGGCCCAGGCAACGTCGCCCATTTCCTGCACGATAGAAGCACCGGCGTGGTCGTCCTAATCAATTTGGCGCCAGGTCTAGACGCCGTTGCTGTGGACACAGTGCCCCGTGGCTCTCCTTATTTATTGCGCACAGTTCCCCTTTCCTTTCAGGACGCCGAGTCGCTGAGCTGACGGGATGACCGAATGGCTTCTCCTTCACCGTTTTCCTTTTTTAGTTTTGCTCCCACCCATGGCTGCAGTCAATGGGCACGAAGGCTCGAGCTGGGGCAGCACAACGGAAAAGGAGCTCGCCTCAGCTTCAATGCCATCTCACTCTCGGCACAAAGGGCCGTTTTCTTGCACTGCACTTTCTGATCTCCCTTTTCTTCCTCCTCCTCCTCCTCCTACGAAAACTTTCTTTCTCACCCGCCTTTACTTCAGTGACATAAAGTCCGTTGCTTGAACCGAACAGCTGCAGGAAAGTGGTTGTGTACATTTATGGGAACGTATGATTGCCATAAAGTAAGGAGTTTACGAGAACAGAAGGCTGGAGTGACGACTTGGTTCACAATAGCGAGCATTATCTAAAGCTGCCTGCGTCGAGCACGTTAGAGGGTCAAGCTGTTCTCTTTTGACATTCTTTCGAGCCATCAGCGTCTGAGTCAAGGAAACCAAGTTGTTTGTTGCGCATTCTAACAGATCGCACCGCGAGTGTGTTTAAAAGCATTATTTGTGGCAATAGAGGTAACTAAATTCTACCTTCTACGAGCTGGAAAGGTTAATCAGGGCCTTCAGGCATTACACGCGCTCTGTCGACGAAAACAATAGATAAGAAGACCTGCGGATGCACTTATAGCAAATGCAGAATTGTTATTCACTGATCTGCTAAATAAGAACACCAGAACTGTATTTGTAGTGTAGAAAGCTAAGAAAAGACCACAGTCACTACGCGCGTCAAGAACGTCTCTCAACTGAAGGCACATATCACGGCGCTGTGCCATCGCAGACACCAATGGTGACTGTGGAGCGATTCAAATCCCAGCACATCAGTACGCTGATGATCACTTCTTTTTCTTTGAAGTTCCCATACTGTTAACGAGAAATACAGAATAACGCGTCCTCTTACTCGATCCTAGGCATCACACACTAGACAATTACTTTATTTCAGGAACTAAAATGTCTTGCTGCAAACAGTGAAAATACGGCAAGAATTCAGAGGTACACAATTGGCTTGAACAGGAGAAAATCAGGAGTTAAGTCCTAAACTTCACGGCATGTGCTGTGTATTGCGCCAGTTATGTTGTATGCACTGGGACGTGACAAAAACCGTTGTCCGGAATGTTTGAAGCTTGTGTCTCTAGCCACAGTGCAGCATCCTAATAAGAGGTTGGGGAATAGGACACTTTTCGCATATGAATTGATACGTATAGTAAGCATCGAATAGTGAAACGCAGATGCATATATTTGTGGCAGGAATACTTATTTATGTGTAATTATGTACCAAGCTTGTATCGACTAATGAATGAAAAACACCGAGCCGATAGTTAGGATAGGTTTTAAACGCTAAATCAGTATTTCACTTCACGAATAGCTTCTCAACATCTATAGAGCCTGGCTTCGAACAAGATTCCTGAGAAAGAATTGCTGCTGTATGACTACCTTTCTAAAAAAGCTAAATAAAGGGTTGTCGAAGAAAGGTCAGAAATTGGTGGGAAAAGAAAAGCTCCTGAATGAATTCTGTGCTTCTGTGCTTGAGACCCGTGAAACTAGCCTGTTCAAAGTAAAACATCGCCTGCTTCAGAGAAAAAGATCAAAACTGCTACATGACGAGACTGCAAGACACATGAAATTAGAGGCTAACAATGGAAGGACATGGTTAACAAGTACACTTCTGACACGAAGCCTAAAACACTGCTTACAAAAGCAATTTTGTTTCTGCATTCCTTCGAAATCGAAAACTTCTGTCTTTGTTTGACTTCTGACAAATAGCAATGCTTTGCTATGCTTAGAGACCGCAGTAACTCGGTTGTTGCGAAATGTTTGGTTAGTTTCGATACTTGAATACACCGAATAGTTCGTTTTTGAATACGAATGCCAACAATTATTGTCTAATATTCGATTTGTATTCGAAACTTCGAACATATGGTCATCCCTAATCACAATGTAACGAATGCAGGATATATAAAATATCAGTTCCGATATATTTCATTGTTTTTAGCGTTTAGTGTTTCCGCCAAATTGCGTGAGTTTTCCGAACAAGGGAAGCAGATAGAAACAACCCCTTTTACTTTAGTCATTACCTGCTCCATTAAACTTCTCTCCTTATCGTGCCCGACTGTATTATGTGTTCCATTAAACGACATGTTGCTCTTTCTCGCTTAGCATTCTCAACTGCATTGTATAACTCAAGATAACGAAAAGTGCCCTGCTTTTCCGCTTTCAACTGGTAAACTTGTTTGTCATGCAGTTCAGTTAGGTTGTAAAATAACCCAATAGTTTCGCATAAAATTTGGTGCATTGGCTTATAGTCGACGGAGTAACTTTGGCCGCAGCAACTAAGTTTGGAGCGACAGGAGTGCTTGCGGAGTCGTCGGAACATCGCAGACTGTAATCGGCGGCTAACCAACGAAGCATTCATTAAATGCTGTGTTAACAAGTTAACGGAAGCAGCTAGTTATATAATGAGTAGAACGCGTTCTTGGGCACGTCGGTGTACCACGTTCATAAATATAGGTTGAAATTTGGGTAGAAAGGGACGAAAACAGAGACCATGGAGTGTTTCCGGCGTTGGTTGCGTGGCTCCCCCCTCGCTTGTGTCCTAATCCATTTACGCTGCTTTATGAATTTCGAGCGGTGGCATGTCGCATACAATGTGCACCCTGAGGTTTTATTTCTTAGTCTATTTTAACCTCGTAACCAATTTTTAATAACTATGTTACTCAAATAATTTTCTAGCACAGTGGCAACGCCGGCAAGCTTGTTTCATTTAGCTAAAGCTGTTAACACGACTCGATATAATGATTTCTAAAACCACTAAAAGAAGTGAAGGACTGAGAAGAGAAACGCAAGAAATGTTATAATAAAAGCAAAGTGAAAACTGATGCAGTTCTTGAAGAATTCCAAAGCTCTTGCTTGCGCTCGATTCGGAAGCGCGCGGTATAAGTCCTCGCCATTGACAAAGCGACGGGCACTTTAGACAGGGTGCCGCATTTAGCCGTTGCGCAGCACCCGGGGCATGGACGGCCACCAATTACTTATCATGGAAAAAATTCGATATGCATGCCGCGTTGAAGAAAAATTAGTTTTCAAATGTCTGGACCGCGAGCCTGAGCGCACGATTCTGGATGGGTAATAGATCGTGTTTTCTATCACAGCTTTTGACTGATCGGATAATTCTCCGTTGGGCCTTCTCCAGGCCAGAGGCCACAACTTTTAGAAATGTTTGATTGTTCTTCTTTTTAGTTATTGCTACGCTGTCTATCTCGATCAGGAAACTCTGTAATCACGGGCTTCTCTTGCATCCGAAGGATAGAAATGGATTGATCGTTTTTTCGTCCCGAAGCAACGCGCGAGCTATGGAAGACGCTTTAATAGAGGCTGGGGATTATTTTGAATAATTGCGATCCTTTAACCTCGGCAACAACCTGAAACGACAATATTACATGAGCTCTACGTCGAAGAACGTCATTGTCACATTTACTTGTTAATTTAAGATATATGTACGGTCATTACAACTTCTTCACCATCGGTCTACTTATTATGCCCACTGCAGGACGAAGGCATATCCCAGTGATCTCCACATTTCTCTCGAGCTGGCTGATTCCGACTTGCGGCTGCAAATTTTCTTATGTCGTCACCTCCACTCATTTTGTGCCGTCCTCGACTATGTTTCCCTTGCCTTGGCACCCATTCGGTATCTCTAATGCTACATCGTCTATCTTCCTTACGCGTTACACGACATACCCAGCTCAATTTTTTCTCCTAATGTGCACTAGAATATCGGCTGTTCCCGTTTGTTCTCTGATCCACACCGCTATTTTCCTGTCACCTATCATTTTTCGTTCTATCCCTATTTGCACGGTCCTCTACTTGTTCTCGAGGTCTCTTGTTAACCGCCAAGTTTCAGCCCTGTATGCTAGCACCGGTAGAATGAATGATAGTACACTTTTATTTTCAACGACAGCGGTACAATTTGGTAATCCCTGCCTCCTGCACTTCAGCCCTTTCTTTTTATTGTGTAAATTTTCTTGTCATGATCAAGGTTCTCGGAGTAATTGAGCTGGGCAAACATATTCCGGCACAGATTCTAGAGGCTTACTGGTGATCAAGAACTCTTGTTTCCTTGCCAGACTATTGAACAATAGCTTTATGTTCGGCATAACGATCTTCAACCCAATCTTACACTATATAGGTTAAGGTCCACAACCATTTGTTGCAATTAATCCCTAGTTTCGCTTAACAGGAAAATTTCATCTGCAAACTGAGCGTTCTTGAGATATTAGCTGTTGATTCTCACACCTAAGCCTTCCCTATGTAATAGCTTGCATGCGTCTTTTAAGCATGCGGTGAATAGCATTGGTGAGACTGTGTCTGCTTCCCTAACCCTTTTCTTGATATATAATTATGTACTTTTCTTATGGAGAAGCAAGATAGCTATGGAATCTTTGTACATATTTACCGCGGCATTAATGTATTCCTCCAGTACTCCATAATTACGCGATACCTCCATGACTTCTGTTATCTATACTGAATCAAACGTCTTTTCATATTCTATGAAATCCATGTAGAGAGCCTAATTGTGCTCCGCAGACTTCTCATTAATCTGATAGATGATATGGACGTCCTCCATTGTAGAATATATCTTTCTAAAGTCAGCCTGTTCTCTCGATTGGGTGAAGTCGTGTTACATTGGTTCAATTGAAAATTATCTTGATGAATATTTTAAACAATACTGAAAGCGAGCTACTGGTTATATAATTATTCAATTATATAACGCCTCAATTGTTATAGACTAGTTTAAGGTTGGCATTCTTCCAGTCTTCGGGTATGCTTCCAGTTGTGAGACAGTGCGTCTAAAGGGCTGCATCATTTCCCGGCACAATATCCACAGCGTCTTTTAAAAACTCGTATGGTATTTCATCTTATTCTGCCAGTTTATCAGGGGAGATATCTTACAAGGCTTTCCTAACTTCATCGCTATTTATTGAATGAGCGTCTTTATCCTGTTCATCACTATTTCCAATGACGGTAGCGTGAGAACAGCCTCAACATGCTGTCACCTAGAACTTGGTCCGCTTCACCATTCGCTAGATTTCACTCTTGGGCGTAAGGTGTTTGCAACCAAAAAACAAACTTATTGCTTGAAAACATGCAAACACACAATACAAAGACAGTGACCGAAGCGAAGGTCATTACACATAGCAAATCATTTACAATCTCCGTGCGTTAAAAGTGCTCGCAGAATATGTCTTCTGACAAGAAGCTCCAAACCTACATGCATAAGAAACGTGCTGTCTCAAACACGATTGACTCTCGAGTTGACTAAGCGTAACATATACACAAGAGTAAAGTCCGCGATTTCCATCGTGGAACGTTCACTCACGCGGCCCGTTACGTACTGGCACTCGGTTCTTGTCTGACCTGGACGAGGTCAGACGGCAATCTGAGCACGGGTCCCTGGTTCTCGCCCGCAGTGCGTCACCGAGCCATGACCTCAGGTGGGGCAACTCGGATGATGTCAGGCACTGAGGAGGTGCCCAGTGCAGCACGCCAATGGCTTGTAGATATTGCTGCGATGCAGCGCAAACGCGTCCGATCCTCATCACCTCTAAACTCCGCCTTTCGAACCGGCAGGAGAAGATAAAATACCATTCGAGTTAATAAAAGACGAAGGATATATTACTCCTGAAAACGATGCAGCCCTTTAAACGCACTCTCTCACCACTGCAAGTATACCAGAAGACTGGAAGAATGCCAACGTTAACCATTCTTCCTGTCTTTTTTTCAAGTGTGCATCATTTAGGCGCCATGATTTTCATCTTCGATTTTGGAGGGATCACATCTGCGGTGTGCTATTTTCAATCTTGACAACACCTACATGCACACCGCAACTAATATCTTTAGCCAATCCAATCGGTACCTCGAGTAGCATTCAGCAACAAAAATCCTAGCAATTTGGAGATGTTCAAGAGTGTTGCGAATTATTAAAAGTATTGATAGTTCCAAAAGTGCTGCTACTGATGGGATTTTTTCTAAGCCGAGATGGCGTCGGTACTGCTGGGCTGCAAGTTCGCAATTGCAACATGAATTTCAAGGACACTAAAAGAAGAGAAATAGTGATCTATTGGTTAGCTTACAAAACATAGCAGTTTTTGTGCAGATATTTACAGCCTGTTCCAGAAATCAACCAGAAAAGTTGGAAGAGCTTTATCGATCACGCCAGGAGATTGCATAAGTCTGTTTCGATATGTATAAAGAGGTACATGTGCCGCAAGGTTATATTTTCACCAATGTTTACATATTTTTTGTACCAGAAAGTTTCATGAGAATCCCATGATCAGTTCTGCCTTATCACATTAGTGCTTTTCTTAACGACTGCGTTTCGACTGCGACTGGAAACTCACCATACGCATGCACCCAGTGACCGAGTGGCTGATTAGCGTTTCTTTGTTGCGTTAATATGGCTACATGTCGTGAAAAATACGTTACACAATATTGTGAAGTCCTCTTTCCTGCACAAAGTCCGAAAAATAGCAGCAATGTCGTGTATGTGTCCAGTTGAGCAAGTGTGCTGGCCAGCTGATATGAAGGCGCACATAGCGCAGATGAACTTGACAAGCCTTTTATGCCTAAGGTACATATCCGTGAAAGGTAGTGCGAGCCTGCCTAACGCAATATCCCAAGACAGAACGGACACCTTGAACAAGTCTGCGCAAATGGATATTGTGACTAGAGTTATGTTGGTGTGAAGAGTTCCACCATAGCAGCGTGCTTCAGAAAAATTTAGACAACCGTGGTACTTTAAGCTGAAGCAAAATCTCATTGCATGGTCCCTTTGCAATACTGATCCATTGGAATGCTTGAGTTCTGCATCTATGTTTACTTCATGGCTAACAGAGCTGCAAATAGTAAACTCTAGGCGGCCGGTCGTATCTTTAAGCAGTTAGTAGTAACCATATGGCGCAAATTGAGCCCTGCAGACCTGCCTCTGATGTAGAAAGTTCACATCACGAAATTTCACGCTACCCCATGTACAAAGTCTAACGGGTGACCAAACCAAGAGCTTTTTTATTTATATATACTACGGTCTCAGAGCGAGGCATTGCAAGGGTGGGTATACAGAAGTTGTTTACATAGGTAAAATCAAACATGACGTAACACACATTACCATGCATACAAAACACAAAACTGCATGAGATTGCAAGCAACAGAAGAGCATGTTCTATATGCGCATAGGCAAGGACAAAACAATATCGCGCCTAAGGGTACGTATTCAAGTGTACAAAAATAATAAAGTGTACAGAAGTAGGTCTTAGAACTAATGAGACATGTGATGATGAATTGCTTTCGCGAATTGTGTGGGAGGTAACTGCCGAGGCAAGTCGTCAAGACCATTCTAGAGTACAACTGTTGTCGGGAAAAATGAAAATTTACAAGTTTTCAAGTTTCATTGGAATGGAACAAGATTAAGTAAGTGAGTCCTTCAAGTTGGACGGGCAGGGACTTCATAAATGAAACCGATGCCGCAATAACCCATTACCCGTGTATGATCTTATGCAGAGTGATAAGGTGCTCACATGCACGTGCGTCTGTGTGCTAGTGTGTCGAGCCATGGCCATGTGTTGAACGTGAAAATCCGCCGTCATATCTGTTTTACATAAATGTTATTGCTCCATTTTGCGGACATTGAAAATTGTCAGCGACACAAGAAGAATAGGGAGAGCAGACAACGGATGCATACTCCGAAATTGGCCTGATTATGCTCTTGTATGCAGCTAGTTTTCAATCCTTAGTAGCGTCCTTTAATTTTCGCTTTAAATACGCTAGTTTGCGAAGTGGATTGAAGTGTATCCACTCAAGGTTTTTCGGCCATTTCATGTTATGAGCAAAAGATATCCCGAGGTATTTGAACTCGTCTACATGTACGATGTTAGACTCGCTGAAACCATGACAAAAACGCGAAGGTGAAGTGTTACTTGTGAAGGTTATCGAGAATGTCTTCGTTAGATTAGGTAGTTGCAGAGAAGCACTCCATGCGCAGAACATAGAAAAACACCATTTAATGATACCTGGTCACTTGCATTCGAGACTTCGGAACACAATGCACAATCGGCTGCTTATAATCGCCGTTTAAATGGCACGTTTAAGTGACCTTCACGACGTCATTATAACAAATTACAAATAAAAGACGACCTAACACAGATCCTTTGGCCACACCGAATATAACTTCGATGGTGTTGGACTTCATTTTTTTTTAAAGCAAACATACTGACTTCTATGATGCAATCAGCAATCCAAATACTTAGTGTATAATTTTTAACTACCTCATGAAGCTTCAGACGAAGTTCTCTATGATAGCATCGAATGCTTTGGCATAGTCTATTATAGCATCTGCTTGGTCTCGACTATTCAGAACCATAGCAATATCATGCAAAAACTCGTTTAGTTGTGTTCCTTTCGCGAAGCCGGACCAAAAAATATGCTGCCACGATGAAATGACGTCATTCTTCGTTAGGTAATTAGTTATGTGTTTGTGAATGTGTTCAAGTAACTTACAAATAGTACATAACAAGGAAATTGGCCTGTAGTCAGAAATTATTTGCCTTTTAACAAATATAAAGACGGGGAACATCTTAGCTGTTTTCCAAATTCGTGGCATGGTAGATGTCTCAAGTGGCTCCCTAAAGATAATTGGTAGGTAACGTGCGTTACATCCAGAGTATCGCTTAAAAAGTGTTAGGAATATCTTCCGGACCACAGCTGAGTAAAATATTAGGAACACGCTCCTTGGTTGTGGTAATATCGTGAAGCGCTGGAACGGCAAGAGGGAGAAAAAGTAAATTAAGGCCATCGTCAGTGACAAAAACGGATTTAAAGAAATTATTGAAAGCCTCTGAAATGCTGAAGGCTCACTAGAGGAGATACCGTCGATAATAACTCAGAAGAAATAAGACTCATTAAGACTCTTAGTTTTCCAAAACCATGAAACATTTTTTTATTTTGAACAGCTGCTAGGGTTACGTTGTAGTAAAAGTGTTTTTCCGCATACATTTTAGCTTTTAGTGTAGTCTTCAACGAACATAGTAGACTGACAGAAGTATTGTCTTGTAATGACGTTTACGAACTCGTTTGACTCGGCGCAACACGTGGATATTTCGTGATTGTACCATGGATGAAGCGGATTGTGCTTTATATTATAGGAACATGACTAGGGATACAGCTGCAAAACATGCTCACTAAAGAGTCAACGTCGAACTGGGCACTACCAAAAAAATTGTCGCACGCAGGAGCAAGCGTATTTACAATGGACGCATCGTCGACTTTGACAAAGTTTGGTACTATTTATACACTGGCTTTTTGGCTTCTTACTTAACGTTCACACTAGCGATCACTGCCTCACGGCCAGATAAGCCTTCAACAGTGTAGCAATGGTGCCCATTCTGTATGAGCTCGTGGTTTACAAAAACAAGGTCTAAAATGTAATTCGTGAGTTTTACAATTAACTAGGTCAAGTCAAATGCAAGGACATGTTGATAACTGATTCACAAAGCAGTTTATCGTGACCACTTGACTTCAACGACTGCCAGTCGGTATGTGTGAGATTTCGAATCGTCTGTGACAACCAATTTCCCATTGTGTAACCTATGCTGTGCAATGTAGTGTTTGAAAAGACCAAAAATATCGCCAGTGGCATCAAAAGTACGGTAAATTGCGCCCAATGCAAAAACCAAGGCTCCAGCCCTGACCTTACACCAGGATGACTCGGTACCAGGAAGGTCAGGCAAGAGGAAGAAATCGCTGCCTTTCTTAACAAATACGCTACGGCTCCTCCTCGGCCATCAACTCTCTCCTTTCTTAGAGCAGCATAACAGGTGGTGATGGGAGGAGGCGTAAATTCTCTGTCCAGTATTCCATCGTGCAGTCAATGTTCCGTAATGCATATTAAAGTCGGATTTTGCGATTCAACGGGGCAGTTAAAATCTGCAGCCTTGTTGACGACGCTTCGCGAATTTGCATTCAAGACTATCAGCTGCTTTTCAGGATGCAGTCAGTCAGCGCACCAAGAGGCTCGTGCTTTTAGAATACAATGTTTCAATTGGTCCTACTCGTAGCGAACGTTATTGATATTCAGGGTATCGAAACGCGGCTGAACTGGTTTCGCACTGTTTTTTAAACCAGACGAGTTGTGACATAGATTTCTGCGCAGCAAGCGGACACGGGTCGGAAAGGCCTCGTTGATAAATATATTAGTGTCCTGAGGTTTTCGTGAATCTTTCAGTATTGCAAGTTCAATCATCTAATCAAGCAGTTTTATCATAACAGGGTGCGTTGCCTGCGAGTAACGATTCTGTGGCTGCACTCTACAACATCGCAGTGAACACCGAGCTTGATTGACAGAGGGTCGGCGACTGAGGCTGCAAGATTTTCCGGGGTCTCACGCGACACCTCTGGCAAGTCATGGATTACTAAGTTATTTCTTCGCGATCTCTTTTCTAAGTCGTCCTCCTTCATGTCTAATTTCGTATTGTGATCTTTAAACTAGTTACGGGCTGCTCGAGATCTTGCCGGTGCTGGACAGCGTCGTTATTACTGGAAGCCATAGACTCGAGTTTGTTCAAAGGATTATCGAATGAGAATACCTTAGCAGTTAGTGCAGCTATCTCTGCCGGTTTATATGTCTTAACCTCATTCCGCTCGCCTCTTTCTGCCAATTCTTTCCCACCAAGTGAATGGTCCAAAACATCCCCCGTCGTTCGTGTAAGCCGTACATTTGCAGGGAGCGCATGCGTTAGAAGGGTAGAAAATCAGCCCTCTGTATTTGCAGGAGAATTGTCCAAGCTCTCTCGCAATCTTCCTTGGGCACGAGCGGTTGACGTTGTTGGCATGGCGTCGAGGACCCAGTGTACGCCTAGGATACCAGCGCGAACGGACGCCTTTATTAAGGACCGAGAGAACCATATGTCAGCCTGAGTAATCGCCGGTCAGTATACGAAAATAGAAGTTTCCTGGCAGGACGAACTATAAGCACCGCGAGCTCTAACGCGAGAGGCGCCCAAGACTGAAGGAGATTAGCAGCACTTGATCAAACTGACTTTCTCATATACGCGCTTTCCAACGTGCGCCAAAAACATGGCACCAATGTGAGGAAATAACCATGAAACTCAGATATGCGCAAGATATAAACGATAAGTGCTAGTCGCCTGAGATCAAATTAGGGGTTGGAACTCCTCTTTGCCAAACTCACAGGCTACCAACGCTTGCTCTATCTATGTGTAGTGGGGCTCAGTTCATGCAATGATACGATTTTCTGCGCAAATTTCTTTGTCCTCAGTGATCCAGCAACTGTTTGAAAGAGTACTTGAATTTTTTTCTGATTACTATCATCTACGTAAATGAAACATCGTTTTCCTGTTGTTCTGTTCTAGTATTGTCAGCACCCTGCCTTATAACTTCCTTTGGATGTGAATAAGCAGGTTAGACGCAGTTAGTGTAGGTATACGTTTGAAGCTATTGTCAACAGCATTGTTTTCTCTGGTTACAAGACAGCCGAGCTCCAAAAATTCTTCCTTTTGTTACGGTGATGATAATTTGCGCTTTAAGTCACTCATCTGTAGTATCTGTACCCATCAAACAGGAAATACTACCGCTCGAGAAAGCCTCCAAGCGTTCTAAATTTTCTAATGCAAAGTTTCGAACAGGTCCACCCGTCTAGTCATAGATTCTTTTTCTTTTTAGCATTCGGGCCCTCACTGCCGTAAATATGTTCTGTAGCAAATACAATCATGGCCAAGAAAATCTTCCAAAACTTGCAATGATTCAGATCGCATTTATTCTCGGTACTTGAGTGCTTAGCTTCCATACTTCCAAATAATTCTCATTTCAGACTTCAAAAAGGTCAACATGCTTCTGTTTCGTAGTCTATATATATCTTTTTTTGAACCCGCCCGTGACGGAGCAGTATTGAGACGATGGGGTAGCAACGACCTAGTTGGGCAGTTTTTCCCTTTTGGTCTATCTGTCGGTTGCTTCCTACTGCCCCTGTGGGAACAACTCTCATGGCCTACTACAGGGATCTTACTTGATCCGCGCACTAGCGGGTAACGGCGTGCTTCCGAGAAGTTGTAAAAGTTGCAATTCACAGGGCGGGCACGACACTTAACGGATTGACTGCCGTTGCTGTAACGGGCGACAAGTCAAAGTGCCTCTTTAAAGTAAAAAAAAAAGCACCGTGTATTCAGATGTGCAGGACAGGCTAAAAGACCGTCTTGGTTCTCTGAAAAAATAAAAGCAAACTTGACTGGAAATCTGCCGACTTTCTCATTTGAAATCTCATGTACGGTTTGTGCCCCCCCGTGCCTGTGATTGGGTATGTGGGAAGCAGTTCTCTGAAATGCCCCACGGTCATGATAGCGGGAACACACAGTCAGATATTAAATGTTTCAGATGACTGGCGTTCGCGGCACATCGCGTCGCACGTGTTTGCGAGAGCACATTTACGCGGAAGCACGTGCACGTAAAAGCACATGCACCAGCCGGCTTCCAATTGGCCAATTGGCCGCGTACGCTGAAACGAAACTGACGAATGGTTAACACGACCACTTCCTTTGTCCTTTTACGTCTCTCGATGTGCAACTTTCTTCGCCATTTAAATGTGATAGCAATTACATGGACATTCTGGGCACATTTTGGCCAGTTACGTCACGGCGTCACGGTGGCCGTGATGTTCCGTACAAAGTCCAAGGGTGATAACATCGTCGCCGCGCGTCGTATGCTGTACGTGCGAGTGAAAGTGCCCGAGGGGAGCCGGAGATCGGCGGCCAGATCTGGTGCAGCCAGGGGAGGAAAGCTGAGAGGAAACGCGCAGTCTTCCGACGCGCGAAAGGCCGTCGGGAATGGGAGGCAGGTAGGCAGGGAGGGAGCGGTGGCGGCGTCGTTCCCCGGCAGCAACTGCGTATTGCGCTGCCGCGTGCTAGCGAAACTAACGATCGCGGCTGTATATCTTGCGCGCAAAGAAACAAAGCGGGGAGGAAGCAAGGTAGCGAGGGAGGGGGGGTGCTTTACTCCGCCAGCAAATGCGTATAATTGCGCAGTCGTGCGCGGTGACGCGCGCCCTACCTTGGAAGTGATTTGCATTCGCCCCATACCTTTGTGCGTGCTGTGTTCTCGCTGCTCGGTTTGCGTTGACGCGATAGACTGGAGCAAGGTCACTTCGCTCCCTGCTGCTGCCGCGCTTACTTGCGACGGCGTTTTGACAGCGAGTGTCTCCAGTTATTTTGTGTGATTTGTTCACCTTTGCCTGCGGGCGCTTACACTATGCGGATTTCATATAGCTTTCTACTAATTTACTGCTAAATACTATGTTACAATATATATATATATATATATATATATATATATATATATATATATATATATATATATATATATATGAAGGCTGCAAGAAGTGCAGGCGTCAGTAGAAAAGCAAAGGCTCCATTTATATTCTACGTTTTGGCCGGCCGGAGTTCGGCCTTCTTCAAGAGTGCGATTGCACGTACCCGGAACTTAAATATTTGGGGCCCTATAACGTCAAACTATTTCAATATGTGACCTCCTATGAATAGTGACCTCCTATGAACGAGGAGATCGTGTGATTCGTCTGTTCAGACAACCCTGCGGATGACCACCCGATGCTTGCGTCAGCGGTTAAGCAAATTTGACGTCAGGAGATTGGAATAAAAACATATTGGAATGGTTTCATGTTACCGGGCTCCATGTTCTCAACCGCACACCCCACGGCACCACATGGTACCACGCCATACTGCGCACTGGATCATATAGAAATAGTTTCCTGTCACAGGCGGAACCTCAATGCAAGTCCCTTCTCCGCCGAACTGTCATCCTCGGCGCGCCGGATGCGTCGCGGAACTCAACGTTGCCTGTGCCCTTGTTTCAGTGCCAAAAGATGACAACCGAGCCCATAGTGCCCTTAATCTGTCTTCTGAACGTCATCCTTAGAAATGAAAACTAAAACTTCAGTGTACTAGGAATATACAGCTTGAGTGGTATTGCGAACAAACATTAGTGAGGACTCGAAAGCAATGTATCTTCTAACTTGTTTAGCAGTAACTAGCGTATGCGCTGCGGTCCTGTACAAAGGGTTGGGGGTAAAAGGCCGCATTTTCTGTTTGTACTGGTTAGCCGGATAATCTCGTTTTGTTCTCGCAACGTTGCCCTTTGTCACCCATATTGTTTGTGCTTGCGATTGACCCGTTGTTAAGGCGGTTTAGCGAGAGCCCGCTCGTAAGAGGTCTTCCTTCCTATGCCGGGAACCGGGTGCAGAAAAGTATCAGCGTATGCGGATGACATCACTTTGTTTTTACGGGATGGGGACAGTCTTGTAGAGGTATTTCGTATTTATAATCAATATGCTTCAATGTCAGGGGGCAAAATAAATATGAGAAAATGTGAAGCATTAAATTTAGGTCGCGGCGAAATAACGCTACCAGGGGACATTAAACAGACCGAGCATATACAAATACTAGGTATCAAATTTTGTACAAGTGGTGTTTGACCTCACACGTGGCGAGACATTGTCAGCTCCATTAAAGAGCAGTCGGAAGCAGTGACTGCGTCGCCACTGCCGCTGGCAGAAAGAGCTTTCTTCATTAAGAACGTATTGTGCAGTAAACTGTGGTTTGCTGCAAGGGTAGCTCTCCCGCCGTCACCAAGAGTACGAGTAGTAAACTCACTTATTTTCTCATGGTTCTGGCTAAACAAGTCGCAATACGTAGCGCAGCAATTTTTGCGTCTGCCAAAATCCAGCGGAGGATGGAGCTTGCCGTGCATAGTTACATTCGGTAGCATGTTGTGCACTAAGAGTACATTTGACCTACTTGATGGTGATCAGTACCATGGTAGGCCACTGCTCCTTTATTGGCTGGGTCATTACCGTCGAACGCTTATGCCGCAGAGTACAGGCAACTTGCTTCCGACGGCGGTAACGCCAGCACCGCAGTATGCGGCGGCTGCGCGCTTGCAAAGCCAGCTTGTACAACTAAGAATTACAAAGTGGCGTGCGACACCAGTTTCCTGGCTTTGTAAAATGTTGTGTGAGACAGCTGTACCTCCACGGACAGCTACTACACAAACATGGACAGCCGTGCTTTCACCTGATTTGCCCTCTCAAGTGAAGGATTTTCATTGGCAACATCAGTGGGGCATTCTACCTACAAGAGACAGGCTTGAACGCTGGCATATGGTAGCGAACGATAAATGCATATATTGCGCACAAACAGAGACCAACGCGCATGTAGTAAAGGACTGCGTTGTAGCGCGCACCTTCTGGAAGCTAGTTGCAAGAATGTTCGGAATATCCATCGCACGGCCACCACAGCGCCGAGATCGGTTTGCGAGTCACGTCTACTACAGCGCTAGCTACGTTTTGTGGTGCTTCCGCAACATCGCAGAACGATCTCGGCAGTCAAATAGAGCAATGTACCCCAGAATGCGGAAACTACGGGTGATAGTATGGGGTCATCTTGAAGAACAGTTGTTCAAACTCGGTGAAGCCGAGTTTCTTCGCCGCTGGTCTACGCGGTACATAACCGTCTCCCGAGGCAAAGTCCTTCTACAGCCAGAATAATGGTCAATTCTGTTACCTGAGTTCAGACTGTATCTGTATGTGCCCCGGGTACCTTTCATAAATTCGAGCCTGACAATAATGCTTGTGCGTGGATGCGGTAATGAGTTTTGTTGTTGTTGTTGTTGTGTGTGGCAAAGCCAGTGTCAAGAAGGCACCATTTATTATTTAATTTGTTAATCTGTTTTGTTTACATCAAGTATGATGTATTACATGTGATGTGCCTTACAGTGTACTTTTCGTTCATATCACAGTTGTAAGCGTGCCTACGGGTGAATAAATTTCCTTGTCAGCAACGATGCCCGGATCTTCTCGGTCTATTCCCGTTTCGAGTGCCCGGATAATGGTTCAGGGTTTTGGCTCAAGATCTCTTGAAGGTCGCCGACAATGGGTGCTACAAGCATTTCATGCTTAAAAGGATGCTTTTATGATACCAACGCGAGTGCATTCAATCAAGCCATAAAAAATTAAGTTTTCCATGAATTATAACACGCGTACTCTGGCGTCTAGACTCTACGCACAGCATTAATTAGACGCTTATCACGAGAGAACCCCCCTCTCCCAATAAACAGCGCCCATCTAGAAGTCAACGCAGCTTTGACGCCTACGGTTGACGGGTCAACAAAAGACCCCTCTATCGGAAAACTTCCACGTGCTTGCTGTCCCTCTCTGCTCTTTTCTGTTTACTTGTGCCCTGGAACGATGTTTCATAGTGTTATTCACAGCCAACTCGCCCATCTTTCCACGCTTACCGCAACCTGATAACTTGAGCTAATGAAGAAAAGAGTCAACATCAAAATATACCGTGCGAAAGGCTTCGACCATGGATTCCCAGATTGCCAAATATGCGGGGGCGAAGGTGCAAAATCAGAGGCGGAGTTCGGCGGTACGGTGCGATATCATGGGTGTGTAAGGAAGAAGAAGTGCGCCGTGCCGAGCTCCGCAGCCGGATCGCCAGCGCTACGGAAGTGGGGCTCGGGCTAGACGCTGTTCCTGGTGTGACTGGCTAAGCCTACGCTGTTGCGTCTTCTTGTCCGCGTCCTTCGTGTCGTCCACAGCCGTGTCGGACTTCTTTGCCATAATTAGTGGAGGTTTGCTGGGTCTCCTGCAATCCTGGAATTGCGCAGCCGGACTCTCCCTGCCATCATGACCACCGAAAGCGCCACGAGCTTACCACCATCTGCTCCCCAGCCTACCGTATGCCCCGGCACGTTCCGCCAGCGGGACCCGCCTATTTTCAGCGGCACTCACGACCACGACGTTGATGACTGGCTCTCATCATACGAACGCGTCAGTCGGAACAACAAATGGGATGACATCATGAAATTGACCACCGTCCCTTTCTACCTCACCGGAATTGCCCACTTGTGGTTTCGGAACCACGAAAGCGAAGTCCCAAGCTGGACGGTGTTCAAGACAAAGTTCAGCGAGGTCTTCGGCCGCGCTGCTGTTCAAAAGCTTCGTGCCGAACAGCGTCTGCAGTCGCGCTCTCGGCAGCCTGGTGAGAACTTTACCAGCTACGTCGAAGATGTCATCGATCTCTGTAAACGCGTCGATGCATCCATGACTGAGGGCAATAAAATCAAGCATATCATGAAAGGTATCGAGGAGGACGCGTTTCAGATGCTCATTTCGAAGAGCCCCTCTACTGTTGCCCAAGTTATTGAACTGTGCCAAAGCTATGACGAGCTCCGCCGTCGTGTTCACCATCCGCAATCGTTGTCCGGCTTGACCTCTCCTTTTCCAGATGCCACCCTCCTCTCGCAAATCAAGGCTTTCGTCCGGGAAGAAGTTGCTCGCCAGCTCTCCCTCATCTCCAACCCATCGGAGTCAAGTTCGTCCCTTAGTCCGACCCTACGACACGTTATAGAAGAACAAGTGTCCGAGGTCCTTCCTCTGGAACGGGCGCCTCAACTCACCGCCCCATTGACTTACGCCGACGCCGTCGCACGACCACGACCACAGACCTTCCGGGCTCCGCCTCCGATGCCTAGCCCTGTTTTTACCCCCACGCCGCCACGACCTCCAGTTCATCGAGTAATTAATCCATGGCGTACAATGGACAATCGTCCCATCTGCTATTCGTGTGATATTCCCGGTCACGTTGCACGCATGTGCCGCCGCTGTCCACTTCATCCACGTGACGACGCACGCACTGCCGCGTACGACCATCCGTTGCCTTACGCTCCTGACCGCGATTTACCCCTTCCCCGCCCAAGCCTTCGTCAAGTTTCTGACCGCCGTTCTCCTTCTCCTTGTCGTCGCTAGCCCTCCCCGATGCGTCGACGTCCCTATCCTGCTGACACGGAAAACTAGGTGGCGCAGTTCCTGAGGCAAGAACTCCGTCATCACCGCAACGCTCAAGCCCTCTTCTTTCGCCGACCAACGTTATTGATGTCGCTGTTGAAGGTGTCTCTGTGCTTGCCCTCATTGACACAGGTGCCGCCATATCTGTAATTTCCGAAAAACTTTGCCGCTCAATACGAAAAGTCACGACGCCTTTCTTCGGTCCTTTACTCCGCATGGCCACAACACAGCACGTCCAGCCGGTGGCTGCGTGCACCGCCAGACTTGAAATTCAAGGAGTGCTCTACGCAGTCGAGTTCGTCGTTCTTCCCCACTGTTCCCACGATATTATTTTAGGTTGGGATTTTCTCTCCCGTCAGCAAGCTGTCATTGATTGCTCCCGTGCAGAAGTCGCCTTCTCTTCGCTTGGCAATGCCATATCTGATGACGTTTCGCTTTCCTGCACCAAGTTGTCCCTCACTGACGACATCCAAATACCTCCACACGCATCCGTTCTGGCACCTGCATCCTGTTCCGTTGCCTCCGACGCTACCGTACTCTTCACACCTTCGACTGCTTTCGTTCATCGCCACCTCTCACCACTCCCAACTGCGCTGCTTGGCCTTCAAGCTGGCGCGACTCACCTTCCTGTATACAATTACTTCCCATCCCCGATTACATTGCTTCGCGGTGAATCTCTCGGCACTGTGGAGCCTTACGACGCCATTACCACGTTGCAACTTCCTACTGGATCGTCAGAGGTCAACACACTCTACTGTTGTCCCGTGACGTCCACATCGCCTGAAGACGTTTTCAACCATGTCATCGACAATGCCTTAAACCCCAAGCAACGCCATGACCTTCTTCGTCTCCTTGAGAAAATTCGCCCTGCTTTTGACAGCCATACCACTTCTCTGGGCCGAACGACGACTGTATGTCACCCTATTGACACCGGTTCTCACTCACCGCTACGGCAGCGACCATTCCGCGTATCGTCGACCGAACGGCGCGTCATTGATGAGCAAGTAGGTGACATGCTAAAGCGTGGTGTCATTGAACCATCTGACAGCCCATGGGCATCGCCAGTAGTTTTAGTTAAAAAGAAAGATAGCTCGATCCGCTTTTGTGTGGATTACCGTCGCCTAAACAAAATAACCCGAAAGGATGTTTATCCATTGCCGCGGATCGACGACGCCCTATACTGCTTACAAGGCGCAGAGTTCTTTTCCTCCCTCGATCTGCGCTCTGGTTATTGGCAGGTGCCTATGGCTGCAGATGATAAGCCTAAAACTGCTTTCATCACACCAGATGGCCTATACGAATTTCGTGTGATGCCATTCGGACTTTGCAACGCGCCCGCGACTTTTGAGCGAATGATGGACACTATTCTCCGAGGCCTCAAATGGAATGCGTGCTTGTGTTATTTGGATGATGTAGTAATGTTTGCACCAGATTTTCCTACTCACCTTCATCGCTTGGAGCAGGTTTCACGCTGTCTCAGTGACGCTGGCCTCCAACTAAACCTGAAAAAATGTCACTTTGGCGCACGCAAGCTGACAATTCTCGGACATGTCGTGTCGAAGGACGGCGTTCTCCTTGATGCCGCTAAGCTCCGTGCTGTGACAGAATTCCCGAGGCCAACATCACTAAAAGACTTGCGCAGTTTCATTGGCCTCAGCTCGTACTTCCGCCGAAGTTGTAAGGAAGAAGAAGTGCGCCGTGCCGAGCTCCGCAGCCGGATCGCCAGCGGTACGGAAGTGGGGCTCGGGCTAGACGCAGTTCCTGGTGTGACTGGCTAAGCCTACGCTGTTGCGTGTTCATGTCCGCGTCCTTCGTGTCGTCCACAGCCGTGTCGGACCTCTTTGCCATAGGTGGTATATTGCGACCGATTGGATGGTTGCGATTGGCCGCAATAAAGCCATCAAATTCCCTAGTCTACTCCCCCAGGGAGGACGACAGTATTAAAAGCAGCGACCTGTGGTGCTGTGGGGCTGAAGTGTCGTGATGTGAATTCAGGCGTTCAATATGCTCCTGTAAGCAGTGGGCTTTAGTATCTGTAGCCAGTGTAAATAATGTAAAACAAACCCTTTTTCCTTTATTTCTACTACCGGACGCAGTCGTCGATGGGTTTGGTCGATTCCTGGCCCGAACGTCCACTTCGAGCCACAAGAATATATTCAGTGGCGTCCACAAGGAAGGCGCGCGAAAATATAAGATTGAATGACGCAGCCAGTAGAATGCAGGGGAGAGGACTCACATGTTAGCATAGATCATGCCAAAAAAGTGTATCTTCTTTCTTTGATTGAGGTCACTGCAACTTTCCTCCGACCACGAAGACAGTAAGTACACCCCAACTTGGTTGTATTACACCCATACTCTGACCTCCAGTAACCTGTTAGTTCCGCGAATTGCTTTCCACTACGTTCGTTTCACCGGGTGATATCTTTTTTTTGATTGCTGATAACGCATTCTTTGCAAAACATAGAATGTGAAACATAAAACAAATTTATTATTTTCTTACTTATCATATACACAGAGATTTGTATGAGTGTTAAGAGTTATAAGCGCAGAAATGAAGCAGTTCATTTACAAAGTCGTATGAATCTGGCCACCACGGACGCTTAACATCACGTGAACCGCTCAGTTCGCCATCAGGTGAGGAATTTCGACTGTGGTCGCGGAGGCAAAGGCTACACGTAGGTAGTTAGCCATGAGTCATGTATTTGGTGCGGTAGCCTCTTTTGAGGAGCGGGGAGAGTTAATCAGCCGAAGCATACTCCGACTAGCACGAAGAAGAAGCTGGCAGAGGTCGACCAGCTGCGTCTGAGGTAGATAGTGTGTACCTCTTACACTGGCCACAATCGGCCACATATAGCTGAGTCGTCGTTTGCAACTGAGAACAGTTAAATTGCCCTTGCAGCAATCGCAGAAACCCTGTTGTCATGCTCAATATAATTAGCGGCTATTATTTACCTACGTTAACCACAGAAGCCGTGTTCATGGCACCCAAGGACATTCGACAGGTGAACGCCATCTATAATGCCGGTGAAGGTTTATTTCGTCCTGCACGAATATGGTTCGTCCCATAAGATACTCGCCAACGACGCTGGGCAGTTTGGTGTCATTGATTGCGTCGGCAAGTTCAATAAAAGATAGCACGCCTCACTGCATGTGGCTCACAGTAATCCAAGACCGAGGTTTTATATTGCCCGCCTAATTTTTTTCCCTGCAGCAGCCCCAGTGCCTTGCCCGTTGCAATCTCACCGCGGTCGTAGAGAAAGAACACTCTTGTAAGCTCAACTGTGCGAGAAATCAGGATGTTTCCGTAGTGGCTACGGTTTTCCTACTTAGTCTACAGTTGCCCCATTAAAGTGTGAATGTCTCGGATGTTCGTAAAAACGAAAACGAAAACCGAAAAAAAGCAGCCGGGCTAATTGAAAAATGGATATACTCGGCGAGCCACACTTGTTTATCTCATTGATATTTCAGCTCACTTATCTCTCGCTAACAAAACGCCGGTTGGAGAGCTGATAAAAGACGTCTCTCCTAATGACACCAAGTGTTGGTATAATATTTCTCATGCTGGCTTTGTGTTTCAAAGGAGCATTTGGCATTCTTCGGAACGGGACGCATTGATCGTACTGGAGTGATTTCGCGGATGCGGTAGAGGCTGGCAAGATAATTTGCCAGAGAACTTTTCACGGAAGCCGAGTAAATTTTTAGCTGTCTCGGACTTGTAGCAGCTCTTTGTATATCATATTTACACTTAGGTTTGCATTCTGTTGCGTGTTCACTTTTGCATCGACGTATAACGTTTTTTTTTCTTCCTATGCATAAGCGCGCTCAACCGCACCGTCAGAAAACTTCATTCTGCGGCCCTGTGCCGAATAAGCTGATCTTTAGATTCTTGCAATATGTATTTTAGCGTATAATGTCGTGTTATCGACTTTTATTTGTTAGTGCAAACATTTTTGGGAAATGATATCTCCGAAGCGAAGGGATACCAGTCAGTTCAAAATATTTGGCCTCTCTGCGGGCCCGATTGGTATTATTACGATATGATCGACCGATGCTGAAGGGACGAGCCGCCGCGAGAACGACGACGAAGTGGGTCTGTGCCCTTGTCGCGGGCGAGTGTCGGCCTGTTGGTCTGGCTCCAGTGTAAATACCCTGTATATAGCCTCTTTTATCTGTGTTTTTCCACACGTAACGTTCTGGTGGAAGTCAGCGATCCCCGTCCTCACCACGGAACTCCGGAGTGGTCGGTACATCGTGCTTGTCACTATGCCTCCCGGTGACGAGACAGCCTCTGTAACGGCTTCGGCTTGTCCGACTGCTTCAATCATCACGGTTGCCCAACATCGCGACCCTGTTGTGTTCTCTGGCCTGGAGGGAGAGGACGTTGACGCATGGATCAAGCTCTATGAACACGCCAGTGCTAATAACAGGTGGGATCAAACGATCATGCTCGCCAATGTCATCGTTTATCCCGGCGGCACCCCACGCATGTGGCACCGATTGCATAACGACGAGATAAACAGTTGGGACAGTTTCAAAGAAAAGTTCAGGGAACTGTTCGGCGACCCCATTGGGCGCAAGGCTGCCGCGAGAAAGGCTCTTGCGTCTCGTGTCCAGATATAAACAGAGCCGTACGTTTCATACATCCTCGACGTCTTGGCTCTCTGCCTGCAAAGCTGACGATACGATGTCGGAAGCAGATAAAGTGTCGCATGTGCTAAAAGGCATCGCCGACGATGCTTTCAATTTGCTGGTTTTTGGTCACGTCTCGACCATTGACGCCATCATCAAAGAATGCCGTCGCCTTGAACAAGCTAAGAGCCGCCGTATCACACATAACATCACGTGGCTACCCAACACTGCTGCTACGTCGACATGTGAGGGTCGACCACGTCAGACCACCCCCTGTGACGATGTAACCAGTATTGTTCGCCGCGAGCTCGAGGCCGCCTGTTTGCCAGCTTTCTCCGCGACGCCTCCCGATCCACCAGCAACCACGATTGCGCTGATTCAAGCCGTCGTCAGACAGGAATTTGAGAACATGGGTCTCAACTCCGTGTGCTCATCGTCTTCACCCATGGTTACCCAGTCTCTAGCAGCCCTACCCGTCCGCGGCAGTCCTTTTCTGCCACATCTCGCCGCAACCCATCCGAATGGCGTATCCTGATGCCAGGCCGATCTGCTTCTACTGCTGTCGCATCGGCCACGTCGCTCGTCACTGCCGCAACCGATGGCCACCACCTCCTCGGATATTCACCGCCGCTCATTCCCGCCCCTTTGCACATTCTGTTCCTTATGCCACCCGCCATGAACGCATTGCCGCGGGCGCTCCTGCCCCGAACCTTCGCTACAGCCGCTCTCCCTCACCCCGATGCCATCAGACTCATTCGCCCCAACCCCGTCGCTTCTCTCCATCGCCTACTGCCTCCCTGATCCACCCTGAAAACTAGGCACTGCAGCTTCTGGAGGTGAAGCTGCGTTGTCCACCCTGCCCTCAAATCCTCTGCCCACGTTAAACACGAACCAAAACCTTCTTGACGTTGACGTTGATGGCTATCCTGTCACGGCGATTATCGATACAGGTACGCGTCTTTCGATTAAGAGTGCTGCCATCCGACGACGACTCAACAAGCTCCTCACCCCAGCGTCAGCACGCATCGTCGGCGTTGCGGATGGCGGTACTGTGCCTATCATCGGCATGTGTACGGCACGTGTCAGCATCGCCGGCCGCCACACTCCTGTCCTCTTCACCGTGATTGCACATTGCCCCCACGACCTCATTCACGGCCTCGATTTTCTCTCCGCGCATTCTGCTCTTATTGACTGCTCTTCCAGTACCCTTCGCCTTGAGTTGCCGATTCTCGCAGAACCTTCTGACACACCCCAGTGCCGCCTACGCCCTACCGGCTTTATTGGCCTGCCGCCAAAATCAAAATCCGATATTGAACTCTTGTCTTCCCCACCAGTCCCTGATGGCAAGTACCTCGTCACTCCTCTACCCGACATTCCACTACAGTATGGCGTTACCGTGCCTCACAGTATACTAACTGTTACTGCGAACCGCACTTTCATGCCTATCTTTAACTTTGGATTCGCAAAGCAAATCTAGGGCAAGGTATTTGCCTTGCCAACGTTGATTGTCTCGGCGACCATCACGTGGCAACTTTGTCGACCGATGTTTCTTGCGAGCTTAGCAGGCCCATCGTGCCAGCCTCGGCCACTGATCCCAAGATACAGAAAATGGTTGCGACGGACCTGTCTTTTGCGCAGGCTGAAGACCTTTACCAAGTATTATCGTCCTACAGAGATATTTTCGACTTCGACGATCGCCCTTTAGGCCAGACGCTCGCGATCAAGCAGCGGATTCTTACTGGCGATGCTACTCCTATTCACCGACGACCGTGTCGAGTTTCTGCGTCGGAACGCCGAGTTTTTCAAAGCGAAGTCAACAAAATGCTAGACAAAAACATCATTGAGCCTTCTTCGAGTCCCGGGGCGTCACCGGTAGTGTTGGTTAAGAAGAAGGATGGCACGTGGCGCTTCTGTGTAGACTACAGCCATGTAAACAACATTACTAAGGACATCTACCCGCTCCCACGTATAGACGACGCCCTTGACTGCCTCCACGGTTCCTGCTATTTCTCTTCTATTGATCTTCGTTCTTGATAATGGCAGATTGCTGTTGACGATATGGACAGAGAAAAAACTACGTTCATCACACCTGATGGCCTGTACCAATTTAAAGTAATGCCGTATGGATTATGTAACACCCTTGCCACCTTTAAGCGTATGATGGACTCCTTGCTCCGTGGTTTCAAATGGTCCACATGTCTCTGCTACCTCGACGACGTCATCGTCTTCTCACCCATGTTCGACACTCACCTTGAGCGTCTAACAGCTATACTCGATGTATTTCGAAAGGCGAAGCTGCAACTTAACTCGTCGAAATGTCGTTTCGGCCGCCGCATAATTACTGTTCTGGGCCACCTCGTTGACGCTTCCGGAGTACACACTGATCGCGACAAAACTCGCGCTGTCCGAGACTTTCCTGTTCCGAAAACAGCCGCAGACGTTCGAAGTTTTGTCGGGCTGTGCTCGTACTTTCGTCGTTTTGTTCCAAGATCTTGCGGAAATTGCTAGACCCCTCACTAATCTTTTGAAGAAAGGCGTACAATTCTCGTGGGGTACTGCAGAAGCCGCCGCCTTCTCTCGTCTCGTGACTCCTCTCTCCTCACCACCCATTCTCGCCCACTTCGACCCTGAGGCCCCTACATAATTGAGTACAGATGTCACCGGTCATGGCGTAGGTGCCGTCTTAGCCCAGCGTCAGCGTGGCCAGGATCGCGTTATTGCTTATGCGAGCCGCCTCCTCACACCTTCGGAACGCAGCTGTTCCATTACGGAACGAGAATGCCTTGCTGTAGTCTGGGCGGTTGCGAAGTTCTGTCCTTACCTCTACGGTCGCCCTTTTTCCGTAGCCACTGACCATCATGCTCTCTGCTGGCTCTCATCCCTAAAAGATCCTACAGGCCGGCTTGGTCGATGGGCTTTGAGACTACAAGAATGTTCGTATTCCGTGGTCTACAAGTCTTGCCGCCTGCAGCAAGCCGCTCACAGCTTGTCGCGTTACCCTGTTGACGACCCTGACTCCTCCAATATTACCAGTGCTGCGTGTGTATTCTCTGTGTCGCAGCTGCTTCATTTCGCCGACGAACAACGTCGTGACGCCTACATCAGAGCACTCATCAACCGTTTTGAACACTCTGCGGCCGACGCCACTCTACGCCTCTTCGTCCTCCGCGACGGTACTATGTACCGTCGTAACCTTCGTCCGGGCGGCTCTGAGTTCCTACTAGTCATACCTAAACACCTCCGCACAACCGTTCTGGAAGAGCTTC
This sequence comes from Dermacentor variabilis, assembly GCF_050947875.1. Taxonomy (NCBI): domain Eukaryota; kingdom Metazoa; phylum Arthropoda; class Arachnida; order Ixodida; family Ixodidae; genus Dermacentor; species Dermacentor variabilis. The sequence continues at coordinate 171,421,518 of NC_134572.1, read as the reverse complement.
ACGACGAACCAACGGCAAGACACCTCTCCGTATCTGGAACCTATGACCGTGTACGTCGCCGTTTTTTCTGGCCGGGCCTTGCCCCGTTCCGTACGACGTTACGCCGCCACTTGTGAACTTTGCCAACGACACAAGAAGCCTTCCCAGCTCCCCGCTGGTTACCTGCAGCCGCTCGACATCCCTGCCGAGCCCTTCCATCGTGTCGGCTTCGACCTTCTCGGCCCATTTCCGGAATCTACATCAGGAAACAAGTGGGTTGCCGTCACGGCGGACTACGCGACCCGCTACGCCATAACCCGCGCTCTTCCGACCAGTTGCGCTACTGATCTTGCGGACTTCCTCCTGCATGATATTATATTGATTCATGGTGCTCCGCGTCGATTGCTAACAAACCGTGGCCATTCGTTCTTAGCCAAATTCATTTACGACATCATGCGTGCCTGCTCAATACAGCGAAAGTTTAGCACCTCCTACCACCCTCAAACGAACGGCCACACTGAGCGTTTGAACCGCACCCTAACAGACATGCTATCTAAATAAGTTTCAGATGACCACCGTGACTGGGACCAGGCTCTACCTTACATTACATTTGCGTATAACTCTTCCCGTCTCGAAAGTGCTGGATTTTCGCCTTTTTACCTCTCGTATGGCCGTGAACCGACGCTACCACTGGACACTGTGCTTCCGTCCACCACAGCTTCAACTAGCGCCTATGCCCGTGATGCTATCGCCAATGCTGACCATGCTCGCCAACTTGCACGCACTTGTCTACAAGTCTCTCAAGGCAAACGAAAGCAACGCTACGACCTCCGTCACCGTGATGTCCATTTTGTGCCCGGCACCCTCGTGTTGCTTTGGTCACCATCGCGTAAAGTTGGCCTTTGTGAAAAACTGCTTTCCTGCTACACAGGCCCATATCGCGTGCTCCGCCAAGTTACCGATGTCACCTACGAAACCGCTCTAGCCACGCCCACTACGTCCTCCGCTGTGATAACCAGAAACATTGTCTACCGTCGCCCGTCTCAAACCCTACAACTCTCCACACGCCTTGGATATTTAATAGAACCGTGACGGCACTTTTGCCGCGGGGGGGGGGGGGGGGGGGGGTAGTATTACGATATCATCGAGCGATGCTCAAGGGACGAGCAACCGCGAGAACGACGACGAAGTGGGTCTATGCCCTTGGTGCGGGCGAGTGTCGGCCGGGTGATCTGGCTCCAGTGTAAATACCCTGTATATAGCCTCTTTCATCTGTGTCTTTCCACACGTAACAGTATGAACAAAATACCCGATTCCTGAGTGCGAAGCCAATGCCAGTGGATTAGCCACCACGGAGCAGCGCTGTTCTTTAAATACAGGCCCTTGATAAGCTTGTCACTTCTACGTATAATACCTGTGAAACAAGTGAAGTCATGGAAGTAAACTTCTCCCCATTACAAGTATATTACGAAGAAGGCCGCTTTACCGGCATTTTGCGGCTGCATGGAATACGACCGAAACCGTCGCCAAGTCTCTTAGTTATCCAAGCACTCGTTCATAACTAAGAGGCGTACAAATAAACAAAAGAAAAACCACCCCTAATGTATAAATTGCATTCAATATTGTAACTGATCATGGGACAGCTGCTGCAGTTAGCACCGCCGTGTACAAGAGAGTGTGTTGAACCAGCAATAAAGTGGCGAACAGAGCGGAGTGGAAAACGAAATGTAAAGTGCAGAATAAATGCAATGAAGTGTTGGCTCCCGGTAGAATGCCTGTGAAACTTCGTGATAGCCTCCCTGGACGTTTAAATGTTGGTGTAAACACTAATATGGCATCGCGTCAACGTCCTCCACAGTGGTGGTATGGTATGGTTTGGCTGTATGGAAAAGATTTTGGAAGCTGCGCCACGGCAAGTTGCGCAGATTGGATTGGACAAACTTTAATAAAGGTGCTGCAGGACGCACGTCAGTGCGCACTGGGCGTCTCCAACGCAGAGACTGAGAGGAAGTACCTGGCGGCCGCTGCGCGGGCCAGCTGGACGGCCCATCGCTGGTCTTGAAGGAGCGGGCTTCGTAGGGTCTTCTCCCACTTGTCGGAGGTAGAGTCGGGCGGAGCGTTCTACACTCCCAGAGGACGCGTGCGAGTGTCGCCGTGACCCCGCCCGAGGGGCACGCATCGCCGAGGTAGACGTCCGGTAGATGATGTGTAACGTGACGGCGTTGCGATAGGTATGTGTTTGTAACAAGCGTAGCGTTAGCGCCTGTGGCCTGTTTAGTTTGGGGTGCGAGGGTGGAAAGAGACGTCGTGCCAAGCAAAAGTAGCGGAAAGCTTGGAATTCTTGCTGTTAAACACGCAGTTATGTGCATAAAGCATGATTCTGTGTTACCGCGCACACACGTATTATTTAAAAGCTTCAGGTATCGCGAGCAAGGACAATATCCTACCTTACGTGCTCGAATAGGGTTATCTTTCACTACTTTCTGCTTTAAAGTAAGAAACGCAGCTATATGGGGAACGAACAGAAAACTTCTTTTACAGGAATAAATACAGGCAACAGAGATTCAAATATGAACTAACGGGGTTTATCAAGAAATCAGGCGAATTTTTCGAACACCGTCGGCGCTCTCTGGTAGATAGCAGCGCTTTGTGTAACTTGTTCGTTCATAAAGTGTTTCTTTATCGTGCTTCGTTTTCACACGTTTCTTGTTATAAAATGCTAGGGCTGCATTCACATATTTTTGGATGGGCGGGGGTGCTGGTAACGCTCGATGTGCACTCCTTCCTTTGATTACCTAATGTGTCGTCAACCGTTCTAGTGAGCGCTATTTATCGATTCCTGTTTCTCCTGCTGTAGTGCGCTACTAAGTGCATGGCTCTCTCATGCCAACGTCTGTGTCGGGTTTTCGACCACGTTCATTGTATTATTAATGAAGGCTAATAGGAGGGTTAAATTTGGAACCCTAAAAATAACGCGAAAATCCACCTTGTACCATTGGCGACGATGCATGACTAATGAGATCTGAAGAGGAAAAGCCAACTGTTGCAGGGGATTGTCCTACTAAAAATGACAATTTATATCCTAATAAAAATGATAAAGAAGACTTAACAAAAAATCGAGCAAACATTAACAGAAGTAAGAAATTGTACAACCCCAGATCTGATTCTAGAGCAACACAGGGGCTCTTTATTCCTGGTACAGTCGCCTATCTTGGTCTACCGTCAAAAAAAAGGACATAGAAACTCAATGTGATTGAAACTGGCCGAAACGACAAAACCAAATTGTTTGCTCTCTTTCTCCCAACAAACAATTGCACAGCGCGTGTTCTCTGTCCTCTCGTATTGCGGACGCAGTAACGAACTCAAGTGTCCGACGTGTCGTAATAATTGTATTGTCTTGTTTTGGACGAGAAAATTATACTGAAGGGAAAAATTCAGTGCTCTTCCACTCTGTGAAGAAGGATGACCAGTGAAGCTGTGTATATGGACCCCTTAATTGCGAACTGCGCCTCCACCACGGGTCGGCCTGGCATTGCACTATCCCGGGGATCGGCCCAGGTGTGGGGACTGCTTAACGCCTGCTTCACCTTCGCCGCGGGTTGGTTCGGCTTTACACTATCTTCATCTATTTTCTACACGCGGACACGATATTGCGGAAAATGGCACTTAACAGCTTCCCTGTAAAATATATTTTCCAATGTGCTCTCGGAATCAAGGTAGTAACAAACCTATGATTCCAATGAAAAGCAGTACAAATATTAAGGTTTGTTCCCAGTGTCGTGTATGCAAAAAACACACCTTGACCCATGACGTCGACGTTCAGCACTGGCTGGCGATCGTACAACTTCACTAATGAAATCGACATCTTCATTTTAACACAACCTTAACTTTTTCTTCTCTAGTTAGGCGAGTTGTCGTGCTTCTCATTCAGTTCTTTCGCAATTTTACCCGCTTCGTTGGTTAAGTAGTCTTAGAGCAGTGATTCCGAGCATGAGGGATTGGGCTGGATTCACGGCTGTAGGCGGTAGGATTATAATGGTGGGAAATTGCAATAAACTCCTGCCCACAGGAAAGTCCTACGCCACAGTCTTCACCTATACTTGAAGATGGGCAAAACAATCCACGTAGTATGGGGGCCTAGCCGTAAGTACCACTTAGGTTGCTTATGATATTAATGCGAAGATCATACTTAGGACACTTCACGCATTTTCCATGGCTAGGCTGTCTATGTGTCTATCTATGCCTTTAATGGTACCACCCCCCCAACCTGGGTCGCTGGATTGTCGATGGTCGAAAACGTGGCCCCTAGGGCTGGGGTACTGAGCGAACAGGGTCCGAAATCCACCGTCGGACCAACTTGGGCCACCGGTTATGTGGCAAGGTGTATCAATGTGCCGCGCTGTAACGTAACTCCCACGGGAATTCCAAGCGGCACTGGGCATGTGGCACTAGTCATCCACCGACCCTTCTTTAATGAGCCTGTTTGACTCTGACTTGGAGCACCGCTCGCATAGAATCCACCATGTATCATCGCTCATGATTTATTTATTTATTTATTTATTTATTTATAAATACTGCAGACCTTATAACGTGGTCCTAGCACGACGGGCACTTCTTTAACAAATCACATACCCATACATTGTGTATGTGTATGTGTGTGTGTATGTGAGTGAACGTACGTTGTGTTTTACATCCAGAGAAAAAGAAATAGCAAAAATGAACACAAGGGTAAATGTACACAGTGCTACACGATGGCAAGACTATCACGCTCTGGAATAGAATTCCATTGAGACTCTGTGTGCGGGAAAATGGAAAATTGATAAGCATGTCTTTGCGAAATATGGCGTTAAAAATCTTGGTTGCTGATGTCGTGTATTTCTTCTGGATAGGGGGATAATTACAATGAAGGGTCAATAGCGAATTTCTGGTTAAGGAGAGAATTCAGGAAGCCCAAGCGAAATCCCCTTTTTCTGTACAATAGTTGGGGTATGTTATTGGCTGTCATTAGTTCCGACGGAGAGTTCACACGATGAAATTTAGAAAAGATAAATCGGAATTTCGATAAGTCAAAATCTTTGAATTCTTTCGAGTTTATCAATGTTACGTTTTTTGTAAGGGTCCCATACTATGCTTGCATATTCTAGTTTTGGTCTGATGTATTATTGATAGCATAGAAGTTTTACATTTGCTGGTGAATTACGAAGCTTGTGTCTTAAAAAACACAACTTTTTGAAAGCAGAAGAACAAATGTTGTCAACGTGTGAATTCCAGGAGAGGTTAGCAATGAACGTTACACCTAAATATTTGTAGCTATCGACATGACTAACTGTAGATGAACCTAGGGAGTAAGCATACTGAAAAGGGGTTTTTTTTTAGCTATAGAAATAGAAACGGTTTTTGTGCATTTACGACCGTGCTCCACTTGTTGCACCATTGGTATACGTAATCTATCATTTTTGTTTAATCCCTGTTGATCATGTATGCTGCAAACTTCAAGGAATAAAATACAATCTTCTGCGAACAATCGAATCTGAACTGTTGGATCAATTATATCTACGCTATTATTTATATAGCACAAAAATAGCAAAGTACACTGCCTTGGGGCACACGCGACGTGACTGATAAAAGGCGCGAATTTTGATCCTCGACTGTGACAAAATGCACCCGATTTCACAAATATTCAGCCACCCAAGTGACCAACACCATCAGAAGACCAATTTCGTTTAGTTTATAGATTAGTTTGTCATGAGGAACTTTATCAAAGGCCTTACAGAAATCTAAAAAAAAATTATCTCTATCTGAATATTATTATCAAGTCCTTTGGCAAACTCATGCGTACCAGTGACGAGTTGCGTCACAGTTGAATACTTCTTTCTAAAATTGTGCTGAAAACTTGCTAATATGGAGTGTTAGTCCAGGAATTCTGTAATCTGAGTGGCTACAATATGTTCTAGAAGTTTACAACATGAGGAAGTTAAAGATATCGGTCTGTAATTAGGTTGTAATAATCTTTCGCCTTTCTTGAAGGTAGGGATTACTCGGGCCGTCTTCAAGTCACGCGGCAAGGTTGCTGTTTACAAGGAACTATGAAAATAATAAAAAAGGAACTTGGCAACACATTCAGCATATCGTCGAAGAAACATATTGGGAATATCGTCAGGACTGTAACATTTTTTTGTGTTTAAGTTTAAAAGCATAGAAACCAAACCAGGATATGAAATGAAATTGACTTCGCATGGTTGAAATGACGTACATGGTCCGGATACTGAAAACACGCCGTGAAAATAGGCGTTAAAATGATTTGCTATATCCTCATAATTTGTAATCATGCTGCCGTCAACTGATATCTTCGCAACTGGTTTCTCGCTTTTGCTCAGATAATTCCAGAACTTGGAAGGATCATTCTTTACAAAATTGGTCATTGCAGCTTTAAAGTAGTAATGCTTTGCGTTATGCATCGCTTGTGCATGGATTCGCTTATAACTTTGCACTTTACATGCTGCTTTCTTAGCCGTTTAATTTTTCTTTTCAATTTAATCATTTCTCGAGTCATTCAGGTTGTATGCCTGCGCGTTTGTTTGCGTTTGCTGGGTATGAAATTGTTCATACAGTAATCACACGTCGCAACAAATTTGTAACAAAGAGCGCACGTGTTTGGGCCACCGTCCTCAAAGTCTCCAAGTACGGTTTCCATGTATTCAAGCAGACGAGCACCGTCAGCTCGGGAATAGTTCTTAAAATACCGAATGGGATATTTTTGGTACCTACTGCATTTAAGACGAGGAATTGACACGCTTACAAGTTCATGATCGGAGAGTCTGTGTTCCACTAGAATGGTATGCTCTGAAAAAGCCCTATTTACAAACACCAAATCTAGAACCGAGCTTGCATGTCTTTGTACGTGTGTGGGTTGTTTGATTACTTGAGTTAGGTCGTCAGCGAGTATGATATCAAAAATAATGTTAGCTTTTTTACTGGCCTTGGAACAGGCCAGTCTCTCCCAGTCCACACTTGGCAAATTAAGGACTCCTTAATTTTCTTATTATGATACAGTGACATATGTTCTTTGAGCACAGTTAAGTACTCCGGGCACGCGTCCGAAGGCCTGTAACATGCGTATAAGATGAAACTATGTCCCTAACAGGACAACTGTACGCACAAGCATCCAAGAATGCCAACATCAGTTGTAATCGTAGCTTTTACTTCGGGCTTAACAAGCAAGGCTACTCCCCCGCCTCTGGTAGTTCTGGCTTTTCGATACATGTTGTAACATCGGGGAAATACTCCATCGTCACTAATTTCCTTTCTCAGCCACGTCTCTGTTATCACCGCGATGTGAGAATCACCCGGCATAAGTGTGGTTTCTAACTCATCTATTTTATTAGTGACACTTCGCACGTCTTTGCTACGTAGCCTCAGCTCTTTCCGGTTGGTTACGTCTCCTCCGGCATTTTTGCAGTACCTAGCGATTTTTACATTGGATATGGTTTCTAGACGAGGGATCTGGTCACATTCCTCAGTCGTGTCTGTGGCGGAGGCGCTTGGCTTCGAGTGGTTGGCCGTCGGGTTTCGCTTGCCGCGGAAGCAGTTTTGGTTCCATTTTTTGAACAGGTATTTTATCATTTTTGTTTTCATCCCAAACGTATGCCTTTCTATTGATATATAGCTTATCGTATACCAGAGAGGCTTTCTCGCCGTTTTCTCGATTCATTTTGAAGCTCTGCCATAGTTTTCTTCTGATTTCCCGCCCTCTTACCGAAGAATCCTCGCCAATAGAGTAATTCGTTCCTTTCAGTTTGCTTCCCTGCTTTAGAATAGTAATTTTGTCTCTTGAATCTAGGAGCTTAAGAATAACAGGCCTGACCTCGCCAGGCGATGGCCGCCCCAACCTATGAATAGGTTCTATAGCCACTGGTTGTAGCTCAAGAATACCTTTTATCTCATTGTTCACAGCACTCTCTAGTGATTCAGCCATTACACACCAATCGTAAGAAAGAGTGGTGGTCGCATTACAATCACCCCAAAAGAATATTCCACCGACAAGTTTTCATATTATGAAATGTCGCTTTGTCTCCCTTTATCTCTGGTTGCACGTTACAGACCTCCAGGTTGTCAAAATCAATACGGACCCCTCCACCATGTTGTCGCGCATAACCTACTCTCCAACTACCGGATGTAACAGCCAACAATTTCTTGAAATATTTGCCTGTTTGCAACACGTTGGGAAGGATAAGAAAACAGGCTAATTTAATCGCCGCATTGTGCGTCTACTGTTCATCATTGTCCAACTGCTTTCAACGTAGCATAGTGGTGTGACGAGTGGATTTTTAGATGAGCGTAATGTACCCGTTGCAATAGCTAGGCGTATGAACGAAGCAATTTGCATACAGAACATCTTTCAGTCGATGTGAACTCAATACATGTGGCTGAAACCTTCTTGCACCAAAACATAAGCATAATCTAAAAAGCGATTTGGTACATGCCTCTTTCATTAAAGAGAGCATAAATAAAATACTGTTCTCGCATAAAACGAAAATACGGTGCAGGCATGTTAAATCTCGGGGCTAAAAAGAAGAGTGGTGCGGGAAATTTAGCACATATAAAGTGAATCGCACCTCAGCTTTTTGTAAGAGTAAAATTTCGCGACAACCAAGGAAATATAAAAATTTGCAGTCGGGAACAAGGATTCCCCTCCCAAAGAGCTTGTCTTTCCTTCATATACATGAAAGACGACGCAGTTGAGAGGAACCTTGCCGTAAGGAAGCCCCAGCCACTTGGTTTATATAGAATGTGCGCAGAAGAGCGCCACGAGGAAGCCAAAACACTTGACTGTGATTTTTTCGAGGGAATGCTGCGCAGAACACTCTTTCTTCAATATCCTAGATTGCTAGCACTCGGAAGCTTTTTTTGTTTACTTTCACAGCACAACACTCGTTAGCTTACGTGCTCCAACGACCGCCGTCTCTCTCGTCGACTTTTCTAGAAAATGCCGTGAATAATGCCGCTGTCCTGCGACGTCTTACGTATAGAATCTCAGTGAAGGCGCTTTTGAAAGCGGCTGTGAGAAAATTACATACATAGAAACCTTAACTCCAGCGGTCTCTGAAAAGCCCACTATTGTCTCATAGCACAGGTTTCCCTAAACTTAAGGACTGGGGACTTGTTAAAAAACAGAGTAGCTCGACAGTGTCTGCAAAGAAAGAAGGTGAAAGAGAGGGAAGCGGCGAGAAGCCAAACACAGCATTTTTGCAAATAAGGCAGTGAAGTGATGCACAGTTTTTATCTCGGCAATTATCTTTTTGTTTCATTTTGTTTTTGTTGCGCGCCCCCTCTGTCGGATCACACAATATGTTCTGGCTTCAATGTCATTAGCAGCAGTAGACGAACAACGGATAATGGAACAACGCGTTAGCAATTAAAATGTAGCTGCTTATAGTGCGCATGTTGTGGAAACATTGCTACTCAACAACTTTGAAAGAATCGTAACATACGGAACTGCTGTCGTCTTGATGGGCCGGGTCATGTTTATCTCGCACAAGAACTGTTCACGTTCTATTTTTTTTTAATTTTGGCCGCTCGTAGTCTACGAAATGTTCACATCGAGTGGGTGAGGAGTAAATCCGCACCAATGTTACCTGAAACACAGCATTATTTCGCCATTACAACCTGTGGGCTGCCGCAAACCATGATTTGCTCGCTGGGACCGAGGCAGTAAATAAAGAGAATAGCTTTGTAAAAGGCATTGTCTTCCGCAAAATGCTACCAAACTTCACCAGTGGTCTCCGCCGTTGGTAGCACCTAGTTGTATGCAGATGGCTTCTCTCGATATGCGTTTGAAGTTCCTTTCCAATGGGAAAGAATACAAGTTTATAGACCTCCTTTTCCGTTACTCCTACCACAGAAATGTACATTTGGAAATGAGTCGGTGTATTATGGTCCCGATGGAAGAATGGAAGCCAGCCTTTCGAAGAGCTAATAACATTTCCGGAATTGCAAAGCTCTGACGCTGCAAATATTATAGAGCCTATTGAGTTTCGGCCAATTCCACACAGAAAAGAGATATGAGTCACATCCCTTCTTGCGCCTCCAAGGTGGTCGAGCATCAAGGAGACGCCTTTTTGAAGCCGTGGTCTCACTCGCGTTTCATGTTTTCCCGACGGTGAGACACAAGCATTTGCGTCACCCATGCACGCCTACTTCACTGCTTTTCTGTGTGTTATTGGCCGGAATTCATGACGCTGCAAATTTCAGCAACATCGATTTTACTACTCCTGAAAATATTATGATCTCCTAGGATGACGCGTTTCAGGTCTTCCACTGAGAAATGTCTCGTGGCTTGCTTGGTTAAAAAGTTAACAAGTGTAATTTGCATAGTTGGCGAATTACTACGCCGAGTAATTTACAACTGTGTGCCTCTGTGGTAGAAGCAATCCAAAAGGAATCATTTAAAAACCTCCTTTTTTCCTGGTCAATTTTGTTTTCAATGTCAAACGCGTTTAGGAAAATACCCGGTATATCGGCTTCAGTAAGGAAACAGTTGCCGACGAGCGATTCGACGTTAATTTATACCCGGATGTAAATCTACGCAAAAAGGTTGATTCACTTAAAGAAAGCCTACATTGGCCATGCATTATCACCTCTAAAAAGCATTTCTAGCAATCCGTCTTGTGCGCTTTTCGCTGTGGTGCATTGATTTTTTCGCGCTAGGTAATCAAGCCTGAAGTCTGAAATGAGCAGCAAATATTCCAACTCTCTTCTCTAACAGTGCCATTTCCATAGCATTTCTTACTACGAACAGTGACATCCATGGTATTAGAGACCATAGCCTGTGCCGTCACTTTTTGCATTGTCCAGACGACGAATAAGTAGGCCGCGTAATACTGTAACGTTTGCAATGCTTTGACAATATGGTGCAAAGGCAAAAGGTTTTTTTGTTTATAAGAGCAGAATGCCTGCGTATTGCTTCGTCGCATGCTCATAACAAGTCCTGACTAAGGATCACTCTTCCGTTTGTTTTCCTTCGGTTTTATTCTACGTGTTATGAAAGAGATAGAGAGAGAAGTGATAAGATAATATTTAGTGGCAGTTGCCAGGTTGAGCAAGCTTGGCGACCCTGCGCTGACAAATGGGGCAGTGTATTAAAGGATAAAATGGAGAAAACTTCACACTTTAGAAGCACACACACAGCACGAAAGCCCTGATCGTTCAGTTTGCCCTAAAATGTCAGTAGGCTGGCGGATCTCACAAGACGGAGCAATACTTTTGAGTTTGTATGTCTTGTTTGTCGTGTCTTGTATGTCGTGTAAGAGTTTTGATCTTTCTAATTAGAACAGGAGGTCCCCCTACAGCCTTGAGCTTTGGGACCTTCTTCTGTATATCTTGTTACTGTGATTTTATTTTGTGAGTGAATAAATAAATTCTTCTTCTTGTTCTTCTTCTTCTTCTTCCTTAAGGCGTCTTTAGCGGCTCGTCTGACTTTGTGACTTCACCCTTCGGACAGCTTTAGGGCAAATAAATTACGGGCCCCCATTAAGCAAAAGAAAATCTAGGGTTCGTGTCCTCGTGTGTCTGCAATGCACTACATGCTATGGCTTTGCATTTTGCCAAAGAGTTGCAAGCCGATCGCTGTGCATTGGGTTCAAACTATATCTGTAGCTTTAGTATACTGAAAAGCGTCTGCAATAATTTTGCAGTGCTCAGCCGCCGGAGGCGAAGCAAGAATTGTGCGATCCGGGCCTCCTATATTTCAGGGGCCGAACTCACAAAGCTTCCCGTTCGTAAGTGATGTTTTTCATGGGCTGATCACCTTCACTAATGTTATATCCTACATCACTATTGGCTGGCTCGAAGGCTCTTTAGTGTAAGAACATTTTGTGAATACGGGCCGCGACGTTTGTCGTGAGGCCCTTCAACACGCTAATGTTTCGTAGTGGGAAACAATAGGTGGTGCTATATACATCGCGAAGCTCCGGAGCGGCCCTAATTATTGCTTCTCTGATTACAAGCTGGTGGTACCTTTTGTTTTGTATGAGCCCGCTTCGGGGACGGAGCATTAGCGACGACTTAGTACCATGCCTTGCACATCGATTGGCAGCCAAACTGTAGAAGTTTCGATGCACGCACGTTATGATGGGCACGAGATTTTTTTCCGGCGTTCTTGCTCTTATTATCTGCGCATTCACTGTGATGTTCAAGCACTTTGCATTCAAATGTCGCAAGTATAAGAAGATCAATCGGCGTTCGATCGGCACAGCTCTTGCTTGCTCTACGTGCATATAACACATTTAGGCTACGAGTGATTCTGCTCTTTCAACGGCAGGTCTGTTGTGGCGCCCTGAAAGACGCCAAAATAGAGCGCTCGGAAGAAATTATGGCTCTCTTGTGCTATATGAGGTCATGTAAATCACGGGCACTTTTTGCGCGATCTTAATAACGCGATTACGCTAAGCGCCCCATGTGGCAAGAAAAAAAAAGCCGTTGTCGGCGTCGGACGTCGTTCCGCGAAAATTTATTCCGAACCATAGCCACGCAGTCCCCCCAGGTGGCGCAGAGGCTTTACGGAACTGAATTCCTCAACGTAACACGCGTCAGAAAAATCGTAAAGTACCACATAAACACAACCTACATACATGATGGCCTCAGAGTTTAATTTGAATATACCATAAAACATGATTATATTACGCGGAAACGCACATACATGCCCTTTTTCCAGCGCTTCTACGATTCACAGAGCTGTTGCGGACCGCTCGGCTCCTTGCAGCACCACCATCGCGCTCGCCTCCGCGCTTCTGCAAGAAAGCTGCGTTTCCCGGAAAGCGTGACAGGGAGGAGTCGGGGATCTTTGAGCGCTATCGCGTTCCACTCTTCAAGGCGAAGCTTAATCCTCCTCCAAATTTTTGAAATCCAGCCTGTGTATAAATAGGCCACCGACGACAATGTCTGAGCCACTAAGACAATGCGATAAGTTGCCATGACCTCGTGCTATATGCATAAACATCAATCGCTCTTGAACATTGATGTATCAAATACTGAACACTTCGATCGCATGACACAATTTTATGTCAGGGAAAATTTTTGTCGAACCGACTCGCTCATGCAGTCGCGTTTATAGAACAATAGCCGTTGTCTTCATCATCGTCCTCACAATCATCATCATCGCCGGCGTTTTTGTTGCCATTGTCACCGCCATCGTGATTCTGCACCGTAGTGAGGTGGTCCCTCCAAGCAGCATCTTAATACTTCAGTTTTACGTTGCCAGGCTTTCTAGCCCGAATGGAATGTGTCAAAAGAGGAATTAACTGCTTTGTATTCACAAATACGAATGAAGAACGCGCACTATATACATTGGGCCCTCTGATGTTTCTTAAAGCTATTGCGCTGTGATGAATTCGATATAGCGTACTGTTACGCTCGTTTATCCTATATGTTAGTCTCATTTGTCATTGGTACAACAAAAAGCTCGTGCACTTCAATAATGAAGACACTATAATAAAAGACCTTCGTTGGGCAGGTCTTTCGCTTCGTATTAATCCCTTGTTATTCTTCTTTCCTTATCAGCTGTCTTGCCGAGTGACTGTTCACGACGAAAACGACAAATGCGCGGGCTGAAAGCATATGAACAATAAAGAAGATAAAAGTTAGGAAGAAGAGCCCTTGGTGAGAGCACAAATCTGCGATAAAAATGGTCGCGTTATTTGCATGCGTTAATAAACACTTTGAAAGTCTCGTGTAACGAAGGCGTCGAAAAGCAGCTGTGAGAATGATCTCTTAGTGGGCACCATAGAATTGAAGACACCGGCAAGCATGTCGATTTCTACCGTAAATTAAACATAAACAAAAATCGTGTATGACGGTCGTGCAAAACAACAATGAAGCATTCCGCCTAATTAAATTTCGAGCAGCAAGTTCCATATAATGAGAGATACAGAGTTATTAGGCTCACTCTACATATACATAATACCCCTTCATCCAGTAATACTATTGTGAGATGAGTATCTAGCTCTGCTGTGATAGATCTTTAATTTTATTCAAGAAATAGGTGAAAGAAGTGGTAACGGAAAGACATGTTGGTTAACCAGGCTCAGCCCTGTTGGCTAACCTGCAATGTGAAAGGCACAAAGGGCACTGAAAGATGAAAAGGAGCAGACAAGTTCACGTAATGCACAGACACACACACACACACACAAACACACGTGCACACGTGCACACGCACCCATACGCACGCACACGCACGCACGCTCGCAGGCACACACACACACACACGCACACTCACACACACACACACACACACACACACACAGTGTGAAGAGTTCGCTGTTCCGTTCATAGCAAATGCACACATAAACCGGCTCGTGCATTATATGACACTCAGCAGCAAATTCGTGACTCTGCATATAGTGTACGCACGAAGTAACTGGCTTCAGGGCCTTCTCTTCTGTAAAATGCCTGTCACCTAGTTGCCCTAAAACAGACCGAAAGCCAAGCCTCTCATCTTCGTATGATGAGCAGACGCACAGGGTGTCCTACGCTTTCTTCTATGCAACATGTGTCAGAATTTGCGCTGTCCGCCATCAATATAATAATTAAGAAGGCGTTGGCAACACAGACAACAATTAGTAACACTTCTCTCCTCCGAGTAAAAGCGGGTAAAAGTTGTCAATTCATATGTGGTTCCATGGCGTGTAATCAACTCGGTTTGTGTGAGCTCCAGTGTATTCCATTTCCCTAATCGGATGGTACACGCAAGGCCACTGAGGTGCGGCGCCGCGTTCGTTCTCGACGGTACGAACTTTCTATAAAACACTGCATCCTACAGTGCCGTTGGCAAATTTCGAAACTGGTAGCCAGCACTGGAAACCCACCTATAGAAGAGTCTAAATGTACCGGCTTGTAGAGCTTTGTAAGTGAAACAGCATTTTCTGTACAAAAACTAATAGTATTCCTATAAATATTTATTGTCAAAACAATGCCATGAAACTTGTACGAGCCGTTCTGTTAAGTGTAGTACTTCGAACTTTCAAAAAAAGGCTCCAGCTTGTTCGACTGTCCAAAGCGCGCCTTCGTAACTTGAAGCCGACCTTCCCTACGGTGCAGACACTGCTAGGAGTCTAGATAAGGAAAACCTGAAACCGAAATGCATTTTGTCGCGATGGGATGAGCCAAAGTTAGATAAATGACATGTGCGGTGGCAATGTGGATCCTTTTTGGGCTGTCACTGGGCAATTTCTTACCAAGCGATAATGATTATAGATGAGAACTACGCTGCCGGTGTCAATAACCACACATAGCATGCACTGCTAGAACAATGCAGCGCGCTATATTTTTTCGCGATGACGAAAATATAGGGCAATGAAGGGAGTACTGGAAACGACGTTAATAAGGCGAAATCCGAGGCGCGGGTTGGGAATCGCCGAACGGATTACACCTAACGGCAACATAGAGCTCTCGTTAGCGCTAAAGGATAGTCGGATGGATACCGCAATCTGAAGAAACAGGCACGCACGAGGTAGCAGAAAGACAAACAATAAATAGGATTATTTCGGTGAGTGACAACTTGACGTAAACAAAGAATTAGTTTTCTCATATATGGTTAAAGTTCAAATATTTCTCTGGTTTTCGTTTTGCATGCATTTAGAGTTACAGGTTTTTTGTATAAGCTGAATCATGCTGCTCTTCCGAAACGAAGACCCCGTATGGAAGCGAATCTCCTCCAATTATCGTGAACGAAGTACGGTTAGTGTTATCCTGGAAAACAAACAAGTACTGAAATAATTAAACAAATATATCAATTTCTTAAAAATTATATGAACAACAATCTCAATGGCATTGCTAAAATTGCAAGTTCCGTATGTTCGGACACGTACTCCATAATTCTAGAACGTTCCTCCATTCAGAATTGCACATCTACTCAAGGAAGTTGACGACTGCACCCCCTCGTCACAACGGTAACAACCGTCCTACGACCTGGTATTTGGCTTTCTTCAGAGTTGATAAGCTTGGGAGAGCAACCTGCGCCTTGAAAGCCCGTCGAACGCCTTGTGAGCACAACCTGATTGTTCAATGAGTCGGGGGTCTGGGCTACTCCCATAGTGGCAATTTCCCACGTGACGTCCCAATGCACCTGTTAGGTGGAGACGCCCTCGCGTTCGGTAGATACGCCAATTTCCAAGCGCTGAGGTCCAATAATGGCCAAGCACCTGGCGAAGAGCGTCCGTGTGCCTTTTTTACCGGTTGGTGCCCGGTGGAAGTTCTAATCTGCATCTCACAGCCGTAGGAATGCTCTTCAACAAAGCCGCCTGTGATTCAAAAATGGAAGCCCAGACGCCACGCCTACACTCTAAGGGACCCCTTTCGAGATGCGAACTCTCAAAAGTAGCAGAACAGCGGGCCAGGGGGAGAGGGCATCGCTACGAATAAAGGAACCGGTCCATTTCCGCTGCCACAAGAATTCGAACCCAGCGCCTACCGCATACGAGGCGGGCGCTAAATTTTAAGGCCACGGCTGCGCCGAAACCGAACGCTGGCGGGTCCCATATCGGCTATTTCACAAAACTTGGGTGTCCTTCCTGCCCATGAAATACAAATCGCCAGGCCCAGGGAGCGCGCTTGTAGCATATTTATGCTATAGGCACCCGGCGGGGTCTGCAATGCAGAACATCTCCCCTCACCCAACGAATTCTCTTCTCAAGCCTGTACGTCGTTGGACCCATAATTGGGTGGGGCTTCGCATGTGTTCGTGGTCTATCGGAAGGGAGCGCCGCTTGTACCTATTTTGCTGGTAGCTACCTGGTCTGCGACCCACCATCTCCCACTCGCCACAGCGACGGATGCTTGACTATTTCAGTATTGTTGTGGTCGGACAAAGGGCACTCAGGGACCTTTCACATCTTTACACTGAATGTCCCAACTCTCTGCGCAAATGCCACGTAGCTGGACAGAACCAATGTAGTTTTGTTTGCTGTCGCTTGGAGATCCTCAGATCGTTTTCTCATGCCGCCTACTCACATAATCAGTCTTACATAATTAATCAACTTCTCAAATAATTTATTTAGATGAAAAGTGACAATGAGAAAATTGTAGAGCGGCGTGAAAAATTCCTGATACAGATTTCTCTTCCTAAATACGTGCTGCCTAAAAAGTGTTTTTGCGAACGTGAAAGAAGGCCGCGAATACCCGCAAAATTTCAGTGTGACTGGGCGCTCGAAGCACTTTGCGAGTATTTGTGGGCTTATTTCCCGCTCGGAAATCACTTTTATGTAGCACGTATTGAGCAACAGAAAGCTCTTGTGTCGAGCTGGGGACTTGCCAGGGACGTGGTCAATGTGGAGGCGGCGGAGTAGGCAAATAGAGAGAGTATGTCAATAGTTGGTACGAGTCTAGAGGGTGACTGCAGAGTTAGTGGCAAGGTAAAAACAGGGAAGGCAGAGGAGGCGGAGGAGGCTGCTTTAGCACTGGCACTAGCCTCCGCGGAGGCTAACATCGTAGCAATAGACACCATGAAAGCCGTCAAGAACTATGCAAAAGGAAGAATCACGCCGGAAGCCCTGAAAATTTTAACCAACTTTCGTGAAGATCGAGACGTTCAAATTATATGGGCACCCGTACAATCTCCCTTCCCGGGAACAAACCAGCGCACCACAAGGCTCGAGAACTGCCGAGCCGAGCACGTGACACACAATACTGGGAACGGAGACAGATCGGATGACCAGCTTTAACGAGATCACCAAAAATTAAAAATGGGGAACGTCCCATTTCCCCCCGGCGCACTCCTTCCAACGTAGACGGCAATGGACGGCATGGAGCCTCTAACAAACAGATAGATATTCGAACCCGATGGCCGACCACTCCTACTACCCGGACCTTTGCAGGATAGATGTAGATTCTGTCTAGAAAGGGTGGACGTACGACATATGGTTTCGGCTTGTCCTCAGACACCCACACAGAATAAAATAAACAAGACCAGAGAGCAGTGGGAGACCACGTTGCTCAGCTGCGCACCGGAAGGCCAACTCAAGGCAATACATAGACGCCCATGTCTCCAATCTGCTGTCCACAAATAAACTTCATTCCTCCTCTCCTTAGAACCCCATAGTTGGGACACCCTGCATATATATCCCTTTTCAGATCAGAGCACCTTATGAAAAGGCTGAGCGACAGGCTGAACAACGTCTCATTAAATACCTTTAGAAAAGTGGTGGGTTTCCGCTGGCACTGAGATTTGACCTCCGTACTTCCCGCATGCGAGGCGGACGCCATCACCATTGTTTATCACCAACTTAATAAATGCTGATTAAACAGCGAAGAGGTTAGAAACATATTGTTAAAGAGAACAGTTCTAATCCTTGCCTATGCCTCCGCCCCATTGTCAGACTTTTAGGGACTGACAAGCATATATATATATATATATATATATATATATATATATATATATATATATATATATATATATATATATATATATATATATATATATATATATATCGCGATAACAGAGGGGCATTACGACACGCAACAAGACGACTTTATTGGTTTATATTTCGAGAATTTGTCAAAGCTATGTAAAGAACACAGACAACCTGTGTGAAATGCGCCAAGTGGGATTTCTACATGGGATTTTAGTGTTAACTTCGTCCACAAAACCGAAACTACTTTTCTTGTCTTCCCACTTTGAATATTTTATTTCATTTTTGCAATTGTACATCCATCTCTCGCGGACGAATGTAAAATGAATTCGAATCCATCTAAAAAAAGAAAAAAGAAAAGCAGTCATAATGATGCAAATTTAGGCGCCCGTTTCCTATCCAAAACAAGGCCTGACTTACAGCCAATAAGGAAGCAAAGTTAAACTGCTGCAGCAAATTGTCGGAGGAATCGGTGGCTAAATAAAAGAAAATGCCTAAAAAATAGCACAGGCTGTTCCACAAAGATTGTTACATCTGCAGAAAGAATCGAGCGTGACCGCAAGAACCATGGCGGCCTCCAATGTTTCTTGCCAGACGTTGTTGAAATTCAATTATCGACTGCTTCAAAGGAAGATTGGATGGCAGAGGAAAGAGTTGCGGGGTCGTTAGAGAAAAAAAAATATGCTTTATTTAGTTTCTTTCGCGGTGTTGCCTTTTGAATCGACGATGATACTTTGCTCGTTCTTGATAATATAAACTGGGCTTTTGACATTATGCCTTTGGACCAAATGAGGGACGTATCGCGTTCATGCTTTCATTGTAGATGGTGTAAACGTGGAATGCTTCGCCTATAGCTTGAATAAAGTTTGAGAATGGCATTACTATTTGCAGACGAGAGCATAACGGCGCATCATTGGTGAGCGTTGTTGCGCAGAAAAGAATGACTTTAGAATGCACATAGGTTGTGGAAATTTTTGGTCTAACATTAGAGGCTTTAATAACTCATATCCGAGCAGAAACTGTTTTTAGATAGTAGCCGTGAGTATGGGTTCAACAGCAGAGGCCTAATTCACAAACATTTTTTTCTTACGTGTTCCTTACCATAGGCAAGTCAATTTGGCAAATAGCCTGCCCGACATTACAATTCCATGGAATAGGCTGTGCGAACACTTGCAGCGTAAGCGCCTCTTTTGTTTTTACTATAGACCAAGGTGCTAAATTCCTAAAGCTTTTCATTCACAATTACACTTTGCCCGGCCCCCCATCGCAAAAAGTATGATGAGCACTAGGATCGGCTAGCATTTATTCTTATACGAAGTCAGTCCCGAAAGTGTGTGCAGTAAAGTAAAAAAAATATTAATTTCAGAAACTTGCGGATGTGCTCACCAGTGTGGTCACCTTCAAATACACCGCATTGGACAAAATACGCTCGTCCCACATCTTCTTTTACATCTACGATCCGCCTTGCAGGCACTTTTCTGTTGAGCCCGTCGGCAGTGATTTTGTTTCCTTTGTTAATGGTCGTAAGATCTCCGCAACAATGCCCCCGGAGCACAAGTTTGGATTTGGAAGCCAGAATGCTACCATGGCTCTGGCAGAGCCGATTCACCGGAGTGTCTAAGTGCTTCGCTTTGTCGTTCTTGCAGTAAAACCCACTGTACGCCTCTGGAGCACTGTAACCTTTACCACGCGCGCTACGCATACAATGTCGAGTCCGACGCCGTCGTGCATTGCCGTCGCTTCGGCGGCGGCAGTAGCATGATCGGTCCTCGAGCGTTCTTGTAGCAACTATTGCAATAATATGACATAAGGCGCACAATTAGTACCAAGCTCTCGTCGTAGTTTATTTTTATTGTGTTTCATTACGTGGTACTAAACTGATATTAGCATTGGTGGCAATATTTACCTGTACAAAGAACTACATGTGGCACGTTAAAGGTACAAATGATGAAAGAACCAGCATGCCATTTGTATTGATAAAAATACCGGCATGCCATTTGTGTATACTGCTCATACATGTACAATATTCTAAAAAACTATCTATAAAAAAAGTACCCGATTTCCTAAAGTATTTACATGCAGCACTAAATACTGTAAAAAGAGCATCTGGTTACTCAAAATCCTCAAATGTCTTTCCAACATATAGGGAATTTTACAGACGTTCTGAATCTTTGAAGCGAATTATTTTTCCAAACAAAAGGAAGGGCCGATTTACGAAAAACTTTAGCTCGCCATTGAAAAAGCTGCGTTTCAAAGTTTTTGTTCAATTGCCTGCACCTCTGCTTTTTAAAGATGCGGTGGCCTACGCTCAAAAGCGGCTCTTCGGCACAGCAGCGTTGCCCTAGAGAAAACGCCTTGGAAGGGAGAGGCACTTCAACAGGAATGTCGGATCTTGTTACCCCGTCTGACTCCTGGCAGGTGCTCGGTTGTTCTGCAGATGCACTTTAAGTGCTGCCTTGTTCGCATAATATTGTTACGGGGATGTTGCGAGTACATAAATACTATATTTACAACATATATACAGGATGAGTCAGAACAGCTAAGATGGCTAACTACCAACAACACACAGCAGCCAGTGTCTCCGATCTTCTTCCTCTCTCTTCTGTCAGCCTTCCGTAACAGGACCCCCGGGTGGCGACACGCCGTCTCAGCGCATGGCAGGCGCAGAATTGCGAGCGAAGTTTGGCTTCAGCCGTAAAACGTGCACGACGTCGACAAGCGTCTGACTTGAAAATGCATCAAAGTGTAGCGGCGAAATCTCGTAATTGACGTCGTTAATTTGGCGTATGGCTTTATAAGGCCCTGCATAGCAAGAGACAAGCTTCTGGGAAAGTATAAACCGATGATATGGTCACCAGAGGAGCACCCAAGTATCCGGCGCGAACTTAACATCGCGATGGCAGCGGTGGCAACGTTCTTTCTGTATATGCTGTGAGGTTCTTAAACGAGATTGGGCGACTTGAGGTGCCATGCGAGCGCGATCGATGACTTCACGACCGTACTCGGTTGCAACACATGGAACAGAGTCAAACCGCAGTGTAGGGTCGCGACCATACGAGACAAAAGGGTGAATATCTTGCGGTGTCATGTCGAGACGAGTTATACGCGAATCTCACGTAAGCCAGCGTGGCCTCCCAGTCGCGGTGATCGTTGGAGACGTACATCGACATCATCTCTGTGATTGTTCGGTTGAGACGTTCCGTAAGACCGTTCGTTTGTGGGTGGTAGGCGGCGGACAGCTTGTGCTCAGTGGCACAAGAGCGGAGGAGGTCATTTACAACTCGAGACAAGAACGAGTGGCCGTGGTCTGTAGGTAACTGTCGAGGTGCACCGTACTGCAGAATGACGTTGTGAAGGAGAAAATCGGTGACGTTAGTTGAGCAACTAGTCGGCAACGCCTTTGTTATCGCGTGGCGTCTCGCGTAATCAGTAGCGACGGCGATCCACTGGTTCCCTCTATTCGTCGGAACAGGGCCAAGCAGGTCTTCATCTTCCTGCGCTGACAGAATTCGCAAATTGCGAAATAACCCAAAAGCGTTACATTTTGGGCGAGTTGGTTGTACATGGCTCTTATTAAGCTTTTGGGCGCACAAAGACAAGACGTCGAAAGCAGAAGGGACACACAACATGCGCATGTTGTGTGTCCCTTCTTCGTTCGACGTCTTGTCTTTGTGCGCGCAAAAGTTTAATGAGAACCATGCGACAGAACGACGCACAGAGTGGTAAAGACCCGGCGAGAAGAACCGGCGTCGTACATGGTCGTATGTACGCGAAATTACAAGGTGTCCCGCCGTCGGTGCATCATCGGGTCGCTGATGACGAGGAAGGACAAGCATCAACTCAGGGCCGTTAGGGTTGATATTGCGGCGGTAGAGGATGCCACCATGCAGCACGAACATGCGGCACGTATCGCCGTTGCTGCTAGAACGCACTCCGGCAATGATGGACTGTACGGATGCGTCGCGTTGTTGTTCAGCACGCATGTCGGTCATGTCATCAAAGCCGTCATGCAGGTCACCGGATCATGCACAACAGGATCGGGAGGATCCACGGGGTGACGCGAGAGGCAGTCAGCGTCATCGTGGAGGCGTTCAGTCTTGTAATGGACATTAAATAAAAATTCCTTGAGCCGCATTGCCCCGCGAACAAGCCGTCCAGTCGGGTACCGGAGAGAAGACAGCCAGCAGAGTGCGTGGTGGTCTGTGACGACCGAAACGTGCGGCCGTACAAATATGGTTGGAACTTGACGACAGCCCAAACTAAAGCTAATCACTACCGCTCGGTTATGGAGTAATTTCTATCGGCAGGTGACAGCAGGTGGCTGGCGTAAATTATAACGCACTCGGTACCGTTCAGGTGTTGGGCGAGAACAGCGCCGATGCCATAGCCGCTTGCGTCAGTGTGGACTTTGGTCGGAGCATACGGATGAAAGTGGGCACGTATGGGAGAAGCGGTCAGAAACCCGATGAGAGCGGCAAACGCGTGAACCTGTTCTGCGCCCCATGAGAATGCTGTATTCTCCGTCAGAATATGTCAAAGACCGAACAACGTCAACGAAGTTTTTGACAAAGCGGCGAAAGTAGGAACACAGGTCGACGAAGCAGTGCACGTCAGAGGCTGAACGTGGCACAGGGAAACTGCGTACGGTGCGAACTTTATTCGGATCTGGTGGGACGCCGGATGCGTCATCGAGGTCTCCCAACTTGGTGATCTGATGGCGCCCGAATCGACAATTTGTGGAGTTCAGTTGAAGGCCGGCTTTTCGGAAGCCCGCAAGAATTGCAACGAGTCGGGTAAGGTGGCTTGCGAACGAGGAAGAAAAAACAATAACGTCGTCAAGATAACAAAGACACGTGGTCCATTTGTAGCCCCGTAGAAGAGAGTCCATCATACACTCAAATGTCGCATGAGCATTGCACAGGCCAAAGGGCATGACGTTGAACTGATGTAAGCCATCCGGTGTGATGAAGGCCGTCTTCTCGCGGTTCATTTCACCACCTGAAATCTGCCAGTAGCCGGATCGAAGATCGATGGACGAGAAATATTTAACTTAGTGCAAGCAGTCTAAAGCGTCGTCGATGCGTGGTAGTGGGTAGACGTCTTTTCGCGTGATCTTGTTTAAGTGGCGGAAATCGACACAAAAATGCAAGGCACCATCTTTCTATTTCACGGCCATGACAGACGAAGCCCGAAGGCTGGCTGATGGCTTCATGACCCCTTTGTGGAGCACTTTGTCCACTTCTAATTGGATGACTCGACGTTCAGCATGCGATACACAATAGGGACGCCGAATAATAGGATTAGTATGTCCAGTGTTTATACGGTGGTGAACAACAAATGTTTGGCCTAATGGCCTGTCGCCGAAATCAAAGATGTCACTGTACGATTCAAGCAGGAGTAGTACGTCCGTGGCCTGTGCAGAGGTGAGGTCAGGCGCAATCATTTTCGCAAAGTCATCCGTTAAGGAACCAGAGATGACCGCTACAATTGGCGCTAATAAGACACTCTCGGCATTCAGACTCTCAATGTTAAATTCGCAACCACTAGAAACGCTGGCCAAGAGCATGCCAGCCGGAAGCACTTGGCACAGGCTGAAATTAAAAATTGGTAGAACGACGTCATTATTAGTAACTGTGACCAACGTATGCGGAACAGCAACGTTCCGGTTAAAAAGCACGTTGATGATGGGGTGAAGCACATATTCACCGTCAGGAACCTGTGGCTGGGCGCTCTTAGTGATGTAAGTAACTGCCTCGGTTGACAGACGCACATCTTGAAGCGAGCACAAGCGCGGTGGGGCGCAACTCGGAGCATCGGCGAGTTAAGGCAGTTGTAACTGAAGAACGCCGGACGCGCAGTACATGAGAGCAGAATGAGTGGATAAAAAGTCCAATCCAAGGATAACATCGTGAGGGCAGTTGTCGATCACAGCAACGAGAACAGAAGTAGGGCGGCCGGTCATAATTAAACGCGCAGTACACATGCCAAGAACAGCCAGCACGCCGCCGTCGGCCACATGAAGCACTCGGGTAGCTGCTGGGGTGAGGACTTTAATCGTCTACGTAGGCTAGCACTCATCACAGACATGTGGGCTCCAGTGTCGACAAGTGCTTGGACAGGAACGCCGTCTATTTTGACGTCAATTACACTTCTCCTTCTGGGCGCAGACAGAATTTGCTGAAGTAGTCGGCAATGGAGCACCACCTCCAAGGGCTGCATTTCCTAGTTTTCCAAAAGGGTCCGGCCTAAGGCGACAGGGGACGGAAGGCGACGTGTTTGCGGTGAACGAGACTGGTGTCCGCGCGACGATGGCGAGCGGCTGTACCACGTGTTCCGAGCAGAGTTGGCGGGGCTGTTAGACTCGGTGGTGGGCGAAATATTGCGGGTATTTCCGTCAACACGGCTCAGATTGGTCGGCGGGCGAAGTGTTGAGGGCCACGAGTTCCGACAATATCGGGCGACATGACCACTACGGTGACAGGTGAAAGGGCTGATCTATGTGATTGCTTCGTATTACTTGTATGACCATTCTATGTGTGTTTTTGGATTGATGCTCTTCACGACTTTTTTCAGTAATCTATATGATGTGATATAATATGTATGTACGGTATACATGTGTATATTTTGAATGAATGAAAGAATGTGATGGTTCCTCCGCCCAAATGAGGAATGGTGGACTTGTCAAGTCGCCCAGCCCCCATATGTACCTTACAAGATCTGTACCTTACAAGATGGAAAATAAACTTTCATTTCATATCGGCTGGTGGCCCACAGTTCTCCACTCCCTTGGGTTGCGATAACGCGGAGAGAAGCGTCGGGGTGGAGAAAAAATAGAGGGGCGTTCGTTAGCTCGAGGATTGGCGACACCACACACAGACTGTAAACCGATGTTTTCAAGTTCCTGGCGAACGATGGCTTGTACGCTTGTACGAGGGGAACTGAAAATGTGGTGACATCAGGGTGACGCGAACAGAAAGCTGTGGGCGCCATCACATCCAGTTCACGTCTTACGATACGCACCACGTCCTCTGATGGTGACGCAGGCTGCTGTGCGGGTTGATCTTCACACGTCGACGTTGCGGCAGTATTGGCAAATCTAGCGAATGGTTGAAAGACGGGTCGCCTTTTGGATTACATAAACTAATTTAGAGGAATTTATATCTCACAAGTAATGTCGGAAGAAGTAAATCAAGTCTTGGGAGCTAAGAAAAGGGGGAAGGCAGCTGGGGAGGATCAGGTGACAGCAGATTTGTTGAAGGATGGTGGGCAGATTGTTCTAGAAAAACTGGCCACCCTGTATGCGCAATGCCTTCATGACCTAGAGCGTACCGGAATCTTGGAAGAACGCTAACATAATCCTAATACATAAGAAAGGGGACGCCAAAGACTTGAAAAATTATAGACCGATCAGCTTACTGTCCGTTGCCTACAAAGTATTTACTAAGGTAATTGCAAATAGAATCAGGAACACCTTAGACTTCTGTCAAGCAAAGGACCAGGCAGGATTCCGTAAAGGGTACTCAACAATAGATCATATTCACACTATCAATCAGGTGATAGAGAAATGTGCGGAATATTAACAGAACTTGTGCGGAATATTAACAGAACAGACATTAACAGAACTAAAATTAAAGGGAATAAAGCACTAAATATCGTGATAGATCGTGAAGCACTATGATATTGCCTTGCTTAGTAACTCAGGGGACGAATTGCCATGCATGCTCACTGATTTGGAGAGGCAAAGCAGAAGGGTGGGTCTAAAAATTATTCTGCAGAAAACTAAAGTAATGTTTAACAGTGTCGTTAGAGAACAGCAGCTTACAATTGGTAGCGAGGCACTGGAAGTGGTAAGAGAATACATCTACTTAGGGCAGGTAGTGACCGCGGATCCGGATCATGAGACTGATATTATCAGAAGAATAAGAATGGGCTAGGGTGCGTTTGGTAGGCATTTTCAGATCATGAACAGCAGGTTGCCGTTATCCCTCTAGAGAAAAAGAGAAAAGTGTATAACGAGCTGTGTCTTACCAGTACTCACGTACGGGGCAGAAACCTGGAGATTTACGAAAAGAGTTCTACTTAACTTGAGGACGACGCAACGAGCTATGGAAAGAAGAATGATGGGTATAACGTTAAGGAATAAGAGAAGAGCTGATTGGGTGAGTGAACAAACGCGAGTTAATGACATCTTTGTCGAAATCAAGAAAAAGAAATGGACATGGGCAGGACATGTATTGAGGAGGGAAGATAACGTATGGTCATTAAGGGTTACGGACTGGATTCCAAGGGAAGGGAAGCGTAGCAGGGGGCGGCAGAAAGTTAGGTGGGCGGATGAGATTAGGAAGTTTGCAGGGACAAGATGGCAACTATTGGTACATGACCGAGGTTGTTGGAGAAGTATGGGAGACGCCTTTGCCCTGCAGTGGGCGTAACGAGGATGATGATGATGATGATGATGATGATGATGATGATGATGATGATGATGATGAAACTGTAGAGCAGCACTTGCATGTGAGCAAATTAAACGCGTCATCACCAATGCCCTTAAACACGTGCCCGACCTTCCCAGCTTCTGTCATGCAGTGATCGGCTTGAGGACGAAGTGCCAGTACGTTTTGTATGTGCTAGACTTAGGACTCTGTGCGGGCTTAGGCACTGGAGGACAGTTCCAGCTTTGCGGCAATCTTACGGCCGGCTGGTTTGCCAAACGATTCTGTCAATTTCTCTTTGCATTGGTCCCAGTCGGTTAGCTCCTCTTCGTGGTTCTCGTACCACACCTTTGCCGTGCCTCTTAGGTAGAACAACAGGTTAGCTAGCATAAGCGTAGGGTCCCATCTGTTGATTCCACTCACGCGTTCGTACATGGCCACCCACTCTTCAAGGTCGGCGCCATCGGCCCGCAGAAAGTTCCAGGAACCTTGGGTTGCACAACGACAACCGAAGGTGACCGCGACGTAGCTGGCAATGGTGACGCTGGAGGCGGGAACGACGGTGATCCTTCGTGCTCACCGTCATTCATTGTGCGGACTGTGATGTGACGTCTACTTCGGAGCTCCGTTTCCAGCCGTGGTAACCCGCACCTCTCGCCAATATGTTACGGGGATGTTGCGAGTATATCATCATCATCATCCTCAGCCTGGTTGCGCCCACTGCAGGGCAAAGGCCTCTCCCATGCTTCTCCAACAACCCCGGTCAGCGAGTAAATAAAAACTATATTTACAATATATATACAAGATGAGTAGGAACAGTTAAGATGGATAACTACCAACAACACGCAGCAGCCAGCGTCTCCGATCTTCTTCTTCCTCTCTCTTCTCTCATCCTTCCGATTAGGCATACACGGACTCGCCAAACGAAAAGTGGACGAAGTATACTAAGAAAGCTAATCGCAATATAAGGAGAAAGCGGCCTCTTAAACAAAGAACTGCCTCCACGCTGATTTACTTAATATTTTATTCACTTAGGGAGACGGCCCACCTATACTTGTGTGCAGCAAATTATGCGCGGTAAACACGAACTAAGCTAAGGAAATAGCCAAATGTTGTGAAGTCTGAGGAGGAATTTTCAAAGTTTCATATTTTTTTTTTCTTTCTTGGCAAGCACTTCCATTGAATGGCAGTCCTCACTAATATTATGTCCAAAGTTGCTATTGCCTGGCGCCTTAAATACAAAGACATTTGGCGTAAAAATCACTTTGTGAATACCGGCTTGTTCTTTAGTTTTAGAGAACTGCAAACATTTATGCAGTCACTGCCTCACGTTTTGCGTAATATATATGTTCCAATTATTAAGAGAAAGGCGGTTACTGGCAAGTGTGACGCTCCTGATCATATCTGCAAGAACGCAGTTCCAGGTAAATGGCTGTACGAATCATCGCGAGCATACCACAGTGAAGCACGCGGACTGATCTCACGCAGGATGTCTATTTGCGCACGCATTTTTGGATCTTCAATTTCTAATTCCCCCGTCTTATATCTCTTCCTATGTGTACGCGTATCGTCTTTTTTCACTACGGATTGCTGAAATGCAGTTCTGGTGTTCAGAGTTCTTGTTGTACTCTTTCCGTATGCGCTGTGGGGAAAAGAAAACCGCGATCTCAACCTGATAATTGAAGCAGACAAGCCTGTCTGTTTTAGAGATTGCAATTCTGAGGTTTCACTTGCCAAAACCACAATCCCATTATGATGCATGCAGTAGTGGCGTAATTCTGATTCATTTTGACCAAATGGGATTATTTACCGTGTAACCAATGCACAGTTCACGGGTGTTTTCGCATTGCACCTCGTTCGGGATGCGGACGCCGCAGAAAGGGTCCACCCAAGGACTTAGTGTTCAGCAGCGAAATATCATAGCCACTGAGCTAGCGGGCGGGTTATATCTATGTTTCAATTTTACGAAGTTCCACCACTGCCGCACATTCATGCGCATGACACGACACCAGCACAGATACATACATACATACATACATACATACATACATACATACATACATACATACATACATACATACATACATACATACATACATACATACATACTCACACACATTTCTAATATAGCTTACGCTATCTTATGACACGGTTTTGAAACATTCCAGAAGAAGCGGAGAAACTGAAGAAAATTTATGCGCAACAGCGCGTTGTAGCGCATATGGCTAAGTGATGTGACAAAGCCCAAGAACATTTCATATGTCACAACGGAAGAGCAGAATACGGGATGAACATTTTAGAGTTTTCCGCAATTTTGAAAAATCGCGTGATGCTAAAAGCATACTTCTTGTTCTTGAGTTGAAGCATTTGAAAAGGTGAACAATACTAACACAATGGATCGAAACACATCTTCAATTAATGGACAAGATTCACTAATTAACTTTTGATTATTTACATCATTGCGCATATTGCAATTTACGAATTGTTGCAGGTGAGTTCGCAAGAGCTATCCACGTGAAATGTATTTCCAGGATAACAGAATTTTAGAGATATTAGTTCCTAAAGTGTTGAATGAAATACACGGATGTTCCAGTTAATTTTGCGTTTCACTGCATAAGAGAGCGTTTTGTAAAAAAATGAGTTAAACTGTGCACCTTTCGCGTTTTTATTGGAACATATCTCAAAACTGCTGTCATTTTGGAAATTCCTTCCAAGTGGATAGCGCTTGAAAGTTAACAGGATACAATTCGTTAATTACTATGTGCCACCATCAGGAAGGTAAATAATAATCAGTTTTGAGTTAATACAATATGTGTATCAATTTTTTGTGCGAGTAATATCTGCCTCTCTGGATAACCTAGCTGAAGGAATAAAATTAAGTTGTCTACAAGAGGATTTTTTTTTTATTCCGGAAAGCTTGAAAACAATTACCACGCGTAATTCACGGCCCGGCTACATTACACCAACCGCACATGCGTCTGCATGGCCTCTCGTTTCCTTTCCTCCCCTGTTCTTTCACTCTCTCGCTGCTCGAAAAAAGCTAGGGCGGGTGGGCGCACGCGCCGAATATTTCATTGTTTTTAGACAAATGGAAGCCTCATTCAGCTTTTAGCGATGAACAGCGTACCACACGCACTGTCTTCGGTTCAGGATCGGAAACCTAAGTTGGTGCGTATATGTCTTGGCCCGTATTCACAAAACGTTCCTACCCTGAAAGCGTTCGTGCCAGCCAATGGTGATGTTGGGGCATATTATTGAGGAAGGCGATCAGCGAATGGAAAACAGCACTTACGAACAAAAGCTTTGCGAATTGGGCCCCTTTTCATTTGTGCAGCGCAGCGCAAAAATAAATAAATAAATAAAATAAGTGGGGAAAGGGGAGGTACAGCGCGGAAGGAACTGTTTATTTGCTGCAATCTCTTTTTTCATGTGCCTCTTTTGTTTAAGTGCTGCGCAAATCACAAGTATCTTCGCTGTTGCGACAGTGTCACTACTACCGTGTGCTTGGCAAGCGTGATTGGGAATGCAATACAAGCTGGAACGTCTGGGTTAGCTGTGGGTATCAGACGACATTATGCTATGAGTCACGCTTCATTAAATTCCTGGGTTTATTCTTGCGAAAACTTACATTTGGTCATGAGGTGGGCTGTTTTTGGGCACTCCGGAATAAATATTGCTGCGAGCAGCTGGGGTTCGTTAACGAGAACTTAAAGTACACGAGGGCTTTCGCATTTCACATCTCCGCGAAGTGAGCCCGCCGCCGCCAGTACGGAACCCGGAAGCTCGAACTGTGTAGTACGACCCAATATCCACTACATTACTGCGGCAGACGTTAGTCATGGTAACGCGCCTTCTTTTTTCAGTGTGCAAGCTTGTGTCAGTTTACAAACTTGTTCTGTCAAAGATGTTGTAGTAAAGGGCCACTTCTGATCTGTTCCTTTCTTTTGCAGAGAACGAGGGAATCGAGAACAGACATCGCACCGCGAGTGAGTATTCTTTTTTGCTTTTAATCGAGCATCCTGACCGCTAATATATCATGCGAAAATTTGAAAATATGATATGCATAAGGGGGGGGGGACGGGTTCATTCCGCCACATTTATGTGAAATGCAGATGCGTGTCTCCCTCTCGTGATGACCAGCATGAAAATTCTCAATTTTAGAGACAATATTTGCCCTAGCGAGTTACCCCCGATTTTTCGTATCCTATCTGTGGGTTCCTAGCCTCATTCGTGGGCCGATCCCGAAGGCAGCGCTGCGTTAAAACGACCGGAGACTTACGCCATTCCTTCGACTTTTAAATCATTTACTGCGACAGCAGCATTCTCACCGAGTAAAGACGCGCATCTTATTTGTTTGTTTTATTTTGATCGTGTCCTATCAAGTATTTGTGATTACCCCTACTATACGAAAGTAGGCAGGGACCAAACAGTTAAAATGTCGTTTGTTAAGAGCCAAGGTTGCGCTCGCATAAAAAACTTATAACTTCAAGTAATAAATAAAATTATGCTTATTTTGTTATTTCGGAGTTCTTTAATTGTTTGATAGTACTGAAAGAATAGTGTGAACTACATGAGTCCCTTTGTGATGTTTGCAACTCCCTTTCAGTACGACATAGTCGGGCATATTGTGGAAATGAAACTGCGGATATGAACAGGCTTGAGAACTCTGAAACTCTGTTTGACGAAGCAATGAATTTTATTCATTTAGAACAGGTAGCTTTCTTTAACCTTTAATTCGTGGTTCTTTGGCCTAAGGCTAGGGCTACTCTTCCGTTTCCTTCGCGGTGGTTCAACATTTTATTCTTTCAATACGTAGGATTCAGATTATCTTGGTTAGTCTGCTTGATTTTTTATGTTTGCAAAAAGACACATTTCTTTCGTGGCATCTCTGGGTGTGGTGACGTTCGAGCACATAGCTGCCCTTGTTGTGTCTCTGGTTTCCTGTTGTCGTAGAATAAACTAAACAAGTGTGGGGAAACCAGTTCCTATTGGTATGCAATAGTCGGTTTAAAGCCAATCGAAATAATGAATGAGGGGTTTTTAAAAGTAATCGAAAGCGCTTATTTTTAAGATACGGACGGACGGAAAAAACTTTAATGGAAAAAGGACCTGCGAGGTTGCCAGCCCGGGCTCAGGCCACCCGGGAATTGTGTGCGGTGAGGCATAGCCTTTCCACCGCTGCCCGGGCCCACTGGATAGCCGATAATTGGTCGTGTAGTTCTGAGCTAGTCAGAGCGCTTAGCCATCGCTCCTCGAGAAGGTCCGGTTCTATCTTGTCCTCTACGTATACTGAACTGATCTGTGTGCACTTCCACAAGATGTGTGCCATGTCTGCGTGTTCGTGTTTGCAGAGCTTGCAGCTTGCGTCTGGATATTGTGTTGAATTTATTCTGTTTAAGTGTACTGGATTTCGGAACGTTCTGGTTTGCAATCTTCTCCAATCTGTTTCTTGAGACCTGTTGAGTTGTTTGTGGGGTTGTGGGTATGCTTCTCTTTCTTTCGTGTAGTGTGTCAGTATGCCGTGGTACGTGACCAGTCTGTCCCTGTCATCTTTTATCGCTTCTTCGTCGTCTTTGTCGCCTCCTCCGTCTTCTCCATCGCCTCCGCCGCAGTCCTTCCCCCTTCCCCGGTGGTTGCGGGCTGTTGGGCCGTCACTGTCCGTGCCGCGGTGGGTTAGTTTTCGCGCGACTCGGTGGGCCTTCTCGTTGAGGTTGGGAGGGGCATTCAGGGTAACTTCTCAAATATGTGCCGGGATCCATTTGAGGTATTTGGGCGTAATTGTGCCGTTCTTAAAGTCTTCTGCTCTGTGGTTCAGGATTTTGGCCGCCTCGGTGGAGACCCAGCCCTTTGTGAAATTCCTAATAGCCGTCTTGGAGTCGCTGATTATTGTTCTGTATTGTTGCCGACCGCTGATTATAGCCAATGCGATTGCCGTTTCTTCCGCTGCCTCCGATGATCTAGTCCTTACGGAGCCCGCAGTCACGGTATTTCCTTTCGTGCATACGACCGCCATCGCGAAGAGGGAGTTACATTTGTCAGCGCCGACACCACCATTGTCGTCCCTGTTTCGGGGGTACCGTGCGGCGTCTACGAAGAGCACCCCCTCCCGCGCGCCGGATCCGCGCGCCGTCCCCCTCGAGGTGGATATGGACCCACTCCCGGTCCTGTCCCTGTTCCTGGACATGGACCTCGAGATCGGTCGTCCCCGCGCTCCCAGCCTGGACATGGATCTGGATCTGGACCTGGAGCTGGACTTGGATCTGGGTGCAGGAGATGGTTGTGTGTGGTTGCTTTCCCCGCCGTCAGGGTCTTGTGAGCCGGCTACTCGCAAGAGTTCTTCCTCGTTTGTTCTCGCTGTCCATCTTCTTAGTTTTACCATGTGTTTTACCATGTGTTTTACTCTTGTGTTTAGCCCTGCAAGTCCGGTCCGCCGTGGGGTGAGCTTCTCCGCAGAGCTTGCATTTAGGTGTGCATTCGTGGTCTTTGGCCGGGTTTTTGCTACGTCGCGCCGTGCACAGCTTGTCGTCCGGTCTGGGGCACACATCGGCTCTGTGCCCGAGCCTGCCACACTCTTTGCAAAAGTCTATTTGTTTCCGATAGAGGGATACTCTCATCATCATGCTGTTGAAGTGTGCCCACGCGGAGACCCTGTTGCCCTCGTACAGTAGTATCACGGTGGTCGTGCTGCCCAGTCTCTTGGCCTACGCCAGGGAAGGGATGCTCACGTTCACCAGTGCGTGCACGACCTGGTCTTGTGTGTAACTGAGGGGAATGTTGCGGATTATCCCCTTGGCCATCTCTTCTGGTGCCGAGACGTACGCGTTGGTCGTGTGTTTCCTCCCGTTGATTGATAATTCCTTGATTTTGGCGACTTTAGTCGCCGTTGTCTCGTCAGGCGTGCTTACCACCAAGATGTTTTGCGTGTGGTTAGGGCAGATCGTGATGATTTCGTCGCTGCTCACTCCTGCTTCATTGCTTATCGCCTCGTCTAGGCTGGCGCTGCACGTGTTTCTGATGTGCAGCCCGTCTCTCGGTCTTACGATTATCTTGATGTCGTCTCTAGGTAGCCTGGGCATCTTGCCTGCTCGTAGAATCTTGTTCACTATGCTCTTCCCGCCTTTGCGCGTCGGGCTTCTGCAGCGGGTGCCTTGCTTGTCTGCCTCTTGGGTAGCTTTCGCGCGGCCCTTTCTTTTGTGCGTAACTTCGATCCATCCATCCGCGTCGCCGTCCTCGGCTCGGCTGGCGGGATCATTTCTTTCTTCTCTCGACTTGGTATTTAGGGTTTTCCCTACTTCTGCCTCGTCTACCTCCATTTCGGGAGTGCTTCCGAACCTCTGGCTTACACTGCGACACAGTTTTCCGCCCTACCGGGGGCCGGTAGGCTTCCGCTATAGGCCTAGTCGGCATTAAGCTTAGCTGGGCTTCTCACTTCGAAAAATCTTCGAATATGGTCGCTCACCCCGGGTCTCGGTGTCCCTGGGTTCGTGTCAATTTGCCCTATCCGATGGTGGTCGGTTTTCAGGTATTTGACTCGATAACTCAGCGGAAAACATTCATTAAGGCAGAGCCGTCGCGAACCAATCGGAAAAATAAGAGGTGGGCGTCGTAGGTGCTAGTGTCCTAAGGTTGGTTCAGTGAGGGCAGGAGGTCCTCCTGTAGAGCGTTTATTGACGACGAATTCCAGATATGTGTGTAAAAAGTACAGCGATGTATCAGGATCCGAGTGCCCCAGTTATGGAGGTGGTAGTGGTGCAGTCCTTGGATCCAAGTCGTCCCGCGTTCCAATGGTGCCATGTCCAACAAAGATGTCAGAAACCATCTTCAGCCATGAATCAGATAACATGCGACAATGGCCTCCAGATTGGAATTCCGGTACAAATCGGACGACCGTTGCCTAAATAGAGGGAAGGGCTTCCCAGATTGAATCAGAGCAATTTGGCGTATGCTAAAAGATGACAAATAGAATAAAGCAGACCCACATAGGCAAAGATGGAGGGGGATTGGTACTCGTAGCACCAAAAGATAAAAAAATATATCACAGGTTCAGTTGATTGTGAGCCTGCCCGACATGACCGCAGCGCGGCGTTTCAGTTTGAAGCCTCCAAACATCTTTTTTGCAGCGAAGCTGCATATCACTGAGCTCCGGGGCTTTGTGGCGTCTGCCAGTAGAAATTATCAGCAGCAGCAATGGCGCAAGCGTTCTTGGTCGTCTTCTTTCACTGCTGGTTCCATTGTACATAACACTATCGTTTCGTGTGCAGCTGACGTCACGGCTCGTAGGTGAACGACGCAATTGATCTCAGTTTCGTCCCGCCACTGTAATGGGTGGGCCGCGCGTTGTCGCGACTGCAGAAGAACAGCGCGCGCCTGAAGAACGACGAAGGGAGCACCGATGGAAGAGTGCGGGCGTCGATGGCATGCGGACGCTAATGGGCCGGCCGACGAGCGTGTCTGCGAGACGGCACGTAAGCGACTAGCGAGAACCAATGAATCCGAGAATGACACAAAACGCCTTCGGCGTCAAGGACTCAATGTGGATGAGATTAACGTTGCGAGCGCGAGGTTGCAAAGAGCTTTCCTTGATCGTCCTTTCGGCTCTACATGCAACGTCTGTGAGAGAATGCGGTTCGATAACGAGCCTAGTCGTAATGGGGAGGACGCGTTTACGGGGGTATGAGCCACTCATTATCTCACGTGACGGACACATTTAATTATAGAGGCAATACGCGAATGTTTCTGCTAACCTATATCGTCATGAGGACCACAGATAAGGACAAAAAGTATGCTCGCCCCTTTGCTTAAAATTCTGTCTCACCTTCTCGCAGCGCACTGAAGAGCTTCGTTGGTCATCCACTGTCACAGAGTGTAATGGCTCGTGATCTTTTTCTAAATTAAGTTTTTGTGCCAATAAATATTTAGGCCGCAGGTGAGGAGGTAGTTGCTGGTGTTAAAGCTTTCATGGTTTTAGGACTCTACCACTCATTGTGAATGTCGCTCCTACAAAGAAACTATGAGACCAAAACTTCAACTACAACTGATGACACGAGGCAAATGCCACAGCGTCACCTAAGAGGTTTAAGCGATATCGCTTTCTGTGGGTCATTTAAGTACTAGTATACGTGCAAGGCACTACGAACGCTCGGGGCTACTCTGTAAACTACGTGTCATGCGCCAAATAAAATTTAAGCAGTCCGGCGCTCCTCCTACTTCGCTCACGCGAGAACTGATGCGATAGAGTGCCGCGCGCAATGACTTCGACCCAATCTAACTCTCTACTCGCTCTGGAAAACATCGTCTTTGGTCGCATTCCACTGGAGGTTGAATCACTATCCAAGTTGTTTTTTTCATGCTCACGTTTGTCTCCTTGTTCTGTTTTTCACTTTTTTTTAATTTTCTATCATCTCAGCGCTCGCTCTTATTCCTTTCTGACTATTATTTTATACTCTCTCCTATACTTTATTCAGGTTTCTATGTCCCAACCACCAGAACCTTCTGGTGGTCGTTGGCTTTCGACTGGCCATTCAACATGTGCTTATTGAGAAATTGATGTGGCTGGGTGGTACAATGGTGCATCGTATTTAGGAACTCACTGAACCAGACAAGAAAAGAGAAACTCTTGCTTGACCCATTCCTTGCGCAGTTTCCGTACTCAACAAACAGTGCTTGTGCCTGCAGAGATAGATAGATAGATAGATAGATAGATAGATAGATAGATAGATAGATAGATAGATTGATTGATTGATTGATTGATTGATTGATTGATTGATTGATTGATTGATTGATTGATTGATTGTTGGAGCACCTACGACCAAACTTCATGTTTTGGTACTGGCCTTAGTGAACACAGCAATATATACACAGCTTGCATAGGCGAATAGAGCGAGTACTAACTTCTTGGAGTCTCCGTCACCCAACAATGCCTTCAGCCGTTCAAGGTCACTGCGAGCGCTTGGTGATGAACAGGAACCCCCGTAGCGCGCGCACCTTAATTCAATGCATCTCGACTAGCTGTAGTGTTAACTTAAAAACGCGCATGCGCTATAAGTTATAAAAATTGTCTAGTAAGCATCTCGCGCGGACAGGCGAATACTTTCGTTGCATGTCTAGGGCGAGTGAATGGACCACCGTCGTATGCCGCCTTCATTTCATCGGACGGACGTTTCGAAAACGAACCTTCGTGGTGGACAGGTGGCTATGGCATTGCACTGCTGACCTCGAGATCTCGCGTTCGATCCCGGATGCAACGGGCGCGTTCTTATGTCGGTGATATGAAAAAAGCACTTAGATTTAGGGGCCCGTCAAAAAAGCCCTGTTGGTCGAAATTACTCCCGATATCTCCACTAGGGCCTGCTTCAGAAACAGATCGTTGTCTTGACACGTACAACCTGAGAATTACATTTTTTTTTCAGTGACAAACCATTAAATGACTTTCCAGGTGAGCAGAAGGTTATTCCACGTAATTACTCCTCCTCTCTGCGTTGTTAAGTGCGTGTATCTAGCGACGACGACCTTAAGTTCACGTCACCGCGGGAACAACTGGTTTAGTAGTACGGGCATAAATAAAATAAGGGAAACCGCAGCCTTGCTTTCGAGACTATTCGGCAAGTTTTAGCCGTGAAAAGCAAAAAAAAATTTATTATTTGAACTGAACTTTCTAGGACACGGAAAAAAGAGTAGAATAACCACTTGAGACTCATATGGGTGCGTAGCGTTATGCTAGCGTAGCTTCGTACTTAAGAGTAAACTGCACAAATATGCACGCATTCTAGTAAAATGCAAGAAATACATTTTTTTTCATGTAGACACGGCACACCGTGTACGTTCGTACGATGTATTTAATTTCAGCATAGCAACTGCAATAATTATTCGGGAAGTAAAACCCCACTGCATAATAAACCTTCAGTATAAGAAAATAGATGTTTACCTGAACTAGAAAGCGATTGGATTCGCTGTGAAACTGAGAAAAAAAGCATTCGTGTACATTCTACCAAAGCTAGTTGTTAGTCATTTCTCGTGTATATAATGGTGCGAGTGAAATAATAACCTTATTTCCATCTTCGCTTGCTGAATTCTTAAAACGTGAAGGATTGCTTGAAGTAAATATTTGTTGTTCATGCAGTATTTTACGGGTCTTCTACGTTCACGGCTCCTTAACCAATGCAAGAAAATTATTTAGTAATTCGGAGCAAACGTAAACGAAAATTTCAGCTCAATATTAAAAAGTCTGCTCGCTTCAGTATGCACACAACTTTCGGTTCTTTTCAGGCATCGTATGCATGGCCCAACGAATCTATGCAACGTGATCTATAGCTGGCTGAAAAAGAGCAATATAGTCAGCAGATTAACGGCTGGTGGCATTTGAGTATTTATAGGTAGCCCAAAATAAGTAGAGATGTATTTCCTAATTATATTGGCCATCTAATTGGACAGAAAAAAATATGTTAGACTACTCAGCATTACAATTCGCTTTTCTTAAACATTAAGTCCATGCAGGAATGAATGGGTTATATAATGTGTCCGTTTATCTGCACCAAATTTTTAAAACAAGTCCTGTGACAGATAGCCGAATTATAACCCTAGATCTAGATTACTCGATGTGGCGGTCACTAGATCTACGAGAAATCGAAATGCCTCGCTGCGTATTTAACATAATTATGCTAATTACTTTTTTCATTATTCACTACGCGCATATTTCAGTCTACAAATTATAGCCCCTAAGTTCGCAAAGCTTATCCACTTGGAGCGAATTCTCGGGAATGCACCGCTTTCGACATAATTTTCAAAGTGTCGGATGTAGTGGATTCGCGCTCCAGATACCTTTTTATAGAAAACGCAGTTTTTTGCATTGAAGTACAAAAGTACCTGGAACACCAATGCATTTCGTTGGACACTTTGACAATTAATATCTCGAAATTGGTGCAGTCCTGAGCTGAGAATTCGCTCCAAGTTGATACACCATGAGAACTCACTAGCTACAATGCCTAGATTAAAAACGTACCGTGAAATAATCATTTTAAAAACATAAGTAGCGTAATTGTGTTTATTATTAAAATAATCATTTTTATTTTATGCAGAAGTAATGACCGCCTCGTCTAGCAATTTAAATATATGGTTAGAAACGTCAGGCAATATTTAAAAAAAAGTGGTGCAGCTAAAAAAACCTGTATGATACCTCAGCAATAAGAGCACAAAGGTTATTCTTACAGCACTAGTATGCCCTTTGCGTTACGTTGAGCAGGCCACCTTCACCATCGTCTTAGGGTTAAAAAGAAAATCGAATAAATTCTGGGGTTTTCTGTGACTAAAGCTGCAACCTGATCATGAGACACGCTTTAGTGCGGGACTTGAGGAAAGTTTCCACAACCTGGGGTTCTTCAACGTGCACCTAAATCTAGTTATACTGGCGCTTCCGTAATTCGCCACCTTCGAACTGTGGTCGCCGCGAATGGGATCGAACCCATGACCTCTACCTCAGCAGCGCAACGCAACAGCCACAACAACATTGGGCTGTCGCGGCGAATCAAGAACATAACCAACCGCATTCAAACTCATGTCTTTGCGACGAGTTTATAACGCATAATTTTGTGCTTTATGACTTCCTTTTTCACAATGAAGTTGAAAGTGAAAGCTAGCTTTCGTTCGTTAATTAACCGTTCTTCATCACTATCATAATGCAACTTTCGTGTATTTTTAGTTCCTTGAGTGCCCTTTTGTGGGTATGTGAGCCAATACGCAATCATATGTTGTTAGCTTACAATAGCATATCATGAACGGACTTACTACTAGGCATTCCATATGACGTATACAGGCACTTGCATTGCATGTGAGAATAAATCAAAATTAAATATTGTACGATTGCGGGGGGGGGGGGGCAACGGTAGCGCTAATATCTTCGCTCTCGCAGAACTTTGGGTCATGGTAATTTCATTTTTTTTGGCGTTGCGTGCCACGCAGGCTCTGGTGGGTTTAGGAAAGCCACAGGCAGTACTCTCATTGACAAAGTTCTGTACAACGCAAACTTGCTGTAGATAGGAGTTGAAATGAATGCTGTGGTTTCGCGCGAGAAAACCACGATTTCATTATGAGAAAAGCTGTAGTCGCGAACTCCGGATTAATTCTGACAACCAGGGTTGGCAGTGCCTGCTGTGATGGCCTGCAGCTGTCCCAATGTGTAAATGTGAGAGCCGAAGGAGTCGCTGAAGACGGCTGTCTTTCTTCGTTGGGATAGCGATCATATGGGCACTCTAGACGAATTTCTGCCGTCGTTATCGGTGTCGCCGTCGCCGTGAGGTTCCATGTAAATTCCATGGACGATGAGGACGCGGCCACGCGCCGTATACTGTAGGTGCGAGAGAAAAGACGCGAGGGTGGGCCTAGAAGAATCATGGCTTGGTGGAGCCGCGTATTCTCGCGCGCTGAAGAGTGGTAGCAGGGAGATCTGCACGCACTAGGAGCGGTTGGGGAGGGGGCAGGGTAGCGCGCGTCTCCTCTTCTAATCCGGCCGTGGCTGGGCACCTGGTTCAGTGCAGCCGGGCACGTTCTATCTTGCACGTAATCTGTGGTGGGTTCGAAGGCGAGCCAACCCGAGATAGCTGACGGATTCGTGGGCACTGTGTTCTCGCACGCCTAGTTTGTGTAGATTCAAGAGGCAGCACGACGGTGATATCGCTCGCCGCTTCTCACAGTCTTCATCACGCCAGCAATATGACAACATGTACCCGTGATCTTCGAGTGAGATGTGTTCATGTTCGCCTGTGCGTGGGTGACACGTGTGCTTGTAAATTTAGTTGACGACAGTTTACGGAAGTTTGTAGAGCTGATAAAACTGCTAACCTTACTGCATGTAGCTGCGAAACAATATGTTATCGCAATCAATGCCTTTCTGACGAAACTGCGACTTTTTTCTTTAAATAGCCAATAAGTGCATTAGCATGCACGAGAATAATTAAGATATGCAACACTTATAAAAGGACAGCCACGTATAACGGTAATAAATAATTAGGTCTCACGATCACCTCTGTGGTTCTCGCAGTTACGGCAGCAGAAACTCTGACCTTGCATTCAGAAATATTTCTGAGGCTAATTTCTTTCTCAAAGAAATTTCTCGACACTCCTGATGCTGTACATATTACTAGAAAATGTACCCATAGAATGGCAAAGAGCACCCATGGACGAAAAAGTTCGTGAATTCGGCGCCAGAGTTGTTGCGGTGCTGCAGCAGGAAAGTATCTGTTAGCCTCACTGCAAATGGCCGCGTAAAAGCAAATAAATTCTGAGCGCTGGCGCAGTTTCAATATTCACCGCAAACGACTAAACAGTTACATATAGAGGACAGCGGCCATCTCAAGTCCTTTCTTCGAATTCAGACGGAGCTGCAAGACATACGCCTTCGGAAACACAACATCGAAGACAAAACAATGCAAGTTACTTACTTACTGTAAAGAAAATGGCTGCTTACTAAAGTGTTTCGAAACGTGGCGCGAAGGATGTACTGCCTCACAAAAAAAAGTCTTCCAGTTTTGAGGCCCTAAACGTAGTTTGTGTTTTTCACTAGAAAGCGTAACTGTTTAGTAGTACACAGCGACAAGATATGCTTTTTCTGGATTCCTTGAGTTGACACGAGCTGGCTTCACGACACAGAAATGTCAGACAGAAAATTATGCATATCCCAACCACATTTTGAATCCAAGACGTGAAGATTCCACGAAGCAAGCAAATAAATACCTTGCCACTGGTTATTTTCTTCAAAGAGTTTTGCACCAAAGCCGTTATGTGCCGGCCGGCGAAGACTGACAGAAGCGGATAGGCCTGCCACGTGACCCACGTAACCACTTGCACTCTCTCCGAGATCTGCCTCCTTGGCCGTGACACTGTGTTCCAGGTCCGCTCGCTGTCTAAAGCGGGTCCACCCTTCATATTGCCCAACTCTAAACTATACCCGGCGAAACACGGACCAAGCAGATCCGCCAATGTCCGAATCCCAGGAAAGTAGTCATGGAAAGGTTTGCTTTATTAAATAAATCTTGCTCTTCGTGATGACTGACTGTTGCAATCAGAATATATTCGTACTATTTGTTTTATCGCTCAGTGATTCCGCTGAGAACAAGGCAGCAGCTACTACACCTGTAAAGTAGTAAAGATGGTAATGCTGTCCTGCGAATAAGCTATTCGACAAGACTGCAGCACCCAACCGCGGTCAGGAAAATACGGAAGGGTTCGCAGCGAAAGCTTCGCGTTAATGTAACCACACGAAGTATTTGCAGCAGGACGAGGCACTTTTCTCTTCTGCAGCAATATAGCCCCGAAACAGCTCAGCACAACGTAACGCAATGCTAAGTTATCGACCCAGCTAAACCCGTAGAGAAGTAGCGCCATCCAGTAGCGCTGGTACACAAAGTGGATAGAAACATTAGGTGTGCCAGCTGTCGAGTTAAGCGAAAGATGTTTATAGTATAGGCGAAACAGCAATGTAACTAAGGAGTTGGTACAACTCTAGTCATTACGTGCATACGTAACTAATAAAAGAGAGATAGGCAAATTGCTAGTCTACTATGTATGTATATAATACTTATTTTTTATTAACGATAACTTTATTTAGACTAACGCACTAGATTGTTAGTTCCTAGGGGTGGGCAGCGCACACAGGAACACGTTAATCACCAAGTCGCCCAGCTTGCCGTGGTAATTTAGATTGTTAGGCAATAGCGTATGGATCCTTAGCCAGAGGCTTGTTAGGATTTACGCATTTATATAAAGAGATATGAACGGTTCAGAGGCAGGCATAATGTTCTAATAACTCAAGCGAGCTAGCTGGTTATTTGTCGCCGTTCCATTTCACAAGGGATGCCAATAAAGGATATCGTCATCATCGTCACCTCACAAATACTTTCCATTAGCTGAGCTCGATGCTCTCTTTTTATTAATAAATATAAACCGTCTTCAGTGTTCGCCAGAAATGCAATGCGCCCGCGCAGCCCAGCGTATGAGCAAAGAAACCATGTAGTGCAGCCCGAACAGCCTTGAATCGGGGCCGCTCGATTTCTGATATCGATCCACTGGAAGTGATGGCTGCAGTAGCAGCTTCGGCGCCGCTTTGTGTGGTAGCTCGTGCACCTTACGCGAGGATCAATCTGGAAACCGTCAATCCACTGCATCTCTTCGTTGCCAGGGGTGCCAGTCGGAACAATCAGACTGCCAATTTGTATCGTATAGCAAGTGACAATGTGCCCAGGCAGTGCAGCCGGCTCCTTCATCTGGCCTCGTCGTTTCGACCACGTCTGACTTTCTCGGTCATGCGTGTTGTAACTATTGTTGTTGTTTTTTTTGCCCTAATAAGTGTCTGACCAGTACGCCTACATTTCAAGCACTTAAAAAGTGTGGTGACTGAGAGGCGGGGTCTCGATTTAGCGGAACGAGTCCAAGAGCTACCAGATACGGTTAAAGCCGGCAGGCTCATATCCATCGTTCTAATTTAAGCGCCCCGCCATCTAGTGGCAAAATGAAAGAAAAACACAGGCTAGTTATGTGGCCCTGCACCACATAAGAAGCATGCGTTTAGGCATAAAAATGTTTTTAAAATTTCAATACAGTAAATGTTTTCGATACTATCATGCGTTAAACATTACAGAGAAACAAGCTTGCGTTGAACATGGAATATCTAGTATGTATGTATGTATGTATGTATGTATGTATGTATGTATGTATGTATGTATGTATGTATGTATGTATGTATGTATGTATGTATGTATGTATGTATGTATGTATGTATTATAAGGCGAATTATTTACTAAGTGACAACGATATACAG
This sequence comes from Dermacentor variabilis, assembly GCF_050947875.1. Lineage (NCBI taxonomy): Eukaryota > Metazoa > Arthropoda > Arachnida > Ixodida > Ixodidae > Dermacentor > Dermacentor variabilis. The sequence goes on along the minus strand of NC_134572.1, from coordinate 171,377,902 downwards.
GCAGGTCTTTTGGTCGAGTCAGCCACCGAGCGCGCCAGCTTAACCCCGAGAGAGGCGTTGAAGTTACGCCCGAAGCACACAGCTATGTTCTTCGCTGCATCTTCGGCCGGAGATGCCAGTGCCTTCATGGCGGCTCTAAAGAGGGAGAGGACGACCGTACCATAGCAAGGTTTTAGTAGCTGCGCATGCACCCTCTAGCGGCCACGGCACCTAAAAACTGCTGAAGGCGTGAGCGACTAGACGAGATAATTGACAGAGGACGACTGTTGAACGACACAGTAGTGACCGTGCTACATGGCGTTGAGTTTGGAGGAAAGACAGCAGGCTAAATAGTCCGGATGATACCCACAGGTAGGTTGGTCGTCACCACAACAACATTTTTAATAGAGCGCGCGAGCTGGGGGTATTTCTTGGTGTATCTGGCAGATTGCTCCTTTCCTGCCCTTCGTAATCGTGTTATATATTTTTCCGCCATTTTTAGGCTCTTCATCTGGGTGCTGCTAACGAGCATGTACTTAGGTGGACCAGGTAAATAAGGAAGATATGCGTTGAGCATGCCGAAAGGTTCACAGCTGTAAACGAGCAAGAATTCGGAAAAGCCCACCATGACCTCTGAGGTGGTGTTGCAGGCGTACAGAGAGAGAGAGAGAGAGAGAGAGAAAGAGGAAAGGAATGGAGGTAAATCAGTTGTAGGTGTAGGTCTCGTGTGGTAAAACTAGGTTCCAATTCATTTGGTTGGACGCAATGCACACAGAAATCAGGTCACCCAGAATTCGATTGAATCGCCCAGTCAAGCCGCCCAGTCAAGCCGTTAGCTAAATGTGTGATGGAGAGTAGCACATGCAAATGAAGACACGTCCTCTGACAGCCAGTAGTTCTCGCGGCGCACTGAGCCGAAATAAGAAGTGTTACAAAAAGGAGAACGCAACATCGCGGGCTGTGGCATTTGGCAAGTCAGCTGTTCCAACATAACGCGCAAAGTGTTTCAGATAGACAATACATCGATTCCAAGCAGGCGTGGAGGGAAGCAACCCATGGATGTTGATACCAACGCAATCAAATGGTCGAAAGGGCCAGGGAATGGGATGCAAAGGACAACAAGAACGGCGAGCAGGAGGCTTGCGGCGTTGGCACGCTGAAAATGAGCCGATGTATTTGTTCGTAAAGTTCTACATCCCACGCCAATAAAAGCGCAAGCGAGGTCTGGCCTTACATATGAACAGGCCAGCCTGGGCCCTTTGTGAGTCTGCATGGAACGCGTACCCGACATCTGCGCGAAGGGAGCCAGGAGCGTCTAACAACCACTTGCGTCGTTGGAAACGTAGTTTCCACAATAGAGCACTCCAACTTGCACCGCGAAACGATAAGCTTCAGAGCGGAGAGCACGTGAAGGATGAACGACTGGGTAGTAAAATGAGCAGTACAAAGAAACCGCAACCACCGAATCTTTGCGCTGATCCACAGCCGTATTGATGAGCGCTGGTGAGGAAAACAAAGACTGAATCGCGGAGAGGCCAGTCGTGTCAGTCGATGTGGCCGAGCGAAAGAGAACATCCGTGTCGGTGTGTGTACGATCACACCGTTAGACAATGTGCATGTCAGAGTCCTGCAACCGGAAGACCCAGTGAGCTAGGTGGCCTGGGGCACTATAACGTAAAGCTATTCCAAACCTTTCTATTACAATTCTCCAATCAGCCCTCCGCGATGGCTCGAAAACTGTTTTGTACCACCCCCACTTCTCCTGTCATTCATAAGATGTCACGAAAATCGCAATAGCTCCCCATCTGTTATGACGTGTACACACTTATTATGAATGATTGGGCCGGACAAAACAAATTGTTATTTCTGATTCGACGCCTTTTATTCATTAGACCTCGGCTATTGGTCAAATGTTTTCGGGCTGCACCTACTTCACCTGATTGTCACGCGGTGACACAAAACCACGAAAACTCATCGCGTCAATGTGACGCGTACGTGTTAAAGGTGCCTTATTATGCCGAACAAAACTGAACTTTTTTCTGATTAGCTGCAGGCTGCCCCGTTACGAAAGGAATAAAATATGGCTGCCGCCGATAGCTCAGGCACTGGCTACTCGCCCCTGCCCGAGAGAATATATTTATTTGCGTACGATAAACCTTCTTGCGCGGCCGTGTAACGTTTTCGAGCACTTCCGGCACGTTTACGACCTCGCTCTGCCAACTCTTCTTTGCTGAGGATTCATTTTAGCCGCATTCTTGACCTTCCGTTACATGCCGTCGCGATTTTCTACCAGCCACCTCAACCTAAGTAAGGGAAAGCGGACCAATCGCAGACGCTTGCACCACCCCCTTCAACCAGTTATTGAGTTTCAGTCCACCGGCTCCGCCCCATCGAATACCTCTCCACTTGAGCTTGCTCCCGGCCTCTGGTCAGCAAATTAGATAAGACAAGCAGCTCAGTGTAGGCAATGTTATTTGTTTCTGAAGAAAACAAAAGGGACCGCCTATAAATGAACAGAGTGTTTGATTGATCTCTTCAGACAACCCTGCGGGTCACCGCCTGATGCTTGCGTCGGCGGTTGCGCAAATTTCACGTCAGGAGATTGGAATAAAAACATATTGAAATAGTCTTACGTTATAGGGCCCTTGCTGTGTCTTCCAACGTCGCCACTCAACGTATTGCGTGATGGTCGGTAACGATATTCATTGTCGGCCGTACAGGCGTGGTCTAAATTTTTCAAGAGCCGTAATGATAGCCATGCGCCCCATTTCTGTGGAGGAAATCCCAAATTAGGAAGAGGACCACTAGGTGGAGTAGACGCTAGGTATAAAAGCTACAAACAGAGATAAGGTGACTCACAAACAATGGCCTGCGTTTCTATAGGCCTTTGTAAGGCACCTTGTCCCTGTTACCATTCTGCGGCGGAGTGATTATATTGAACCATGGTTAGCGTCTGGCTCACTTAGGCTACTATGCCTTCGCCCGTGCCCACTTTTTGATTGAGCAACAAGTCCTACTCAACTGACGTCCTTCTGGACTCCCGTACGAACCGTAGAGTGGAAAAGGCGCCGTACGGGCGATGAGTGAGCAAACGGCTCCATGGGCGCTAAACGTAAAACTATTCCAAACTTTTCTATTCCAATTCCGCTATCAGCCCACCGCGATTGGTCAAATACTTTTTGGACCACTCCCACTTCACCTGTCTGTCACGCGACGTAACGAAAACCGCCATACCTCCCCATGTGATATGATGTCTACAGGCTGATTGTGCATGATTTGACCGAAGAAAGAAAAACAGTTATAGCTTATTCGACTACTTTTCGCCGTTAGCCCCCGGGTATTGGTCAAAAGTTTTCGGGCTGCACCCACGTCACCTGCCTGTGACGCGATGTCACAAAACTTCGATAACTCACCGCGTCAACGTGACGTGCACGCATTAAAGATGCATGACTTTGCCGAAGAAAACTGAATTTTCTTCGGAATAGCCGCAGGGTGCCCCGTTCCAAAAGGAATAAAAGACGGCTGCTGCCGATCGCTGACGCGCTGGCTACTCGCACCTGCCGGACAGCATGGGTTTATTTGCGTGTAGAGAGAGACAGAGAGAGAGAATGGAATAAGGAAAGGCAGGAAGGTTAACCAGACTGAGTCCAGTTTGCTACCCTACACGTGGGGAGGGGAATGGGGAGTGAAAGAGAGAGAGAAAACTTAGGTGTAAGATGTCTATAGTCCGGCGCTCAAGTCTGTTGCCTTCAGGTAGTGAAAAAGCGCTCGAACTGCTTTATGGGCTAGCGAACTGTGAGGCCAGGCTCCCAAAATCTTCGCTTCCGTAAATGGTCTGTCAACCAGTCTATTCAAGGCACACTGGAGAGTCTCACGTAGATTATCGAAGCCCGAACACAATATGACTGATGGGCTCTTCACATTTGCACTTAGCGCACATTGGTAAATCCGCCATTCCAATACGATAGCTGTAATAAAACTTCCTGCGTGCCCATGTAACGTTTCCGAGCACTTTCGGCACGTTTACGACCTCATTCTGCCAACTCTTTGCTGAGGATGCGTTTTAGCGTCATTCTTAAGCTTCTCTTGCATGCCGCCGCGATTTTCCACCAGCCACCGCAAGCTAAGTGAAAGCGGACCAATCGCAGACGCCGGCACCACACTCTTCATCCGGTTATCGATTTTCAGTGCACTGGTTCTGCCCCCTCGAATACCTCTCCACTTCAGCGTTGTCCTCGCCTCTTGTCAGCCATATAGATACGACAAGCCGCTCAGTGTAGGCAATGTAGGCAGTGTAGGCAGCGACGTTTCTTCAGGTTGTGAAAGAGTCCTGCCTTCATTAGACGGTACAAATCCTCCTCGACAAGGCGCAGGTGAGTGGAGAGGTCAGTAGAAAAGACAGCTGCGTCATCAAGGTAACAGGCATTTCTTGGATTTTATCCCGCAGAGAAGACTGTCCATCTTCCGTTCAATATTATCAGGGCCATCGCAAAGGCCAAACGGCATAACGCTAAGTTCTCACAGGTCGTTTGGTCTTAGGAAATGTGTTTTGGGGTAATTAGCCAGGCATTTGTTATTATTCCCAGCGTAAGTATAGTGAGCAAAAGGACGCGGTGCCTTGTAAAGAATTGAAAGCTTGGTGGATGCTTGGCAAAGCATGCACGTCTGTACGTGTTACTCAGTTAAGATGGCGGTAGTCCATGCGTGACTGGATGCAGTCATCTTTTCTTTCTTTACAAGCGCTACAGGAGGTACCCAGAGACTGTTAGACGGTTGTACAACTCCGCGGTGAAAGACCTCGGTCTTTAATAACAAAATGATCCATAGCTGATACGCGATAAAGTCACCGTCGCAGCAGAGAGTGGGTGCCAGTATGGATCTCGTAATACAGCGTCGATATGCGGCCAAAATGTGCTTTTTGAGAATCGAATTTAGAGGAGCACTTGAGAATAAATTAGACTTGCCGAGAACGTTGTGTGGGGCTCAGGAGAGAATCCATGGAGTTCTCGCAGATGTACGGCGTAGACAGCAAGCAAGCAGGGCAACAAACCAATGTGCTGATCTCGGAACAGGTGCCAACAAGAGATGCGTCAAACATGGACGCCGAGTAGATAGGCTCAAGTAATCTAATGCAGTCACCATGACACTAAGTAAAGGGCGCTGTATAACCGTTGGAGACGCGCATATAAGTGAAGCCAATATAAATAGCGGTGACAGCGAAGAAAACAGAAATCGTCGACGAGTGAAAATATGCGACCGTGTAAAAAACGGCACTTGCATCTGCAACACAATGGAAGCAGGCAGTCGCCCTCACAGAGAGAATGGAGTTTATCGTAGTGTCTTTAGAAGAGAGCAGTTTGTCCTCGAATGGTTATCATAATCTAATTGGAAGTTGGGAAGCGGCAGAAATTTGACTTAGGCGCGAGTACACTCAGCAACGGCCTCGTCATCGGAAAGGATGTCCCACCCCATGAGAGTTCAGGGAGGCTTACAATCGAATATTTCTGGTTGCCTACCCTGTACCTGGAGAAGGGGAAAGGGATGCGATAGATGAGAGAAAGATAATACGAAAGAAAAAAAAACACATAAGCGGGCGTACAATACAGAACTGTTTCTTTGGTCGCTGTGGCACCTTCTTCGAACGCGGTACATAGTGTTACACAATGTCAAAGTCCCACTAATACATTCTACGTCACACAGTACAGTCACAACTTCTCACACGTATCGGTTTCCTTAAAATAGGAAAGCAGTGCCTTCATAGTGGCTCGCGCTGACGTTTGTGTAGGCCAGTTTCCAAGAAACTGTTTTCTGTGAGTGGGCGCCTGTGCAGTTGGCCTGGCGTGGCTGAGAGGGCTGCTCTTTGCGGGTTGAAACGAGGGCACTCGCAAAGAAGGCGCACGACCGTTTCACTGCACCGATGGATGTCACAAAATGGGCTAATGGTCATTCTGAGTAGAAAGGAGTACGTATTTGGAAATGCTACTCTTAGCCATATACGGACTGGAAACGCGCAGTCATGTTGTGGAAGGTTGGACGGAATACGGAGCTGTAAAATGGAGCCCAAGGTATGAAAGTGTGCACTTGTGAAATGGGGTGAATTCAACTGAACCAATTTTAGGCTAAACGCAAGCACGGAAAGTTCTTTTCGCTGCGTCGGCTCTCGACAGAGGAATGACAACGCAGTTGATTACCAGATCGGGCAGCTGCGTCCGCTTGACTGTGTCCCTGTATGTCACAGGGACAGGCCTTTGCCCTGCATTGGGCGTAGCCAGGCTGATGATGATCATGATGATGATGATTATTATTATTATTATTATTATTATTATTATTATTATTATTATTATTATTATTATTATTATGTCAGAGGGAGTAGCGAATTACTGATACATTATATCGTGTCCTTCGTGAACTACTCGATGGTGGACTTGTCTGATCTCTGGGACGAGCTGGTCAAGTGTTCCATGACGCAGTGCTCAGAGTAAACTCACACGAAAGCAAACCTAACATCATTTCGCATGGGCAAGAAGAACGACCAACCAACACGTATGTGTATGCGAGTTCTTGAATAGTGCTATGAGCAGTACAAGCAGCAGCATGGATAATGAGCTGTACGCGTGCTGTACGAAGTGACAGTGCAGAAAGAGTGGGACATTGTAGGGTTATTTATTTATTTATTTATTTATTTATTTTTACTGTTAGCCTTAAAGTTGATACAGGAAGGGACAACACAAAGAGCATGATTTATATTGGCAAAGGCGTAATAAACATATTGTTTAGATAAGGCAAATATAAGACCGCAGGAATATTTTGCTTCGTGTCTTCAATTTTTCGGAATTTCTCAAAACGAATCTGTTTCAGCTCGCCAATTTTCAGCTTTCCCAGAAATAATTTTAGCTGTGTGAAAGTTCGGTTTAAGCCTTGGTATCCGAGTTAATATACCCCATATTAGGGCAAAATATTTCGCGATAGTGTCGCAAAGTTAGGTTTATTATACAGTTTTCAAAAAAGACAACGTAGCCCTAACGCAGATAAGTCCCCTTGGTGAAAGGTTGCCTCTAGTGATATCCCTTTTTCGACCACTACTTTATCTCGAGGGCGCGAGGCACCAAAATGAAATGCAATGAAGTAGCCTGCCTATCCTGCGCCTTTGTACCTGCGCCCATTGAATACCAAGCAGCGACACGCTTGGTTTTTGCACTGTAAAGCTAAAAGCAAGAGGAGCGAAGATGTACGACCAACCTTGATCTGTCAAGGACAGGGCATTGTTGCACGAGAAGCACGCATTTCGCTGTTAGAATTTGAACGAATCTAGAGAGTACACGTACCCAATCCTTTTTGGCTCGTCGCACAGAATCGCACTTTTTTTTTTTTTTGAGGATGAAAAGCGAGCAGAATGGAAGTCCTGCTATTGTGCTTGTCGACAAAGATTCAGCGGTAGCTGGCTTTCAGAAGTGCGGTCCTGTCTTCTTTCTTCTTGAAGATTTGTGTTGGCCTGCTCCAAATAAAGTTACTCCGTTTTTCATTGAGTGCGAGCGCGCGCGGCAAGTAAGCGAATAGAAAGTTCGTGTCTTGCTATCGTGCGAGGCCAAAGTAAGCACTGCGGTAGCTAACTGGCTATGGCGTCATGCAGTTGAACTCGAAGTCGCATGTTTGGCCCCATCTGTAGCGGTCGACAACCCCATCGACCATATACATTACATTACATGGTCATGTACATTACATGTAATGTACATTACATTACATGTAATATAATGTAACATTACATTACATGTAATTCCGATGGGGTCGCAATTACAAAAACGCTAGTGTACTTATATTTAGGCTTAAGTTCAAGAACCTCCGGTGATCAAAATAATCAGGAGATGCCTACTACGGCGTTCTTCATAATCATACTGTGCTATCAGCAATTAACACATCAGAATTTAGTGTTAAAGTTCTTCTTTGACCACTGTTGATAACTCCAAGCCTCCCTTCCTGCGAACCTCCTTGTTTAAAAATGTAAATGTCAAATAAAATATAGAATCACATGAACCAATTGACATTTTACTTAAACGCGAACTGCAATTTGGTTCGTGTGAATCAATTTTCTTGAAAATTTTCGGAGAGAGCATACATCCCCACAGAAACAGAACACGTATACAGCCTTGCTTATGACAACTGAGAAGAGAAGAAAAAGAAATATGTAAGACTAATAATCACCGTATGATCCGTCATAGTACTTATAAGCTCTACAGAAATTTAACATGAATAGAGAGACAGTAAAATAAGCCCAACGCGCAAAAACTTGCTCCAGCGTCCACGTGTGGGACTTTACGTAGGCGGTAGAGCATTATGCTTATGTATTTTGTCATTTCTGACCGTAAACTTCTCACCAAAAATGAGTTTCGCTGGTCTGTTGGCCAAGCACAAGGACTCGTCATATAAATATAGGACAATAAGAATTAGCTTGCTTGTAGATTTTTCTCATTATCTACAAGCAAGCTATCGGACTCTCCATCACCACCAGCAACGATAGACTGCTGCAGCTAGGCCTCCACAATACACGGGATGAGCTAATTGAGGCACAGCAAATAGCACTGTACGAACGCCTGTCCAAAACTAAAGTAGGTAGGGAAATATTGGATCGCCTAGGTATAAGGTATCGTACGCAACAAAGTAGATATGTCCAGCCACATCAAAGACTTGATAACCATCTCTCGAATACCCAAGAATATGCATCCTACCCACCATCAAGGTAGACGGGAAAGGAGAGCGCGCAATATACAGAAGAAATTCTGTAAAAGCAGGGACACCACATTTATAAACGCAGCTAGATACCGACACAAGCGTGCCTACACAGCAGTTGTGATAAATTACGAGGGAAAATGCACGACGAGCTCTACAATCACTACGCTACCCACACAAACCGCAGAGGAAATAGCTATTGCGCCAGCCATAGCAGAAACAGAAGCGGGCATAATCATCAGTGATTCCCCGATGGCCATACGAAACTTGGTCAACGGTCGAATCTCCCCAGAGGCACTACAGCTCCTAAAATTTGCTAATAACCGCGACAGAAGTGTAGATCTCATCTGGACACCCGTTCACGCACTACCAGACAGTAGCAATGCGGCGGCGCACCGCATGGCTCGAGAGCTTACGGGTCGAGCCTAGGTTAGCCCCGCCTCACCGACCACCGATGAGTGGGAGTGGGAACATCGAATGACCAGTTTTCACGAAATTACACAACACCATAAATTGCAGAGGCGTACATTCCCGCCGCAAGACATTAAGTTAAGCTAAAACCAGTCTGTCGAATGGCGGCAGTTAAAGACCAAATCCTATCCGAGCGAGTCCAGCTGTTAGGCACCTAATACACCCAGATTTACACACGACGGACAAGTACACACATTGCGACTCCAAAGCCACCCTGGAACATACCCTATGGGACTGTCCGGCAGTAATACAGGATAACGGTGATGCAGCCTCAAACAGAGACAGCCTCCACGCGCGCTGGGAGTCTGCATTGCTCAGCTCGGACCTGCAGCACCAACTCTGGGCCGTCCAGCGAGCCGAGGAAGGCGCCTAGGGCCAACAACCCTTGCCCCAAACCTGGTCGGAGTCCAGGCCCACCCCACCAAATCGCAGGGCACTGAATAAAATTATTTGAATGAATGAATAACAATTAGCAACTGAATAAATATTTTATACATTCTTGGTGCTATTATTGCTTTATTTTTTCCAGGAGGATATTTGCCCGTGTTGGCTATAATTAGTTCAATAAATCAGTTAATACATTCCTCAACATGGGTAGGATTCTTGAAACACTGAATAATTACCGTCATAATAAAGAAGGCCTGTGAGAAATTTTTCGGATACCCTTCCCTACATGCTTCAGAGTCAAATTCTGCTTAACTAATCGTTCCCTATGATTCATGACGTCCCACGAATTCCATTTGTCATGTGGAATCTTTTGTTCTTTCATCCCTAATCACGAGCGATGAAGTTATAAGGTTGTTGTAAGAAATGACCCAGGGAAAAGCCCCTTGGGAAGATGGTATAACAGCGAATTTAATCAAAAATGGTGGAGATATCATGCTTGAAAAGCTTCGGCCCTTTATAGGCAACGTCTCACGACTTGCATTGTACCAGAGAGCTGGAACAATGCCAACATTATAGTAGCTAATCCATCAGAAGCGAGACGTTAAAGAATTGAAGAATTATAGACTCGGTAGCTTCGTTACAGTTTTGTATAAAATATTCATCAATGAAATTTCCAATAGAATCAGAGCAACACTTCAATATAGGTACCAGCAGTTATGGAGACACTGCGTAATAAAGAAATACAGTAGGTATGCGTGAATATTTCGGGAAATATCTGCCAAGATCCCGCAGGTATCTTGGTTCTCCACAAAACGTAGTAAATTACCTATCAAGAAAGGGGTCAGGCAAGAAGACACAATCTGTCGAATGTTATTATTTGCATGCTTAGATGGCGTATTCAAGTTATTAGACTCGGAAGACTTATCAGTAAGGATCAACAGCGAACAACCTTCAGAGAACAGATGACATTGTCGAGTTCATTTGCACGGGAGAGGGATTACAGCGGATGATTGAGGACCTTATCCGAGAAAGGGTAAGAGTGGGGTTGAAGATTAATATGCACAAGACAAATATAATATTCAGTAGACTGGCAAGGCTACAAGAATTCATGGTCACCAATCACCCTCCAGTAGAGTGTTTACAGGACTACGTTTATTAGGTCTATTACCCACAGGAGACCCTGATCATGAGAAATAAATTTACATAAGAATATGTATACGGCATACCTTGCCAAATCCTTACTGCGAGCTTACTGTTAAATTTGAAGGGAAAGGTCCACAATCAGTTAATTCTAATGGTGCTGACTTCTGGGGCCGAAACATACAGAGTGACAGAGAAGCACAAGAACACGTACCGCCCAAAGAGGGATGGAATGAAAAATATTAGGCGTAAGGATAAGAGAAGAATATAGCGGTGTGGATAAGAAAGCAAACGGGGGTAGTCAATATTCTAGTTGACATTAAGAGAAAGAAATGCAGTTAAGCAGCTCATGTAATGCACAGGGTAGATAATTGGGACAGCATACATCATCTTCATCGGCCTAACTTTATGTCCACTGCAGGACGAAGGCCTCTCCCTGCGATATCTAATTACCCCTATCCTGCGCCAACCGATTCCAACTAGCACCCGTGAATTTCTCAACTTCATTGCCCAACAATCTTTTGCTATCCTCGACTGCGCTTCCCTTCTCTCGGTACTCATTCTGTACCCTTAACGGTCCAACGCTTATCTAACCTGCGCGTTACATGACCTGCCCAGCTCCATTTTTTTCTTTTAATGTAATTTAGAAAGTCGTCTATACCCGTTTGCTCGCTGATCGAATCCGCTATCTTTCTGTCTCTTAACGTCATGCATTCTTCGTTCCATTGCTCTTTGTGGGGTCCTTAACTTGTTCTCAAGCTTCTTTGTCGGTTTCCAAGCTTCTGCCCTATATGTCAGCACAGGCAAAATGCACTAATTGCACACCCTCCTTTTCAATGATAATGGTAAGCTTCTAGTCAGGAGCTGACAATATCTGCCGTATGCACTCCAACCTATTTTTATTCTTCTGTGAATTTCGTTTTCAAGGTCAGGGTTCCCTGTGAGTAATTGACCTAGGTAAACCTACTCCTTCACAAACTCTAGAGGCTGACTAGTGATCCTCAACTCTTGTTCTTTTGCCCGGCTATTCATCATTGTCTTTGTCTTCTGCATATTAGTCTTCAACCCCGCTCTTATACTCTCTGTGTTAACGCCCTCAATCATTTGTTGTAACTCGTCCCCAGTGTTGCTGAACAGGACAATGTCATCTGCAAAACGAAGGTTGCTGAGACATTAGCCGTGTATCCTTATTTCAAAGCCTTCGCAGTTTAATAGCTTCAATACTTCTTCCAAGCACGCAGTGAATAGCATTGGAGAGATTGTCTCCTTGTCTGACGCCTTTCTTTATAGGTGTCTCCCTATTTCCTTGTGTAGAATTAAGGTTGGTATGGAATCTCTTTCAATTTTTTCCGATATATTTGCGTAAGCGGCCTGTACTCCTTGATTACCTAATGCATCTATGACTGCTGGTATTTCTACTGAATCAAATGGCTTTTCGTAATCTATGAAAAGCATATCGAGAGGCTTATTGTACTCTGCGGATTTCTCGATAACCTGATTAACGACATGGATGTGATCGATTGTAGAGTATTCCTACCTGAGGCCAGCCTGTTCCCTTGGTTGACTAAATTCCAGTTTTGCCTTTATTGTATTGGAGATTATTTTGGTAAATATTTTGTATAATACTGGGAGTACGCTAATGGGCCTATAATTTTTCAATTATTTACGGTCTCCCTTTTTGTGGATAAGCATTATGTTTGCATTCTTCCAGGTTTCTGGGAGCCTTGCAGTCGATAGACATTTCGTATAAAGAGCTGCAAATTTTCCAAGCATTGTCTCTTCCAGCTTTGATTAAATTTGACTGTTATTCCATCTCCTCCTGCCAGTATTCCTCGTTTCATGCTATGCAAGGTCCTTCTGACCCCATCGCGGGTTATAGGAGGAGTTTCTGTATCATGTTCCTTACTGTTTCTAATGGAGGTATCCTGACTCCTCTGGGTACTCTACAGGTCTGCATAAAATTCTCCTGCTTCTTTTACTTACCTTCGAGGTTGCTGATATTATCCTGCTTATCTTTCAGTGCATACATCTTGGTTTGTCCTATACCAGGTTTGCTTCTCACTGATTTCAGGTTGCGTCCATTTTTTACGGCTTCCTCACTCGTTATCACGTTATAATTTCGAATACACCTTATTTTCGCCTTGTAGAACAGTTTTCACAGTTCCATGAATTCTTATCTCGTTTGAGTTGGACACTTTGAATCTTGGCCGCTTCTTTATTAGTCCTTTGTTACTTGGCAGGCGTGCCTACTGGTTGGCTTGGTGCCTTGCCTCCCACTTCAGTCGCTGCCTCTAAAGCTAGCCTAGTTACGGTGTCATTCATTAACGCTATATCATCTTCATCTCTCTGTTTTAAGGCTGCATATTTGTTGGCAGCTACCAGCCTTAATTTGTCTGCTTGTACACTTACTGCATCTAGATTGGCCTTTTATTCACGACCAATCTTACTCTTTCTCTTTTCAAATTGACGTGAATACTAACCCTCACTAACCTACGACCACTGCACATTACCCTACCTAACACTCCTCCATCCTGCATTATGCTGGGATCGGCAGAAAGTATGAAATCTATTTCGTTTCTTGTTGCACCATTTGGGCTTTACCAGGTCCACTTTCAGTTGCTACGGTTCCTGTAGGTGTTCATTATTGGCAGTTTATTCTTCTTTGCAAATTCTACCAGCATCTGTCCTATAACGTCGTAGTTGCCAATTGCCTGTTCACCAGCCTGCTATTTTCCTACTTTTGCATTGAAATCGCCCATTACTACAGTATACTGGGTTCGCAATTTTCTCATCGCTAATTCAACATCTTCATAAAACCGATATGCTTCATGATCATGACTGGAGGTTGGAGCGTACGCTTGTACTACCTTTAATCTACACATCTTATTAGGTTTGTTACTACTACTGCTGCTCTCTCAATAATGCTGTAGAATTTGTCAATGTTGGCCTCTATGTCTTTATGGAGTAGCAATCCTACCCCGTATTCCTTATTAACGGGGAGACCTCTATAGCACAGGACATGGTGGTTAGTCAGCACTGCATAAGCCTCTTTATTACTTGTAATCTAACTAAGGCCGATTATATACCAACAATTGTGTGATAGTTGCTCAAAGAGCCCTGCTCAGCTAGCCTCATTCGACAGAGTTTGGGTGGTGAAGGTTGAAAGGGTCAGTTTCCATTGGCAGCCTGTGCGGTCCCAGAGATTCTCAGCACCCTCTGCTGCGTTACAGGTCTGACCGCCGCCTTGGTCAGGGGCTTCGCAGAGGCTGATGACTGAGGGCCATGGGTTAATTGTAGGAATCATGAGGGAGGTAGTGGCTGAATACTGCACCTGGGAGACTTATTCCTGTTCTGGTGTGGGAGTGCCTTCGTTGAAGTTTAGTCATCATCATGATCATCAGCCTGGTTACGCCCACTGCAGGGCAAAGGCCTCCCCCATACTTATCCTACTACCATGGTCATGTACTAATCGTGGCCAAGTTGTCTCTGCAAACATCTTAATCTCGTCCGCCCACCTAACTTTCTGCCGCCGCCTGCTACGCTTACCTTCGCTTGGAATCCAGTTCGTAACCCTTAATGACCATCGGTTATCTTCCCTCCTCATTACATGTCCTGCCCATGCCCATTTCTTTTTCTCCATTTAGACTAAGATGTCATTAACTCGCGTTTGTTCCCTCACCCAATCAGCTCTTTTCTTATTCCTTAACGTTATACCCATCATTCTTCTTTCGATAGCTCGTTGCGCCGTCCTCAATTTAAGTAGAACTCTTTTCGTAAGTCTCCAGGTTTCTGCCCCGTACGTGAGTACTGGTGAGACACAGCTGTTATACACTTTTCTCTTTTACTATTTAGGGATAATGGCAAGCTGCTGTTCATGATCTGAGAAAGCCTGCCAAACGCACCCATTCTTCTGATTATTTCATTCTTATGATCCAGATCCGTGGTTACTACCTGCCCTAAGTTGGTGTATTCTCTAACCACTTCCAGTGCCTCGCTACCTATCGGAAACTGCTGTTCTCTTCCGACACTGTTAAACATTACTTTAGTTTTCTGTAGATTAATTTTTAGACCCACCCTTCGGCTTTGCCTCTGCAGAAAAGTCAGCATGCATTGCAATTGGTCACCTGAGTTACTAAGCAAGGCAATATCACCAGCCAATCACAAGTTACGAGGGTATTCTCCATTAACTCTTATCCCCAATTCTTCGCAACCCAGGTGTCTTAATACCTCGTGTAAACACACCTTGAATAGCACTGGAGAGATCGTATCTCCCTTCCGGACGCTTTTCTTTATTGGGATTTTGCTGCTTTCTTTATTGAGGACTACGGTGGCTGTGGAGCCGCTAAAGATATCTTTCAGTATTTTTACATACGGCTCATCTACACCCTGATTCCGTAATGCCTGTATGGCTGCTGACATTTCGACTGAATAAACGCTTTCTCGAAATCAATGAGAGCTATATATAATGGTTGGTTATATTCCGCACATTTCTCTATCACCTGATTGACAGTGTGAACAAATCATATTGTTGAGTAGCCTTTACGGAATCCTGCCTGGTCCTTTGGTTGACAGAAGTCTAAGGTATTCCTGATTCTATTTGCGATTACCTTAGTGAATACTTTGTAGGCAACGGAGAGTAAGCTGATCGGCCTATAATTTTTTAAGTCTTTGGCGTCCCCTTTCTTATGGATTAGGAATATGTTAGCGTTCTTCCAAGATTCCGGTACGCTCGAAATTATGAGGCATTGCGTATACAGTGTGGCCAGTTCTTCTAGAACAATCTACCCACAATCCTTCAACAAATCTGCTGTTACCTAATCCTCCCCAGCTGCCTTCCCCCTTTGCTTGCTCTCAAGGCTTTGTTTACTTCTTTTGGCGTTACTTGTGGGATTTCAAGTTCCTCTAGTGTATTCTCTCTTCCATTATCGTCGTGGATTCCACTGGCACCGTATAAATCTCTATAGAACTCCTCAGCCACTTCATCTATCTCATCCATATAAGTAATTATATTGCTGGCTTTGTCTCTTAACGCATACATCTGATTCTTGCCCATTCCGGCTTTCTTCACTGCTTTTAGGCTTCCTGCGTTCCTGAGAGCATCTTGAATTCTATCCATATTATACTTCCTTATGTCAGCTGTCTTACGCTTGTTGAATAACTTGGAAAGTTCGGCTATTTCTATTCTAGCTGTAGGGTTAGAGGCTTTTATACATTGGCGTTTCTTGCTCAGATCTTTCGGCTCCTGCGATAGCTTACTGGCATCCTGCCTAACGGAGCTACCGCCGACTTGTATTGCACACTGCTTAATGATGCCCATAAGTTTGTCATTGATGTCTTCAACACTAAGGTCCTCTTCCTGACTTAAAGCCGAATACCTGTTCTGTAGCTTAATCCGGAATTCCTCTATTTTCCCATTTTGTTGTAGCTGGATTGGTGTAGTCCTACTCGGTATCGGCATCTTTTACCGTTGTCAGGCATCAATCCAAATCTGAAAATATAGTGCACTGGAGGTAGTGAAAGCAGAGCTCGCCATCCGAGAAGCCCCGACCACTGGAGGACCATTGGAGTTACAAAATGGGTACCAAAGGAAGGGAAGCTCAGTTGAGGACGGCAGAATACTAGGTGGGATAATGAAATTAGGAAATTGGCAAGAAAAAATTGGAATCAGCAAGGGCCAGATATGGGTTATTGGAGATTGCAGGTAGGGACCTGCGTTTGGCAGTGGATATAAAATTCAGCTGTTGAAGACGATCTACTTATCACCCAGACGATATGGGCAATATTTTTAGGCAGTTTGGCCTTCGTTGATCAGTTTCAGATTTTGTGAATTATTAATATTTGAAGCCAACTCCTTGCTTTATACTCTTATTTCACTTCTTTCACTTTCCAGGGTCACTTGCACCACTTCTTGCTGTGACTCTTAGATATATAATGCGAATCGCATTCTTTGCCTACTTTAGCCGTTTTGAATCTATCTATCTATCTATCTATCTATCTATCTATCTATCTATCTATCTATCTATCTATCTATCTATCTATCTATCTATCTATCTATCTATCCTCTTAGGCCGACCCAGCTGCCAAAGTTGACTACCTGCTCGGGCCACTAGGTATGTGTTGCTGGTTCAGATGCCGTCGTGGTCATTGCATTGTCTGCATTCCATGTAGTTGATGTTACTCTCATCGTACCATCGTCATCGAACCTTCAATCCCGACCCAGTGGACTGAGTCATCTAAAAGGCTGGGCCACTAGTTAGTAGCTCGTGGGTTCTGATGGCGTCATGGTCGCTCCACCACCGTCATTCTAGCTTTGTCTTTCCGCGCAGGTCAAGCGGTTGCCGTCACCCCATAGTCTTCATACAGTCATGCATTGGTTGTCACATCGCCATAGCAACGACATCGTGCCCCGTTCAGTCGTCGTCATCCTGCTTGGTGATCCGAAGCTCGTCATGCTGTCCTCGTCACGTCTTCACTTTCGACGTAATGGCCCAAGTTGTCTAATAGCTTTGCCCTCCAGATATGTACTGCGGGACGTAATGCCATGGTGGTCGTCTCCGTGTCGTCATTCTAGCTTTGTCATCACGCTCTCTTCCTGCCGTCTTCATGATGCCATCGTCGTCACACAGTTTATGGCCTTCCGTCGTCATCATGTTGTCGTTTTATCACTGTCATCACTTCAGTAACGTCATTCCATTGTTCGGCCGCCGTCGTAGTCATACCCACTTCGTCGTTCAATCGACTCAATCTTTATTCATGATTGCGTTGTACTCATACTGTCGTCATTCAATCGGGATAATGCAGTCCTTGTCATGCTGTCACTCTCAGATAGTCGCTATCATGCCTCGATTGGCAGACCGTCGTCGTAATGGCCTGATGCTCGCGCATTCATTGTCGATCCAGCTTCGTGATCCCACTCCCGCCGTGCCGTCGTCGTCACACCATCGTCATCATATAGCTTTCGTCACGGTCATTGCCACGCCTTTGTCTTCATGTATTCGTCGCCCTCCCATTGTCCTCATGTTGTTGTCATACCATAGTCGTCATTTCAACGCCATTAGTCATTCGTTTGCATACCGTCGTCGGGATGCAAACGCCCTCATTCCATCGTAATCTTTTCAATTGCAACATCCGGCTCTCGTCATGCTATCGTCGTCACGCTCTCATTTCACCATTGTCATCTTATTGACGTCATGCCATCGTCGTGACGCAAGCTTCGTCGATCTATCGATGTAATTCCTTCTCCTCAATCGATCGTAATCATGATGCCGTCATTCACTAGTGATTATGCCGCCGTTGGGGTGTCATCGTTGTCACTGCATCGTTTTCACGCCCACTCTATTATGCAACCGCTTTTATGCCATCAATATCATGCCATCGTCAACATCCCCGCTTCTTTTTCCGGTTGTTTTCATAAAATCATCGTCGTCATGATGTCTCCATCATACCATCGTCATATTTTAAGAGGCGACATGTGATTGTCTTGATGCCGTCTTCGTAATTCGCATTCGTCACTTCTTCGATATCGTTCCTGCTTCGCCATTCCATCATGACTTAGCATCGTGCAATCGTGGCCATGCATCCATGACTTTGCGCGACCGTGGCAAACGAGTGTCATAGCTAAGTGGGGCAATGTCGGAGTACGTGGCATATACCCGAACCAATCAAAGCCTTAGGACTATGGATATGCGTCTTGAATAAACACCACTTGAGGAACATGATCTGTCGCTACATTTCTCGAGTACTATTGGCATTAACATCTGGATTCCTCGCGAGAGAATTTCTGCCGTAATTTTTTGATAGCCTTCTACGTTGCAGCCCTGAATATGACTAACTGAACAAAAATTACAGGAATTTTGTTTCCTAATGGCAGTCTGTGCACCTTCTTTTCAAACATAAGCACTTAGGGAGTATTATGATGTGGGTTATGCCGATACACGTCATGATAGTGAATTGTTCTGAAAGATACCGATGCCTGTTCTTGCAGTCTCAACTGCGATTCCGCGCCAAGGAAACTGGCTTTTCTTGCGATCTTCACAGGTAAAGCTGCATATGAGAACGAGATGGCGCTTATGTCTATAAAATACCTAATGTCACTTCCCTTAAAGCCTACCACAAATGCCAGAGATGCGAAACGAGGTTAGCAAGCAAAAAATCTGTAGAAAATATAAATTTAGAGATTGGGCTACCTGCACGGCGTACTAATGATCAGAGCATAAAATTTTAACGTCTTTATGCAGCTGTCTCGTTAAAGAACAGGCTGTAGGCGTTAAACTAAAGAAATTGAGGCCAGTCGAACGTGCAGGCGTAGCGAGCGTCCAGCGAGGGGTGGACTTTTATTGAAGAAAAGGAGTTTCTAGTAACACAGTTGCATCGAAGGTTAATAAGTAAATTCCATGTATTGCCCGCCACAATTACTTACAATACGAATATGAGGCACGCCATAGTGGAGGACTCCGAATTTTGGCCGCTTGGGTTTTTTTAACGTTTATCCAATGCAAGGTACACAGCTGTTTTCACATTTGGCCCCACATCTAAATGCGGCCGGTGTGGTCGAGATTCAATACCGCGTCCTCGTGCTTAGCAGCGCAGTCACCGCGGCGGGCGATTCAATGTTACTACGAAAGCGAAAGACGAAGTTCGATATCTTTTGGATGTAGCGTGTGTTTAGAACAGCAAGTGTGTTACCGCAAAACAAGGGATCAGTACATTGGTGTCTTAGGGCTACAAAAAAAAAAACGTTAGGCCAGCCTCTTATCACATGTGGCTCTGCACTAGTGAACGAATCACCGCTACTATTGCACATGGAGCTGCATACAGTAATACCGTTGCTGTTGTAAGCGTGAGTCACCTTAATATGCTTCCTTTTTAGAAGCAATATATAATCGATCTTGCAAGGATTGTATTTGAACGACTTTATTGTCCTACATTCTCAAAAAAAAAAGAAAACATTGCTGATCCTGGATAAAAGCTTTTTTCTATTCTGCATGTAAAGTGAACTACGGAAGAATATTGTGTTTCCTATATATTTTTAATTTAAATAAGCTGTAAACAAAACACAAACAAACCTTTCTTTATTGCATTCATCTTTTTTCTTTCGAACCCGAAATATGCCCCGGCACATTTCTCTATTGTGTGTTCTCGCTGATGACTTCAGAATATTCTTTTCACTAACTTCACTGCTTTCATTATTGTAGGATGTTTAGTATTTTAAAGCATTTCTTGGGTCCAGAATTGTGAACCCACGCCGTGCCAGCCATGCACTGCTTTGCGTGTAATGACGTATAGCACTTGTGCGTGTGTCGGCTCTTACTTTGTACAGACGTCGAGCAAAACCAAGTAAACTGCAAAGATCCCATCAACTTTAAGACAAACTCTATAATAAAAGAAAACGAACTCTTACACGAGAGAATCGTGGACTCCTTATTTGCGGCCCGGCAACTTCGCTGTATCACAGAGCTCGCTTAACCTTCCAGGTTGCTGTAATTTGGATTTTCAGGGACCTGCCCAGCCTTCGTCATAAAGATGTCGAGAAAAAAACTGATCAAACCGGAAAATAAAGCCTCTCTCCTTTGTCGACTGCGACCATTGTAATCCTCGAATGATTTTCTGGATTACAGAAGTTTCCATCAAATGGAACCTCGGTCTGTGCTCCGTTGCTTCGACTGCGACTAAATGTTTGGGTACCATTTCGCCTTTCTTTTCCCTCTGTCTACCACGCTTTACAAGCACCTAAATTGCAATGCCTCCAACAACTATACGTGTACGGAAAGGGCTGGCTCAGTGTTCTTTTTCTGTTAAATCTACCCGTAGTTGTCACTATAATCTGAAACAGATATTTCAGACTGCCCACGCACACCATGCCAGCGTTTGTGTCCACTTTCTCCCGATTTCGGCTTTCGATTTTCGTATGAGGCTAATCCAACATGTGATGTCGCGATTAGAGCGAACCGCGAAGAAGGCTAAACTTTCGAACGCGTCTAAAATCATTTGCGGTTTTCTTAGAAATGGTGAGAACTTAATCGTGTCTTGCACGATGAGAATAAGGTCAAAGTGTTTGATGAAATAATGTAAGAGATCGAGAGAGAATAAAATAAATCGTGGACCTTATTTTGCTGCACGTTTCACTATTTTCGCCCTTAATTATAGGCTGACAAACTTGCATGCCGCCTCCGTAGGCTCAAACAAAGTGCAGCCCCAGCTACTGGCGGGATTGTACAGCAGGAACAAAAAAAAAAAGGTTTTTAACATGTGATGAAGAATACATCAAAGGAATTTGAGAAAATTCTGCTCCAGCGCTAAGAAAAAAAGAAGCCGTATCTAGTAAGACGCTTTCATGCTTTATCATGCAAATTTTCCGGCGTCTTGACCGCAGTATGAGTGTAGAGTTTGAGGATTTGACAAAAGAATCTTCGGCGAATGCCGCGACTAGGGAGGCATGAAAGGATCTTCGACAACAGCGGTTCGGAGGGGTGCCAGAAGGCGCTACAAAAGAAACGTTCACTCTGTGCAGCCAGTGTCCGCTGTTCTTCGTTTGGACTAGGAAAACTGCAGCTTTGAGATTTATACGGCCGGAAGGGCATTAGTGAAAATCGCCATATTGAATTGCCACTAGGAAAAGAAAATACAGGGAAACAAATTCACGCAGAACCTCCTCTGGTAGTCGTCTAAGCGTGCGTAAGCATTGTACCAGCTGCTCATCTTTACGCAACTGAGTGTCATTATCAATGTTATGGAACGTAATCCTGCCAGCATAAACCCTTATAAACCCTCATCGGTTGTTCGCTTATAATGTTCGGTTTTATTAAGATAGAGTTCATTACAGCACTCTAACCCACGACCGTTGAAGTTATTTAAGCCCAAGGTAATTAGTCAGAGTCAATTAAGATATAGTTAATTCAGGCATTGGAACCCTCAAACTTTGGTACGAGTTGAACCAACTACCTTTGTTGCTAATTAAGGCAAATTGGGGTTAATTTACGCAGTTGTTGCAAAAACACGACTACATTTGCTGAGGGGGTATGCAATGGTTTATTTAGAGTTCAGATTCTTGTTTTGCGCTTGTTCTTGATCGAAACCTACGTTGTTCTGAGTGCTGTTTGGAGGATTTCAGCGAATGTATGCACTAGTCGATTCAGTTTGCTGGAAAATGTTTTTCTCTGCCGTACCTGTGTATGAAACATTGCATTTTAAGCTTGCGTAAGGGGATATGAGGCATTCCTTAAAGGGGTGTGAGCCTCGACCCATCACTGATATTGAAATTACCTGCAAATATTTCACGAGGTGACGCAATACTGCAGTTTCGGCTGTGGGTAGCAGTAGCATTGACCAACTCCTACACATCTCATATTGAAATGGTGGCCTCACCGATGTACGCTAAGTGCGCAGAGACCATCAACAATCTTTTGTGCCACTGTTCTCGCCTCGATAATCAACGTAAGGCTCTCCTGTTTGTCTGGAATAGAATGGACGATGGGCCATTTGCAGAATCAAAGGTCTTCGGAGCGTGGCCTCACATTTCATCCCCTCACAAGGTCATTCGAGCACTTCTTCAGTAACGGAAGGCAACTGACTTGAGTGCCCGACTTTAGCAAGGCTGCACCTAGCTTAGTGCGCGTGAAAGTGCGATTTAGACTCCTGTCTTTTCTCTCTTTTTTTTCGCTCCCCCTCCCCCTTCGCCACGGGTAGGGTAGCGAACTGAACTCATTCTGGTTAACATTCCTGCCTTTCATTCTTCCTTTCTCGCTCTCTCTCTCTTATTGGGTAGGCACAGGAATGCTTACGTATTTAAAATTATTCACAGGACACCCTGCCGCTTGCATTTTTAGGGGGTGCTCTGTTCTAAGATATCATGAAAGATGGCTTTTCGAAGCGTGCGTTACAGGCTCTGGCTGAGACTGCGATGTTCCCTTTAAAGAAAGAACAACGTTTTCAACTATGTTATGGGTTACCGACAAAGATGTCGCGAAGTTTAGAAGTCTCATGCGAACGACATCAGCATAGCGGACAAGTGCGCTCATACCAGCAACAAAAGGATAAAGACTAAGTTTTCCACCATATTTCCGCTTACCGTCTCGGTTCAACTTGCTGCAAGTAATAGGGAACTGCTACCGGCACTTCCATACAAGAGCGCAAAATGGAAGTTTTCGCATTCCGCTCGCACGCTCCAACTGCAAAAGATAATAAATAACTAATAAATAAGAAAACATAGATAAGAAATTCTCGTGAAAGCTATAGCCAATTTGTTTGTTTTTTCGAGAGTGTACATCATTACATTCCGTCATTATTTCTATAATTCTTTCACTAAAACATGAGCCATGTCCTTGAATATTGTTGTTCTTTTTTTAAAGGGACCACGAAAGAGGCTTGAAACCCGAGTAGCGCACTGACATGAGTGCGATGCGTTTTAAGGAGAACATTCGAAAGCGGTCTAAGGTGTACGGAGCTGTAAAGATGTGAATGTTTTGTTACCCTATTCCCTCCTTGACTCCTCACAGCCAAGCCGATGCATACAGCAATGCATTGACTGTTGCGTCTTGTACTTGCTACTTTCCGCAGTGCGCCTGTAACAACCTTTCCAAGTTTGCGTCTCGAGAATGTGCCCGAGAGAGTCAAACGTGACGCGAGGGGATGGACGGCTGAAGTTACGAGATGCCCTTCTCAATTATTCAGTATCTTTTGAAGGGTTTCACACGGCTGCGCGAGCTTACCGCATGAATTACTCGTGATCGATGCTTTCCCAGCGCATTAGACACGTCAACCATAAAAGGCACAAGTTCGCCGGGAGAACATCGATTATGCAGCGCCAATTATTGTCCATCGCTCCATGTTGGGGAAATTCAATATCGAAAACAATGGCAAAATGGCTGACGCCTATAAACTATCGTGCGCGCTTTGAAGGTCATAGCCGATGCTTGGAAGGCCGGGAAATTGAGGTGCGTTATAAGTAGCAGGAAGCACCAATAGATCTAATAGGAAATTTAGTAGGATCCCTGCCGCGTGAAGTAGAACAATAGAATGACGGTGAAGGATTAATGTTGAGAATGAGTTTGAAACCAGACTGACAGTTGAACGGCAACTAAATTAGGTGAACAGAGCTGAACGATGCTTTGTGCCGTATAACATATAAATAATGGAAGGATACGTTATGGGTCTCACATCCAATATGAATATACAAATCGTATTGTCTACACGTTTACAGCGTTTTCTTAGCACGATCAATACATGTTATAGTGTCCTTAAGTACAAAGTCTCTGCGATTCACTGAGGTACTTCCGCCACATAGTCAATTTTATTCACGGGAAGTTCTGCTCGGCGAGCATTGTTATATGAGAAAATTTGGTGCTCGTTCTTCTTTCTTAATTCATTACTTAGAAGAGCGGTTTGTGGAGATATGTAAATTGGAGAATGGGAAATTTCTAAATTATTAATTGAAAATTCTGGCAGTCAGTTATGAGCTGGTAAAGCATTTACAAGGAGTATTCACAATCGCAGTAAGAAATGGAAGAATTTTAACTTTTATTAACAGTCTTGTACATACTGTTGTCTCCATTCAACCCTGTGCAACCAAATTCTTCAGGCCTTCAACTGTGCTAGATAATGATAACAATAGTAGCGCACTCTAAATAACCGGGCAAAGCAATATTTTACTGAAGTGAATAAAACACATGGTTACAATGTCGCTACCCGCCACCTAAACAAGTCGAATATTGACACTGCTAATTTTCATTAAAATGAGAACGTCGAATAATAGGTCAGCTTATACAGTCGTCTATATAAAAAATTTGAGCCAAAGGCGGCATTCGCATAAATCATTTGGTTCATTATACCAGAAAATAACAGCAACCAAAGCTAGGCCTTTTTCGTTAGAAGAACTTCAGAACTATAGATCCCACAAGGCATTCTTGATGGACGCAAAAGCAACCAAGTGATATATACTGCATGCCTTGAAGTGTTCCGAACAATCAGCTGTATTAAGTAATGAAAGAACACGAAAATTATAAATACCGCACCAAACTGCAGTTTACTGAGGTCTAACAACGTGGATTAAGAAATAAAATTAAGCTAAAAGAAGTACAGCGTACTGCAAGGCTGGCAGATCAACACACGCACGGACAAAAAAAAAGAGCTCGGCTAGGTATTCTGCTAGAACAGCAACTTGGGATTGTTGGTTTTCCATCGTGGTGTTAACAGCGCAATTACACGGGGGCACGAGACGAGGAAACGGCACCACGAACGCTGACTTTCAACAGCCTTGTTGCTGTTGAAAGTCGGCGCTCGTGATGTCGTCTTCTGTTCTCGTGCCTGTCTAATTGGGCTGTTAAGAGCAAATTAAACATTACGCGACAACGCGAAGAGTACATGCGGTACGTAGAATAAGTAATCAAGAATAAGCTATGTACAAGCTGATGCCTCTATATAAATTCAGATTGTAATAGAACAACCACACCGTGGTTAGCCATCAAACTAGTCCAAGAACCTTGGGGCGCGATGAGAAGGCAATTGAAAAATGCTGCGACCCTAATTACTAGAACGTAACTACGAGAACAAGACAAATACTGGTGGACAAACGCACACACAACTAACACACCTGGCAATAAGTCAGTGAAGTATGTATGTATGTATGTATGTATGTATGTATGTATGTATGTATGTATGTATGTATGTATGTATGTATGTATGTATGTATGTATGTATGTATGTGTGCATGTATGCATGTATGCATGCAGCAGTGCAGCGGTGGCGTAGAGGTAGAGCATCCGCCTCGCATGCAAGAGGACCGTGGTTCGAATTCGGGTGCCGCGTAATTTTACACTGGATTAAAGAAATCCGCGTTTCGATAAAATTGCATAAACAAGCCTGGAGTGCGGCCTGATCCCGTTGACCAGAACCGGTAATGCACTCACTCACCATAGCAGTATTGGCCACCCTAGTGAAACCTGGTGCAACCCTGGTGCAACCACCCTCGTGCAACTTGGCTGCAACCTTCCTATATGAATTCCACAATGAAACCCCGGCCCTCCGTCCACAGCACCTGCGAAGCAGCTGACCACGGCGGCGGTCAGACCTGCGACGCAGCAGAGGGTGCTAAGAATCTCTGGGTCCGGACAGGCCGCCATTGGAATCTGAACATGGCAACGTTTAACGCTAGAACGTCATCTAGTGGGGCGAGTCTAGCAGTGCTATTTGAGGAATTTGAGGGCAGTAAATGGGATATAATACGGCTCAGTGAAGTTAGGAGGCTGAAAGAAGCCTATACAGTGCTAAGAAGCGGGAACGTCCTGTGCTACCGGGGCTTAGCGGAGAGAAGAGAACTTGGAGTCGGATTCCTGATTATTAAGAATATAGCTGGTAACATACAGGAATTGTACAGCGTTAACGACAGGGTGGCAGGTCTTGTTGTGAAACTTAATAAGAGGTACAAAACGAAGATTGTACAGGTCTACGCCCCTACATCCAGTCATGATGACCAGGAAGTCGAAATCTTCTATGAAGACGTGGAATCGGCGATGGGTGGAGTGCAAACTAAATACACTATACTAATGGTCGACTTTAATGCCAAGGTAGGCAGGAAGCAGGCTGGAGACAAGGCAGTGGGGGAATATGGCATAGGCACTAGGAATAGCAGGGCAGAGTTATTAGTAGAGTTTGCGGAACAGTATAGTATGATGATAATGAATACCTTCTTCTGCAAGCAGGACAGCCGAAGGTGGACCTGGAGAAGCCCGAACAGCGAGACTAGAAATGAAATAGACTTCATACTCTGCGCTAACCCTGGCATCATACAAGATGTGGACGTGCTCGGCAAAGTGCGCTGCAGTGACCACAGGATGGTAAGAACTCGAATTAGCCTAGACCTGAGGAGGGAACGGAAGAAACTGGTACATAAGAAGCCGATTAATGAGTTAGCGGTAAGAGGGAAAATAGAGTAATTCCAGATCAAGCTACAGAACAGGTATTCGGCTTTAACTCCGGAAGAGGACCTTAGTGTTGGAGCAATGAACGACAATCTTGTGGGCAACATTAAGTAGTGTGCAATGGAAGTCGGTGGCAACTCCGTTAGGCAGGATACCAGCAAACTATCGCAGGAGACTAAAGATCTGATCAAGAAACGCCAATGTATGAAAGCATCTAACCCTGCAGCTAGAATAGAAATGGCAGAGCTTTCGAAGTTAATCAACAAGCGTAAGACAGCTGACATAAGGAAGTATAATATGGATAGAATTGAACATGCTCTCAGGAACGGAGGAAGCCTAAAAACAGTAAAGAAGAAACTAGGAATTGGCATGAATCAGATGTATGCGTTAAGAGACAAAGCCGGCATATCATTACTAATATGGATGAGATAGTTGAAGTGGCTGAGGATTTCTATAGAGATTTATACAGTACCAGTGGCACCCTCGGCGATAATGGAAGAGAAATTAGTCCAGAGGAATTCGAAATCCTAAAGGTAACGCCGGAAGAAGTAAAGAAAGCCTTGGGAGATATGCAAAGAGGGAAGGCAGCTGGGGAGGATCAGGTAACAACAAATTTGTTGAAGGATGCTGGACAGATTGCTCTAGAGAAACTGGCTACCCTGTATACGCAATGCCTCATGACCTCGAGCGTACCGGAATCTTGGAAGAACGCTAACATAATCCTAATCCATAAGAAAGGGGACGCCAAAGACTTGAAAAATTATAGACCGATCAGCTTACTATTCGTTGCCTACAAACTATTTACTAAGGTAATCGCAAATAGAATCAGGAACACCTTAGACTTCTGTCAAGCAAAGGACCAGGCAGGATTCCGTAAAGGCTACTCAACAGTAGATCATATTCACACTATCAATCAGGTGATAGAGAAATGTGCGGAATATAACCAACCCTTATATATAGCTTTCATTGAATACGAGAAAGCGTTTTGATTCTGTCGAAACCTCAGCAGTCATAGACGCATTAAGGAATCAGGGTGTAGACGAGCCGTATGTAAAAATACTGAAAGACATCTATAGCGGCTTCACAGCCACCGTAGTCCTCCATAAAGCAAGCAACAAAATCCCAATAAAGAAAGGCGTCAGGCAGGGAGATACGATATCTCCAATGCTATTCACAGCGTGTTTACAGGAGGTATTCAGAGACCTGGATTGGGAAGAATTGGGGATAAAAGTTAATGGAGAATACCTTAGTAACTTGCGATTCGGTGATGATATTGCCTTGCTTAGTAACTCAGGGGACCAATTGCAATACATGCTCACTGACCTGGAAAGGCAAAGCAGAAGTGTGGGTCTAAAAATTAACCTGCAGAAAACTAAAGTAATGCTTAACAGTCTCGGAAGAGAACAGCAATTTACAATAGGCAGCGAGGCACTGGAAGTCGTAAGGGAATACATCTACTAGGGCAGGTAGTGACGGCGGATCCGGATCATGAGACGGAAATAATCAGAAGAATAAGAATGGGCTGGGGTGCGTTTGGCAGGCATTCTCAGATCATGAACAGCGGGTTGCCATTATCCCTCAAGAGAAAAGTATATAATAGCTGTGTCTTGCCAGTACTCACCTACGGGGCAGAAACCTGGAGGCTTACGAAAAGGGTTTTACTCAAATTGAGGACGGCGCAACGAGCTATGGAAAGATGAATGATAGGTGTAATGTTAAGGGATAAGAAAAGAGCAGATTGGGTGAGGGAGCAAACGCGAGTTAATGACATCTTAGTTGAAATCAAGAAAAAGAAATGGGCATGGGCAGGACATGTAATGAGGAGGGAAGATAACCGAAGGTCATTAAAGGTTACGGACTAGATCCCAAGGGGAGGGAAGCGTACCAGGGGGCGGCAGAAAGTTAGGTGGGCGGATGAGATTAAGAAGTTTGCAGGCATGGCATGGCCACAATTAGTACATGACCGGGGTTGTTGGAGAAGTATGGGAGAGGCCCTTGCCCTGCAGTGGGCGTAACCAGGCTGCTGATGATATATATATATATATATATATATATATATATATATATATATACATATTGGTCAGGTACAAAAGTGTCAGGAAACATGTACAATTTCCGAACACAAAGAGGCAGCTCCCTTCCATCAGTTTTGTTTATAGTAAGCAGCGAATTCTAGATAATTATCGCATTTCTTTTAAATCGAATCAATTTATGATCACAGAGTAAATAAGGTCCTGTTGAACCTGCGTTCCGCGGACTCCGTATGTGATATTTTTTCTCCTTTCAGTGCTACGCTGTCGTGTGTCGTTTAATTCAGACGCTTCGAATGTAATAGCGCACATTCAGAGTGTTGTAAATGGCTGCACAGGCAGCTCGCATATAGGGCTTGCGCGCTCAAGACACCGGAATAAGAAACCTTACGAGTCAGCATTGTCGAGCTCTTTTCTAACAACGTTCGTTTTTTCGCGTAGAGCGCATAGCTTCAAATTACGGCATGCATACGCGGCTGCCTTCACCATAAAATAACAAAAACATTTACAATGTCGCGAAATGTGCCAAACGGAACACGTACGCTCACTGCCTGGGCTTCTCGTGTTTCAGATGGGCTCCTTCTAGGCCGGGTGTTTCTACGTCTACCTTGCTGAGTGTCTTTGTGACATTCTAAAAAGGGACACCTCGTTGGCCGGCATTCATCATTTTGCCGGCGAGTTAGGAGCATGACCATTCTCCCCATCGTATGCGGTTCGTGTGGGGGTCGCTCTTGCAGTTAATGATAAATATGGTGCCTACTTCTCGCATGACTGGCTTTTATAATATATACTGAGTTCTTTCTTTCCTATTTTGAACGGTGCGTGGCAAAGGCGTGGCACATATATTCTAACGATTATTTGATAAAAGCACCTCCTGTGAAATCGCTGTACAGAATTTGGCTTTCTTGCCATCTTAACTTCTTTCTGTCATTCGGTACCTTTTTCCTTCATGATTTTCTTTATTCTTTTCTTTTCTGCTCTTCCTGCCTCCTTTCGAGTATTTCATTCGTTATTAATATTTATTTATATTTTTTGTTTCTTTCGTTCTTGTCTTCCATGACCTTACTTCTTCGGTTTTTTTTTCTCCTTTGAGCTTACTCTATCTGTTTAATTCCCTTTGTTCTTTCTTTCCTTCCTCACGTTTGTTTTCGCACTGTGTATTTAGAAAGCGGACGCGTTCATTCCAAACTTGCTGCAAGGCATTCTCGCTTTACCCGAGACAGGCTCATGTAACTCAGAATTCAGACCAGTTGCTCTTGCGAAGTAAAATTAAACATGGAAGGAAGGTGAATCGCTGCCCATGCTTTATTTTTGATGGTTTTGCTATGTGAAGATCCTCTCTGCTTTTTTACGAAATACATCATAAAACATTTCAGTGCAGTGGTGAAACGCAAGCAGAAAATGTTACCTCGCCTTTAGATTACCCTCTAGTATATTTTTTGCTTCGAGACTTCACTGCAGCAAGCTAGCGACGAGAATTTAGCCTGGTTTCACATTTCCTGAACGTAGCGTGAACGTAATGAGTGAACTAAGGGTTAAGAACTTCCCACCATTCGAGGGAAGCGGGCTAACTCAGGAAACGTTGGCGGCCTCTCATTACTTACCGTCAATGCAAGACCAGCACTTCAAAGCGATTAGCATTCTTATTCTGTTTTCTTAAAGCCTTTCCTCGGCAAGACCGTAACGTTACATATTTTTTTTTTGTACGAGAAAATCAGTTCTCCGGAATCCCGCAAAGCGCAGGAATGTTCGAAAAAGGAAAAATTGTCACCTACCAGAATGTAGAACGAAGCCAAAAAGCAAGCCCATACAGGTTTCTCAGTTTGAGTTTTTCGTTTCAACTTTTGTACACTTTGTCTATGCCGCTGCGGCGCCAGCAGTAAGACCATCTTGCGTAAGATTTGTGTTTAAATTGTCTTTTTCTTCTTCATGTGCCTGTTCGCGGTTTGGAGAAACCTAAACCACGTTATACTTTATGTTTCGAGAAGGATCCTTTTGCTGCGTTCTGAATAAATCAGTCGTGGTCGTGGATAACGACGAGTTGAGGTCCGCATTTGAGCAACCACGTCTCTCGAAATAGCGTTATTCAAGTGGTGACCTCAAGGAGGTCACCACTTGACAGACCTTCGAATTGAATACCGATGCTTCTCACTATGAACGGGAGCAGTGTTATGTCAGAGAGACTCATCACGATCACCAAACCAACAGCTTCGTGTAGTTGGATACCATATCTACTCATGTAACAAAATTGAATTGAACTATTCTACGACCGAAAAAGAAGCTTTCGCCGTTTTAAACGCCGTCCGCTACTTCTGTTCATATTTGGAAGCTGCAAAGTTCAAGCTATACACAGACGATGAAGCACTGTCGTACATATTGCAGATGGCCGAACTGAAAGGAAAGATAGCCCGTTGCGTGGGTTTACTGCAGCAATTTGATTTTGAAGTAGCTCATCGCCCGGGAGCTTCTGTGAAGGACGCGAAAGTAATGTCGCGATTAGCCATTATGCTTCCAGACAATCTTGGAGAGGCAAATTTTGCAACAATATGAGAAGGAACCGAGTTTTTGCAACGTACTAAGTATGGTCGAGTTGCCGTTCCTACTTCCTTGGTTTCAAAAACATTGGTACTGTATCATGATAGCCCCGAATCAGGAGGCCGTGATGGCTTTCGGAGGCTTTCAATCTACATGAA
Organism: Dermacentor variabilis; assembly: GCF_050947875.1. Classification (NCBI taxonomy): domain Eukaryota; kingdom Metazoa; phylum Arthropoda; class Arachnida; order Ixodida; family Ixodidae; genus Dermacentor; species Dermacentor variabilis. The sequence goes on along the minus strand of NC_134572.1, from coordinate 171,346,564 downwards.
ATCGACAAAAAGGTTCTCATGGCGTCGTATGAAGCAAGAAACAAAAGACTATGTTTTCTCATGTCATAAATTCCATATTAACTAAGTAAAACTTAAACAACCGAAGCTAAAAATGCTTATACTACAATATTCTAACACGCCATTTAAGGTTATTCATCTAGACTTCCTGGAACTACGAAAAAAGTTTGAAGGAGTTCAGAATACGCAAGCCGTCCTCTTGTGCATTGATGAGTGTACCAGGATGATTGCTGCAAGACTTGGTAAAGAAGATGCTAACAGCGTAATTTCATTTTTGAGCAGGAAAATGTTTGACAACGTAAAAGTAATTGTCTCGGACATCGGACCTGCTATCCGAGGTCGTCGGCTACAGGAATGGCCTGAAACGCGTAAAATCAAGTTACGGTTCACTGCGCCCTATCATCTCGCAGCAAATAGGCTAGCTGAAAGGGCTATCCGGGCCATCAAACAATACGTTAGCATGTATCTAGCATTCCCAGGTGGTTGGAAATGTTGTCTAGAAGCGGCAGTAGCCCACCACAACCGCTCGTATACAACTGGTCTGGGATGCACTCCTCTATTTGCTTCAACTGGGAGACCGCCTTATCCGTCTGCGTAATAAGCCTCGGCATTGACAAGAACATAAAGCTCACAGAAGCAGCAAGAACTGAAGATACTAGATCAAAGTATTGTGAAAGAATGAAGAGAAATTTAGGCTAGAGGCAGAATACAACGTTACCAACACTCGACGTCGAAGACTTCGTACTGGTAAAAAGAGGTCTAAGCCAGAACGCGGCCTATAACGCACCATTTCGTGTGATCGAGACGGCAAGTCAACAAGGACAGTTAAAAGCCACATGGTACATTAGTCCCAATGACAACATGGAATCCGCTGCTATTGAGAATATATTCAAATATCTTCCCAAGAGGGATGGAAACAATGCTGGAGGGAATGAAGCAATCCTCTGGCCGCCTGGAAATAGAAGAAGTGGAAACAAGTCAAGGGGCAGGGGCGAGAAGAAAATAAAGAAAAAGTGCGAAAGAACTAATTGTAGTCTGTGTTGTTAGGCTGCTAAGTACAGTTTTATTCCATTCCACATCTATCACTTTTAGTTTTATCTGCGTTAGAAAAGGCACACGAACTAGACAACTAGCAGGGCGCTGAAAAAATAACATCAACACCGAATTTCCCGGCCGCGTTCTTGGTCCCGTGCGAAACATTATGGACTTATGGCATTACCTCAAACTTTAGCCTCACTCTCTTTTCTCATAACTCAACCCCAGTGTCGGTGATATGGTGGCATATGGACTTCAACAGCGAGTCAGCTCCGACCTGGAGTAGGGCCTGCGGAAAACCTGCATTACGGAGACGTTTCACCTGGGAGGCAAAACTAGCGCGGAACGTAAGGTTACATGACTTGGCGAGAGATGACTTCAAGGATGACACCACAATGCCCCTCTTGACCAGCTTAGAGTGACATGAATCGAACGGCAGAAGTGCCTTATTTGAACGAGGCGAGTACCTACAACATAGGTGATGCTTATCATAAAAGAACAGCCTTATGTCTGAAAACTGCAAAGAAGGATTCTCGATCAATTCAAAGGCTAAACTCAACGTGGTGGCTATAGATTCGAAAGACTGAAGCATGTATTTTGCTACCTCTTCAAGGTCGTTGTGAGCGTTATTATCTAACAGGATTAAGAAGTCGACGTATCTCAAGACATGAACTATACGGTCGTCAGTAAGTACCCGCGACAACAAGCAAATTCGGCTAAATATATTGTCACACGCGTGTGACATTTGATTGTTTGAATGAGGCACGTGGGCGCCATAACTCGAGAAAAGAGAAGGAAGAACGAACTGGGCTCGCACGGTGAATCTAACCGGTCAGCGCTGCAACCGCTTTTGTAAATGTAACCTATAAATAGTTGCTCGTCTTACTGACTCGTCCTTCGCGTAACATTGTGGTGGAGGTGCGTGGAGTGCGTACCGGTGCAACACTTGATCCGATACATATACCTCGTCTTTGTACATGAAAGGCATCGTGAAACCTCAGGATAGTTGAGGGAAGGTACACTTCCAACAACTCTATGAATCCCCTACGGGTACACAACACGAATTCTGGAACGCTGCCCCTCCCGAACTTTCAGTGCAATCACAACCCGCCTGAAACACGTCCTCGTGGAGCACCGAGTAGAATAGCCCTTCCATGTCAACCGAGAAGCCCGATTTCTGGCCTGGCAGATCAGCATTGAGTAGTTCCACTAGTTGGTCTGAGTTAGAAATCTTGTATGGTACCTGACGTGCCAGCAACTTCAGCTGTATTTGCAGATACCGACTGATAGTAGCCTGCCATGTTCCGCGCTCCGTAACAATGGCACTGAAGGAATATTCCACCTTGTGGCTCTTTACGCCGAAGAACACAGTGAGTGTCTGAACCTTGTTGTTCTTCACTTCCCTCTTAATGCAGTCGATCTTCAAATCTTCCAGCAAGGCTACATCCTTGCTCTTTACTCTCGTTGGTTTTCAATTCTTGATCCTAAAATTCTTAATAACAGCGGCCTTGGCCTTGTCAATAAGAAGCATTTGGGTCATGACTACATAGCCTCCGCCCTTATCAGCCAACATTCGTGCATACCCGGAGTCTCTTGTGTATCCTGCTACTCTCCGTATTACGCGGGCGCCGTCCTTATTCTTGTAGTTGTTCCGCACAGTGTCGACACTTTCGAGATGGCAACGTTCCTTCTCAGTTTCCTCTTTTTGTTCAATCCTATGCGCTGTGGCCAGAAATTCATAATTACTGACTGGAGCTTCAACCCTCTACTTGGGTTCCCTGCTCAAAACTTGTTCAGGGTCTGGGGGTAAAAGTGTGGCAGCTAGATATGAATTGCCATGTTCGTCTTGCTTGCACATCAGGCACTCATGACGTTCATCGTTTCTGCAGGGCACACCAGCCACGACATATGCGGCCACCTACTTTGGCTGTGAAATCAAATAGCTCTAATTTGCATTGATAGGTATCTAACGAGAAAAAAAAACACCGGCTTCTGTTGTAGTCCCTTTTTAAAAAGCATTGCTGAGCCAGTCAGTTTTCTTTACAACGCACAAAGAAATAAACCCATAAAGCAAAAGAGAGAGAGAAGCGTAGACATAGAACAGAGAATCTAGTACGGAAATTCCCGAGTGAGAGGCACCACTTCGATATCGCTGTTATAAACGATTTGTTACCTTCAGCTTTTCGTTTTATCTTCTTTCTTTATGGCCTGAAGATTGCGAGAGGTTGGCTTGCTGGTTTCCTTTCCCTTCCAAGGAAATTCGCCTAGCTCGGCAAACTGCGCAGTCGCTCCTTTAAATGCTACGTGCAGCGGACCCCGTTGGTACCTTTACATTTTTTTCTTTATATTGACCTTCATAGCGTTATACTTTTCGTTATGACTGCGTTTAAAAAATTGCTTCTGATATTCGACTTTCGTTTGCGGCGAGTCCTTGCGCAATAGGTATTGCAAAACCAAGAGCTGGCTTCGATAAACATTTATTTATATTCTGCTCTTGATATTGTATATGAACTTTTTTTCTATTCTAGCTTACATTGACTATGTGGTAAGTGGTCGGAAATGCTAGAGGTCGACTGCAGTCAATCGCTATCCTGCCAAAAGCTGGGACACTTTGTCACCCTAACGTTGTGCTGCTCTGAAGCATCGCAAAACAGTTAGGTTGCCATCTTGTACTTTGTTTTCTTACGTGCATCGATGCGCAAATGGTTGTTTGAACTCGAGTAGGCAACACGTCTCTCGCATACACGCGGATAGGCATCTTAAAAGGAGTGTAGAGGAAGGGGGACTTGCTTCTGGGTCAACGTTGTTTTTCTCACCGAGTTTGGGAAATCGTTCCGTAATGCATTTTTGATGCACCCCAAACTTTTCCATCAACGCAGGTCGCGCCTCACTGGTGCGGCGGGTTTTTTCAGAATCTGATTATTTCATCATTCGTCCTCGAGGTTGTACCTTCAGGGTTGTAGGTGTAGTCTCTCGGCGAAAAATTATGGTGTGGGCAGCGCTTCAGGGAATGTTTTCTGTACGAACACGGTATTGAATTCGCATATATCTTGAGATGAAGACAGCCTGCTTTTGCGGTTTCTGAGAAGCCGAATCTCGTAGGCCCGAATGTAGCCTGGGGAGCCACATTGTAACGACTTGTTTGTGGAGTCGTCACGCCTAATATTTATTTGCGAGCCATGTGCGTGAAAGAAATGATAACGTTTATGCTTTATTACTTTTATCTTGAGTCCACATATTCTACATATATCGCTCTTTAGATTGCATCAACAGGAGTGTTCTTAGATAACTTTTTGCGATGCTTGAGGACGCGATGCAATCTACAATACAATCTTACGGCAACTACCGCAGCTAGCTGGGCGATTTGGTGATTGAACATATTTCTAGGGGTAGGATGCTCAACATGGACGAAAAACAAAATAAGCATAGGACGCGAGTGAAGCCGAACACCTCGTTTAGTTTTTCAAACAAGTTGTTAAATATACGGAGAATGGGATCATGTGATGAAGTGACATGCGCAAGTGGTGAAAAGGTGTCATTCGAAAACTTTGTTTCTTTATCATGCTGAGAGATAGAAGTCTGCCTGACGCATGTGCCTGAGTTGGCATGTATAACGTAAGCTTAAACACAATGTCGGGGCTGATTTGATTTACATTTTTATAGAATATTTCAGTTTTTTCAAACAAAGGTATTCATTAGCAATTTCTACAATGCGAGGCCAGATTCGCGCCTGTTGAATTCCTGAGAGCACCTTGGTGCTCCCTGAGGCGGGTGTTAAGGCAGCGACCGGCCTGCCCAAAGTACTTTTTGCCGCACAAAAGCGGATGGAACGACCTACACAGTTCCAACTGAGCATGCCACACGCTGACCCGTTTGCTTGTGGCGGCAAATGATCTTGGACGCTTGCGCAGGTCTATTGACATGATTGCATATCTTGTTTAACGAGTATTTAGCAGAAAAGACGACTTGAGCAACATATTTCATGGCTGCTTTTTATAAACCATGCCCTACCTGATTTACTTAAAGGATTATTGTAAAAGGACTTCTTGTTGGGCGAGTTGGTAACTGTTCATTATAAAATATAAGGACGCCAAATAAACGAACACACAAAACGGCTCCTTGTCCCGTTCTCTTCTCTTGTATGTGTCAGTTTATTTGGCGTCTTTATATTTTATAATGTACTTAAAGGATAACTGTATAGTTTTTCCGTTAGGGTGATTCTGGGGTGATTCGCCTTATTTATTTTCTTCACTAGCCCTTTACATATTGATACAAGAACGGAATTTGGAAAACTTGCCTTCTCTAGACGACTAAGCTGTTGCGAAAGCTGAGATTGGTCAAGTAGGGGCATGGCTTTCTATGTGCGCATCCTAAGCAAGTCATACCAAGGCCTCTTTTCACTAGTTGTAAGTGTGCCGATGCGTAGTATAAAACTGCTTTATTTCTGCCTGGGGTATACTGTCAACAAATGTGTTGTGCTGTTAATATTACCTGTAAATCCGGAAATTGCATTTCATTATTAGTTATTAGTAGGCAGATCATGAGTAAATCGGATACCCATAGCTTTGTTGTCAAAGGCAGCTAGATAAGCCAATGTCTTTAGAACTTGTTTGGGAGCGGACAATTATGGAGTAGCCATCAATAAACCCAAAACACTCGGTCAAAATTCCCGTCAAGACCCTCTCGAGCGTCGGGTCAACACTGCCGAGAAAAATCTCGCTGAGAATTGGTTCGACCTGAGAGCCAGTGCAGACCTCCTGCTTTCGAGTCATAAGATCATTGTCCCAGATAATCAACGTAGAGTTTAACTAAACAACCAAGATCTTGAGAAATGACTGAACCGGGATGTCGCTCAAATATGTTCAAGTCGTCTTTTCAGCTGAAAACTCCTTAAACAATATATGTACTCGTGTGAACAGACCTATGCAGGCGTCCATGCCCATATGCCGCATCAAGCACACGGGGAAGCTCGTGGCGTGCTCAGTGGAGTTTGTGGAGGTAATTTCACTTTTGTGCGGCAAAACGCACTTTGGGCAGACCAGAGGCTGCCTTAACATCCGCCTGAGGGAGCACCAAGCTGTTATCAGAAATTCAACAGGCTCGAATTTGGCCACGCGTGGTAGAACTTGTCCATGCAAACCTTTGTTTTAAAAAAAGTGAAATATTGTACAAAAATGGAAAAATAATCATGCGTGATATTGTAGAAGCTTATTTGATGCATGTAAACCCAGGCGCATGCGTCAGCCATACTTCTATCTCTCTACATGATAAGCTAAGTTTTAATGACAAGAAATGGTGACACCCTTTCACCGCTTGCACGCATCACTTTATCATATGATCCCATACTGTGTATATTTATTCACTTGTTTGAAAAAATAAACCAGTTGCTATCAGCACTCGTGTCACCTACAAACTTTTGTCCTTCGTCCTGGTTAAGCTGCCCGCCCCTAGAAATATGGCATTGTTATGATAGAATGTTCAAAGCTTTTGTTTTCTCATCATTCAATAAATTAAAGAAGCCAGTAGGAGAGAAGCTATCATCATTAGTAAAAATGCAACAACTTGCTTAAATACTTTCTTTTTATTTTAGCTCATAAATAAGTTATTTTCATTGTTTTGTTCACATTATCGATAAATATGAAGTCAATCACAATTAACCGCACCTTAACGGCGTGGTAAAGAAACATAACAGGCGTACAACAAAGATCGTACGGGCAGTATGTTTGTCGTATTTTCACGAACAGAAGTAATTCCTCTGTACGTGTTTAACGCCTATGTAGTGTTGTCGCTGATTACACGAGTGATTACCTAGGAAAGTAGTTGGTTGTGTAATCGTTATTACGCTGTCGCAACGAGTGTTCATAATATTCGACACTACTTATTTATTTGTGTAAACAGTTTTGTTTCACGACGTAGCACACTTTGACGAATATTTCAAATATTTTTAAGAAAAAGGCAGAGGGGTCCGCTTGATGTCAATTCCTGTAGTCTGCTGCTCTGCCCCCGTAGAAAGAGAAGGGTACTAAAGATTTAGGGCTGAGAGCAAAGACAGCTAGCCGGATTCACTACGCCAAACGAAATAAAAGGCACTGATTGTATAAGTGCGAGCTGGTCACGTGAGTAGCCAAAGCCCAGAGCTGCTTCTTCTTCTCTATTGCAATTTTAATGTATTACATACAGAAGCCCTCACGCCTGTTTAAATAAAGGAGCAAGAAATGAAAGGAAATGATACCCTGAGCTAAATTTATGAAAATGCTAAAAATAGTTGCAGAAGAACAGGATACACGTACGTTTCAATAACATTCCCGCATGCCGCTTTTATGTCCATTGCAGGACAAAATATATACAAGTGACCTCCACTTACATTCTACTTCATTCAGTTCACCTTATCGTTTTGCATGCAATATCCCCGAGTTCATCACACCACACCTAGTTCTCTGTCATCCGCGACTGCGCTGGCCTTCCCTCGGCAGCCATACTGGAATTCGATTACACCTCTAGTTATTTGCTTTATGTACTACATAGCCTGCCCAACTCGATTTCACGCTCTTAGCGTCAACGAAAATATCGGCTACCCCAGCGTAGTCTCTAACTCACACCGCTGTCTTCCACTCAGAGTTACGCCAGCCGCTTTCCATTTCGCCACTCGTTGCATGGTCCTCAATTTACGAACCTTCTTTCACATCCTTGAACTTTCTTCCCCATAAGTTACCACTATAAACTGAAATGATCTTGCACTTTTTTTCTCAAAGATAGCGGCAAGCTGCTGGTCACAACTTGGAAATGCCCAGCTGTCACATTTGCGCCAAACAACCTTTTCTCTTCTGTAAATTTCATTCTAGTAATACACGCCGTGGTTGCGTAGTGGCAATGTTGTCGGGCTGCTAAGCACGACGTCGCGGGATCACATCCCGGCCATACAGGCCGCATTTAGATGGGCGCAAAATGCGAAAACACCCGTGTACTTCGATTTAGTTTGAAGTTAAAGAACCACAGGTGATATAAATTATTCCAGAGTCCCCCACTATGGCATGCCTCATAATGATATTGTATTTTTGGCACGTAAAACCCATAAAAGTTTTCTTTGCGCTGATGCAGTGATACAGTTCTCCGTGACTAATTGGCTTAGACATATTCATCCACATATACCAGAGGTTGACCACCAATCACGAATTTTGGTTTTCTTGCTATGCTATTGAACGTTATCTCAGTATTCCGCATGTTATTCTACAGTGATATTCTCACACTGTCTCGGCTACGGTCCTCTATGGTTGGTTGCGAATCATCTCCACTGATGCTGAACAAGACCAAGTCGCATGCATAACAAAGACTTTCGAGATGTCGCCATTGAGTTTCACGCCTAATTCTCAGCACTGTGACAGCTTGAGTGCAATGTAATGCACGTTGTGCATAACATTGGAGAGTTGGTATCTCCTTGTCGCATCCTTTTGCTGTTGGGTGCATATCCAATTTTTCTATGAAGATTTATAAGGTAGCTGCGGAATGTTTAGACATATTTAGGTGTTGAGATAATGCTTGTAATTGAGTATTCAGGCAAGCTTTCTGCTCTTCTTCACTACGCAATGCCTCCATTATTGCAAGTATCTTTACAAATCATCAAATGCAGTTTTTTATCTGAGAGTTATCATAAGATGTTTGTTATACTACACAAATTTCTTAATTACCCAATTCATCACACGAACATATTTCATTGTCGCATATTCTCTTTTTGAATGGTTCTACTTTGTAAAGTCAAGCGTCTGGCATATTTATTGAAAATTACCTTCGGAAATATCTTGTGCATGTTCCGAAACTTGGCCAACGGACCCACATTTCCTCCATCCTTTACCTTCTCCGGTATTATGCGTTCATATGATGTAGGCACGTTTTGCAGCCTTCTGTGGAGCTAAATAATTAGGCATTGCGAGTAAAGGGTACAAATCCTTTCGAGCACAATATACCATTTCTGTTAGCAAATCGACTATTACACTCTCTTTTCCTGACAGTTTTCCTCTGACTGTATCTTGCAAATTAAGTGACATGGTGATGTGGTAGGTGATGCAATAATGGATTGCTGCAGTTGGAGGTGTACGAACAGATGTAATGACTAACGCTTGCTTTTCATTACTACATTCAGATACCCGCCATGGTTGCTCATTGGCTATGGTTATGGGCTGCTAAGCACGAGGTCGCGGGATCGAACCCTTGCCACGGCGGCCGCATTTCGATGAGGGCGAAATGCGAAAATACCCGTGTACATAGATTTAGGTGCACGTTAAAGAACCCCAGGTGGTCAAAATTTCCGGTGTCCTCCACTACGGCGCGCCTCATAATCAGAAAGTGGTGTTGGCACGTAAAACCACATAATTTATTTACTAAATTCACATGTAGTTACGTTGCCGTTCGCTGGCTCTGTGCAATTCGATGTAGACTTTCCCTGAGGCGTTACTATATCGACAAAATTGCTAATGATGTCGCCCACCTTTTGTTGCCTTCGCCTTCATTTCAATTCAAAGCTTGCTTAACTCACTCATTTTAGGCTGTCCCTGTCTTTCACGGCATCTTGAACCTTTCAGATGTTATAAATTTGAATATCAACTATTTTATTTTTGCTTCTGTAGTTGGACAATTAAGCCACTACAATACGATCTCTGGATTGAGTTAGACACTTTCACGGTTTGTTGTGTCCTTGATACGTTGCTTGCTACTTGAGAGCGGTTACCTATTTGTTGTCCTAGCGACTTACCTCCAACACCGATTGCACCGCGAGAGAGTATTTTACTTTGCTCATTACATAGTTTTATGCCACTTCTTACCCTCCTGTTCCAAAGATTTATATTTGTTCGTGAGCACCAGCTTGAATTTCGTCCGTTGTTACTATGGCTGTCGCTAGATTTGCTGCTGTCCTTTTGACTAATTTTGGCCTGTGCATCTTCAAATTATTAGCAAGCCTAAGCCTGGCTAACCTATGAATAATGCCATTTACTCTGCCTGATACTTTTATGTTTTGCGTTGCGCTGCCGTTGCACAGAGTAGGAATTGTATTTAATTTCATGGGTCTCCGTTAGAAATTTTCCAAGTCAACTTCCTGGTATCGCTCTTCTGGAAGTAGGTATTCATTATTCATATTCAATTCCTTTTCGCGAACTATACTAGCCTATATTCGCTGTTATTCTAGAGTCGATATTAAAGTTGCCAATTGCTTGTTCCCTAGCCTGCATTTTTTTATCACTGTCGCACTGAAGCCGCCCATGACAACAACATGCTGGCTTTTTATCTTTTTTCAATATTACTTAACGTTTCTCCAAACTCATGCGCGCCATTATTGACTGGTGGTGAGAGTGTGCGTTTTTAATACTTTATTTATGCCTTCATTTAGGTGTATTACGATGACTGCTACTATTTATAGTGCTGTAGAGTCCATTGGGAATTTCCGCTATGAGGTCATGACTTAGAAAACTTACCCCGTATACTCTCTTAGCTGGAAACTTATGTAGCATACGACCTGGCTATTAATTCGCCGTGTGTATGCCTCGCCACTTCTAGCTTAACTAAGCCACATGGAATCTCAACCAGTGCCTCTTAGTTCTTCGAAGAGCCCTTTTAAGGTAGCTTCACTCGCGAGGATTAAATCGTTAAACGTTGCCAGGTTCAGTTTCCATGGCAGCCTCCGCTGATCTGACGATTCTCAGCTCCCTCTACTGCGCCACAGGTTTTATTGCCGTCTAAGTCATGTGCTTCGCGGCCGCTGGAGACTTTCGGGCGAAGCGTTACATGGAAGAGCCACGAGGGAAATATTGACAAAATACTGCGCCAGGTAGGCCAACTATTCTTCTGGCAGCTGAATGGCATTTGTAAGCTCAGTGGATATTTCTCATTTGGCTGCAGCTCGACTAGTACTGCGCCACTGGCTCTCAACAGTGGTGTGGAGCAAAGTGAGAGGGTCGGGTATCTATTCGCGAGGTATCAAAATTCAATCCTCGTCAAGGGCACTGTGTCTTATGCAGGCTTGCAGGGGCACCTAAGTCAGTCAAAAACCGAGAAATAACGCTGCAGTATTGACATTGATTTTAATTGCACACTTTTAAAAGCGACCTCAGGCGTTTAGCGAATCAATGAAGAAGCCTTAGAAAAGTCATTTCGACTTGGTCATGCAAAGTGATATAAACGTTTTTCTGCTTACACGTGCTTTGAGTTACTATTCTATTATTTAGAGGAAGTTTTGCTTTCTCATTTATATCAAGACCTCATACGTAGAAAAGTACTTGCGCTTTTCTTCGTTCTCTTTGTTTTTCACCGAGTGCATTACGCTTCACGTGTCTTGCAACCCTACGTGCTATACGCAGAGCATCGCGGAGAATAATCAGAGAAATAAGATGCAGCATTTTCTAAAAGCTGGCACATCGGCATATACAAGGTGTATCAGTGCGCTGACCCCTCGCTTTAAGGCTTACTGGCTCCGCACTTCCAGGATTGCCTGTGCTTTTCCGTTCTAACCTGCATAACTCTAACCAAATTGTACTTTATCTTGACTGACCAAGGTGCGGTCGCTTAGGAGATTTTCAAAGGACACCATGTGATGAATATTTATCAGGAGGGCCCGTCACGACGTCAGTCAAAGCCCAGCTTTTATGTTGTGGGCATGAAAGTTCCCGTCTCACCCGCTCGCTGAATAAATTGTCAATCAATGGATAAATGAATTAATTCCCACAGAACTCATCGCATAATTAATTTGGACATAAGGCCGTTAGTGTTGAATCAATGGTGTGACACAGCGCATTGCCACCTCATAAACTCCTCTCCCATGAGGCGAGTATGCAGCTGGACACCTCTCTCGCGCTTCCCACAGGACACGCTGTGCCATCTCGCGGCGCCACCGTGAAGTACACGCATGGCTTGTGCGTTAATACATATTCAGACAAGGCAGTTTGAGTATATGTAATGCGGATTTGATTCAGCCAAGATAAATTTTAAATACGTTTTTGCCATTGAAAATGGTACTTGCGCAGAGATACATACCCAGCGAAAGAAATTGCTGATAAAACGCTTAGATATACTGATAAATAACCGTAGGAAACTGCGGAAGCATCCGAAGATAGCTAACCGTAATATTAATCAATAGGATTGTAAAATCCGGCAGAGACACTTAATATTGCTTGCGTGTGGTGGGAGTGCGAAAGCATTGTAGCAGCTTTGGTGCAATGTTATCGCGTAGGACGAGAAGTTCTTCACCTGTTTTTACTCTTTGCGCAGTCGGCCATTTTTGGCACCTTGTTTTCTTCACACCACCTCGAATTTTCGCATAATGCGGCATAAATCGATTTGCCATTAACAACATTTAGGCGGAGGGCTTTGGTTTTATTATGCATTTCATAGTGGCGTTTGTGTTTTCCCGTGACATCTGCGTTGCGGCTGTTTCATACTCCTTGGTTGATGAATTGACTGGTTAACTTGATAGGACATTCCAAATATGTGTGGTACACTTAGAACGCATATGTTCAATTGGTTGCTAGGTTAAATAGGGTGAAATAAGATGGAAGATCCCGAGTTCGCATTTGTATGTATGTGAGCACTGTAGAGCTCCGTGGGCTTACGACGCAAGCACATGCCACACGCCAAGGTGGGCCTTTTTTGTCATATAGTTCGTTCCTTTCTACCAATACCACTACAATGCAGGAAATGTACAATGTTTAGGCACGTGAGCTAGGTGCACACAAACGTGACGGCCTGGCCCCGCTTCTTCGAGTGTCCCAGCCTTGACAGCTGTAATGTAATCGCTCTGAAGTGCCCTAGAAGTGCCGGACCCCGTAATGCCTCTTCCACAGCATGTCCCCTAATTTAGGAAGAAATGGCTGTATATTGGAACAGATAATGAGATACCACTCCTATCATAGACAAGCTGCTGACCCTGTCAGAAAACAATCTCGGCACTCACCAAGGAGATTCGCAGCTTTTTTACGAGCATTCCACGTCTATCATCACCATCTCCTTTGTCACCCAGGCCAAGCACTGTGGACTCAAAGGAGAAGTATAGTAAAGGCAATGATACCATGGAAAAGGAAGCTACGGAACGTGCGGATGCTGATTCATTGCCTACACTTCCCGAGCAACATCCAATATTCTACTTGAAAGGCACAGCGACAGCATGAAACGTACCATCAGCTCCAGAGAAGTTACATGCACCGTCATCTCGTAGCGTCCTACAAGTACTTGACCATCTGAATCCAGGGCTCGTGTGCCTTCAGCATGCTTCATGGCTCTTCCGAGACGAGTATCCTCGGACCATAGCTCTATGCACCAGTGTCACAGAAAGCAACGAAAACACCATTGCAGTATCAAGCCAACATGTCTCTGTTACCATTAATAGACTGTCAGCGCATTTTCACGTGTGCGCGAAATTATGGCTTTGTCTTTTTTTTCGACAATTTATCTCTTTTGACCATTTCAAAGCATAGCAAACCAGACGTGGGTCTGGTTAATATCCGTGCCTTTTCTTCTCCTATCTCTTTGCGCTTAGCAATAAAAAAGTTGTACTAGTTGGTTCCTCCTTATGCTGAACATTGTGGTAATGGAAAGAATGTGCGTCTTGCCATCTCTATTTCTCTAGTTCCTGTCTTGTCGTGATAGCACGAACTTCAATCATCTGTGTTTGCCAACTATTCAAGTTCATGCTTAACCATTTTGGTTCCCATGCGGTCAAAAATAAAGAATTCAAGGTGCCGCCACACGCAGTCCATATGCACCAAATTTTCTGTGGTAGTTTGAGAACCAGAGTACAAAAGAAATGCAACTTGCAACACGTATCTCAGCCAACTTTGCATATAACTTAAAACAAGCGTTCGAATGTTTTCTTTTTGTGGCCGTATGCATACGTACTTCACTGTCTTGTCGCTTTTGCGTTATGCCTCCTGCAAATACCATGTCGATTTGCCGCAGCCTCAACATTAGCATACAAGATGGTTTACTGGCATGCGTACCTTTGGTTAGGCAAACATTACCTTTGCCCAAACAGAAAAAGAACGGATGTGTTAGGGCCAGTGATACCAAAAAGATATGACTTGTTGAAGTCGCTACGACAGCTGAGACGAAAATATTACCTCGGGGAAGTTCTCCTTTATAAAGACAGCACTGCAGAAACACATAGGAAAGGCGATGAAAACAGAAAGCCAAATGACTGTGTATTTCCGGTTGTGTGTTTTGTGTTGCCTGAGCTGCGCTTGCAGCACGAATTTCAAGGAACTTGCAAACCAACCATATCGCTACACAAGGACGTGTCAGTAAATGCAAAGACCTAGTCATTATGAGAAAAGAGAAGTTCCGCATTCATTGTGGTTTTTTAAAGGAAAGGGGACACTGCTTTAACGTATCATCTAATAACGTGTGGCGATGAGGTGGTTTCATTGCTTGAAATGGTGACAATTAAATTCAGACAAAGAAGTCAACATTCAAATAAAATCACTTTGCTTTGCAGCGCTATCCTCCATAATATTGTCACGTGGTAGTAACGGTGAAGAAAGCAGCCAAACTTGGAAAAGAGCAAACTAGCGTTTTATTGGGCGAACTTGTGCCCTCAAAAACAGGCTACACTCAAAGAACGGCTACACCGGCGAAGACACTCGGCGATCGTCTAAAATCTGATCAGCGGATCAAGCGTGTCGGCTTTTGTACATCAGTCGTCGAATGTTCCAGAGTAATCGCTGGGAACCGCGCGTCTTCCACTTTCGATACATGAACGCGCGTCCCGCATTGTGCGATAACATTTGTTTGGCGGTAAAACGTAGTCGCCCGATAAAGACAAACAACTACACGTGTCAATATTGTTGCAGTAAGAAAGTAGGCCCACGAGTGGAAAATAATGTATATTTACAACTGAAGTATATGGCGGTCAGGCAACTGCCAGACTTTGTCTTCTTCTAGTCTAATTCAACGTCTTCCTTCTCTTCACCGTAACATCACCCTCCCGGCGGAGTAGCTCCGTCCCGGTGCAAGTTATAGAGCCTCACTTAATGGGGGGACATAAGGCTTGAGCCTGACGACGTGAAGAACATCGCTGGTGACGTTGGGAGGCACTGAAGGCTGACCAACTGGGGCGATCTCGTATGTCACGTCGGACAGTTGGCGTAAGATCTGGTGCGGACCAGAATAACGGGAAAGTAGTTTTTCCGACAAGCCGACGCGACGTGAAAGCGTCTAGAGAAGGACAAGGGAACCAGGTGAGCAATTGGAGTCTCGGTGCCGAAGGTCGTAGCGTCGCTTTTGAGAAGCTTGCGAGAGTGTGAGGCGATGACGGGCGACTTCTCGGGCCTGGGCGGCTAAGTCAATACCATCGCGAGCGTAACGGGTGGTGGGTGATTGCACTGCGGAAAATAGCAACGTGTCAAAGGGCAAGGTGGGTTCGCGGCCATACAACAGGTAAAATAGTGAAAATCCGGCAGTGTCGTGATGGGACGAGTTGTATGCGAAAGTGGTGTATGGTAAAGCGACGTCCCAGTCGCGGTGATCGTCGGGAACTACACGGCCAGCATTTCAGTTAGCGTGCGGTTGAGTCGCTCGTTGAGGCCGTTCGTTTCAGGGTAGTACGCGGTAGCAATCTGGTGTTTTGTAGAACAGAAGCAGATCATCGACGACCTTCGGTAGAAAGTAGCGGCCGCGATCCGTCAGAAACTGGCGAGGGGTGCCGTGGTGCAGGATGACGTCGTATAGTAAGAAGTCGGTGACATCTGGTAGCGCAGCTGGTTGGTAGCGCTCGTGCGATGGCATATCTCATGGCATAATCTGTTGCTAGGGCAATCCATTTTTTTCCTTTGATGGAAATTGGAAAGGGAACAAAGAGGTCTAGGGCCACACAGAAGAAGGGCTCTGTAGGGATATCAACTGGTTGCAGCAAACCAGCGGGAGGCATAGCAGGCGTCTTCCGGCGCTGATACAGTCAAAAGAAAAGACATGGAGGCACACAGAGCGATAAATGCCAGGTCAGAAGAAGCGGCGCAGCAGGCGGTCGTATGTACGAGTGATACCCAGATAGCCGGCAGTAGGAGCGTCGTAAAGTTGCTGGAGCACGGCATGTCGAAGGTGCTTGGGAACGACTAGGAGGAGCTCCGGGCCGTCAGGACGAACGCTACGGCGGTATAAAGTTCCATCACACAAGGTGAGCATCCGGAGGGACGGGTCATTGGGACAGGAGCTTAGGCGTTTCATAAGTGTTCGAAGAACAGGACCTTTGTGCTGCTCGTCGCCAATATGGAGGAAGCCGGAGAGGCATAGAACACTGATGTCCGAGTCTGCATCGGTATCGTCCGGTTGATCCACGGGATTGCGCGACAGACAGTCAGCGTCTTTATGCAGGCGCCCAAACTTATACATAATAGAAAATGTATATTCTTGGACACGCGATGCCCAACGTGCAAGTCGTCCAGCTGGGTCCTTCAAAGAGGAGAGCTAGCAGAGGGCGTGATCATCAGTTACGACGCAGAAGCTCCGACCGAAAAGGTACGGCCGAAATTTTGCGACCGCCCATACGGGCGCGAGACATTCTCTCTCAGTAATGTAGTAATTTCGCGCGGGCGTGGAAAGAAGGCGGCTAGCGTAAGCTATGGCATGGTCTTGACCCTGTTGATGCTGAGCTAGGAGAGCGCCGATGCCATGACCACTCGCCTCAGTTCGTACTTCAGCGAGCGGAGAAGGGTCAATGTGTGACAGAATTGGGGAAGTTGTAAGCCGCTCAATCAGGGTAGAGAAGGCTTTTTTCCTGCAGTCGTCCCCAAGAGAAAGAGGCGTCTTTCTTAAGAAGGTCAGTTAGAGAGTGAGCGATGTCGGCAAATTTTTTCACAAATCGCCGGAAATAGGAGCATAAGCCCAGAAAACTACGGATATCGTTTGTTGAACAAGGTACAGGAAAATTTCGCACGGCGTCAACTTTCTGTGGGTCAGGTTGGATTCCCGCGGCGTTTACGAGATGGCCGAGCATGTTAATTTCACGGCGACCGAAATGGCACTTGGAGGAGTTTAGCTGAAGGCCAGCCCTGCGAAACACTGAGAGTATGGTGGTGAGGCGCTGCAGGTGGCTCTTAAAGTTTGGCGAAAACACAATGACATCGACGAGGTAACAGAGGCATGTAGACCACTCCAAGCCGCGCAAGAGTGAGTCCATCATGCGCTCGAAGGTAGCTGACGAATTGCATAATCCAAAGGGCATGACTTTAAAATGGTACAGACCGTCCGGTTTGACGAAGGCGGTTTACTCGCGGTCCATCTCATCGACGCTAATCTGCCAATAGCCGGAGCGGAGGTCAATTGATGACAAGTATTGGGATCCGTGAAGGCAGTCAAGAGCGTCATGAATGCGAGGCAGGGGATAAACATCCTTCATTGTTATCCTGTTGAGGTGACCGTAGTCAACGCAGAAGCGCCAAGAGTTGTCTTTTTTCTTTAGTAAGACAACCGGTGATGCCCACGGGCTACTGGAAGTTTCAATGATGTTCTTGTCCATCATCCTGTCTACCTCTTTCTGTATGATGGCCTTTTCTGTTGCGGAGACACGATATGGCCGCCTATGAATGGGGCTGGCGCCACCGGTGTTGGTGCGATGCGTGACAACAGATGTCTGGCCAAGTGGACGGTCGTCCAAATCGAAGATGTCCCGTTAAGATGATAGGAGGGGACGAAGAGCTGCTGTTTGCTCGGAAGGAAGGTCAGGGGCGATCGTCTTAGAAACATGTACGGAGGAGTAGGTGACAAAGGTCCGTTGGTACTGAGGAAGGATTCAGAGGTCAAAGAAACCTCAAATTCTTCCAAAGGGGTGATATGCGCTATGGCGATAACGTGTGGCAGCACATGTGATGAAAATCCAAAATTGAGGATAGGCACGCGATTGTAGTTTAAGCGGATCCGGATTAAGGTGCTCGGCAGGGCAATCTTGCGCGACAAAACCACGTCAGTAAGCGGCAACACGACGTACTCGCCATTAGGTACGGGAGGACAGGGCGTCAGGAGGACATTTGTAGCCGCTTGTGGAAACAGCCTTGCAAACTCAGCAGAGCATAAGCGGTGTGAAGCACAAGTTGTTGCGTCGGCAGGAAGCGGCAGATCCAACTGTAAGACACCTGCGGAGCAGTCAATTTGGGCAGAGTGTTTCGAAAGGAAGTCGGAGGCCGAGAATTAGGTCATGCGGACAATGTTCAAGGACGATAAAGAGAACAACGGTATAATGGCCCCCAATGGTCACACGTGCCGTGCACATTCCAAGGACAGGTGAAGTACTCCCATCGGCGACTTGCACAGTGCCCGGTATGGCGGGTGTCAGAACCTTTTTGAGCCTTCGGCGGAGAGCAGCGCTCATAACTGAAAGATGCACTCCTGTATCAACAAGAGAGCTAATAGGAACGCCGTCAACTTCAATGTCCAGTAGGTTTCCACATGTAAGCAGGGTCAACAGATGATTTGTGGGCCGGGTCGGAGTTGCAGCTTCACCTCCGGGACTGCACCACCTAGTTTCCCGAAGCGAAGCGACCAGTTGCAGAAGGGGACGAAGAGCGGTGAACCAGAGGCGAACGGGACCTACTACCTTGCGGTGACGGGAAACGGCTGGATCTTGGTGGAGCACTGTCGGCGTTGATGTTCTTAGTCGGCGTATAGGGCGGGAAAGTACGATTGTCTAGTACTTGGCGGTACTTGGCGGTCGTCGCCTCCTCGGTGACTCGGAGACGACCACCGAGAAGGCGACGACCAGTGGTTGCGGCAATGACGGGCGATGTGTTCAATACCGGAGCAACTAAAACAGATGGGTTTATCATCCGCTGTTTGCCAGTCAGCTGGGTTGGGACAGAGTAGCGGAAAGCTTTGCGTCTGGGAGCGAGCGGCAGGAGAAATCTGGTAGGTGCTTGTATGGCGGACCGAGCAGGGAGACGGAATGCCCAAACTTGCTATTTCCTCCCGAACGACAGCTTGTACAAGGGAGATAGCGGGCACGCTTTCCCGACAGTCAGAACGAACTGGAGCCGGAGTCATGGCCTCAAGCTCACGGCGAACGATGGCCTGATATCTTCCGGGCCTGTGGGCTCAACGAACCGCGGCGGGTCTTCGCAAGAAGAAGTCGCGACGGTATTGGGCAATAGGTCGAAAGTTTGAGCTACGCGGAGGCCCTTCGCTTGTTCGAAGCGCCGGCACTCCTTTACAATTGCATCCACAGTGGCACAATCGTTACACATCAGTAGATTGAAGGCATCGTCCGCAATACCTTTCAGTATGTGACCAATCTTGTCTGCCTCGGTCATGTTGTTATCAGCCTTGTGACAGAGGGCCAGCACATCCTGTATGTACATGACATAGGATTCTGTGGACGTCTGAGCGCGGCACGCACGTTCTTCTTTTGCTGCCAGCTAAAGAGCGACAGGTCTGCCAAACAGGCCTCGCATTTTTTCTTTGCAGACATCCCAGCACGTTAGGACAGCTTCGTGTTTGTCGTACCATTGCTTCGCAGTTCCTCTTAGATAAAATATCACGTTTCCTAGCATAATTGTTGGATCCCACCTGTTGTTGTCGCACACTCGCTCGTACATCGTAAGCGAGTCCTCGACGTCGGCGTTGTCCGTGCCACAAAATGTCCCTGGGTCCCGCGGATGAGTGAGAATGACCGTCGGCACGGGCTGCTGAGGCGTTGTCGCTTGTGTCGGTTGATTTGCCCTTGTGGCGGCACGTAGATGACGTGCGCTGGGAAGTTCCGTGATTGTACCCCGCACCGTCCACCAAAATTTTGCAGGAAGAAAGCAGGCCCACGAGTGTAAAATAATGTATATTTGCAACTGAGGTATGGCAGTCCGGCAACTGCCAGACTTCGTCTTCCTCTAGTCTAATTCAACTTCTTCCTTCTCTTCACTGTAACAATATACACAGACAAACACCACACACTCAACGTTCACATTACTCTACATTGTCATCAAGAGAGGCGGGGTGCATTAGGTAAAGTAACGCCTGAATTTAGGGCAAATGTCCGCCTGCAAACCCATTTGCCTTCAGGCAACAAGTGGCATCTCGGGCCCTTTAGAGCTGATAGCCTTGAACTCAAGTATACAGATATATAACAGACACCTCTACTAAATGAAGCACTTTTGTATTTATTATCCTATATTAAACCAGCCCTAGCTGCCTATTAACACGAAAGTGTTTTATGCCAGCGTCCACCATCAACTTCTCTTACCGGATATGAAGTCAGCGCGAACACGTAGAGTATGCTATCTCTTGACAGGGACGGCGGCGCCATCTAGGAGCGGTGAAGAACTGCGACATGACAGTAACGAGCGCCGGCAGCGAGCGCGTTTCGGCCGTCTCGACGCAGTGAAGTCTCCAACGCGGTGTAGCCTGGTGTAGGGTGTGTAGGCCTTCTCCTGAGGTGGCGATGCAGTTTGCGGGCATGGTTTGTCTTTCGCGTCCGAATAGCCTGCGACGCCTCGTCGCCTACAGAGTACAGCTTCAACATGCGTCAGCAGTGCTTACACGCCGCCTACTGCTTCGCTTGCGATGACACTAACTAAGAAAACTGCTGCGCTAAGTGGCACAGAAAGTCAACGAGGTCCATGGGAGAATCTCGCTTTGGTCCGACAATACAGGGGCTAGCTTGAAGCAGAACACCTTCACGCGTTCGCGGCGTTCGCGGCGCACGCTGGAAACTCTGCCAGTCCTGAAGCTGAGCGCGTCTTAACAGGCTGCCCAAGACACTGTGACGTCGAACCAAAATATTCGTACCGTCGCCGAAGCGACTCGGCAGCTCCAACTCCACACAAATTTAAAACAGGGTCGCCGGCCCGCAAATCGCGTGCTTTTTCCTGCAGCAAACGTGAGCTCGCGAAGCAAATAAGCAACAGCTTCTGTGAAGAAACGTTTCACTTTCGTGTTCTACCAATTCCTAAGAAAGAGGGATCAACCGTGTAATTTTTACTTAATTAATAACATCAATCAATCAATTAATCAATCAATCAAAAACTTCATCATGTCCTTAAGAAGGTTATCGTAGTGCATTCACACATAAAGTAGTGTCGCCGAGGGCACTGACACCTGGACCGTAAGCGCAATTTCCGGTAAGGTGTTCTAGTAAAAGAAATTTTATTACATTGACCGTTTTATTTACGTCACAGAAACAACACGATTTCTTAGTTTCAGTTGGTTTGCAGTTTCCGTTCACTAAACGAAAAAAAGATGCACCATTTTGCCACTAGTTTGCCAATTTCACTACGGTTGCTCTGCGATAACAGTTTTTCGTGCATCTTTGTGGAACATTTATGATAACCTGGAGCTTCTTCTGTTCTTTTTCTTTCATCATTTGCAGATGTGGGCTTCTACATTGGCGACCCGTGCAACCAGACATGCAGCCGCGTTCTGTACCACGTGTTCTGCAACGTCACCTCCCGACGCTGCGAGTGCAGGCCGGAGTATCCTGTCAACATCGACAACAGACAGTGTGTCAAAGGTACGTTTAACCCGTGCAAACGCTTAACGCCACTGATTGCGTTCTTCGATGTACGGAGTAACGGTGGAGAAGTTACGGTTTGTATAAATGCTGTTCTACAGAAATTGCGAGAATACTGAAATGTGTTCCGTGTAGGATGAACAGCAATTCATTTATTCAGTACTTGTTTTATCCCTACAGGCGTTACAGCGGCGGATTCCCATATTATAAGACTAATCATCCCCAAAGTCAACAGAAAATACTTGCTAAAATTTATCGCTCGACACTATTGATACTATTTCCGGTAGAAGAAAATGCCGCTAAGCGCAAGTTGGCGAAAAGTCCTTAATTGCTTGAATGCCTACAAAGGACACAACTTTCTTACGAGGATTGTAGTAAAGCGTCATTTGAAGAGGTCAGAGTGCGAATGATATCAGCACTTTGCTGAAGAAAGGACGCATGTGGATAGCTGCCAGTTAGGTGGCTTGCAGCTGCATGTCTAGGCTTCGAGCAGAGGGCGAAGATCGTCATCATCATCACGTCATGGTTATGAGATACGATAAAAATATAAGACATCGAAGCAAAATAACAGCCCATATCTTACCTGCACTTCACAAAGGCTTTGTGTCGTCATCTTAAAAATTTGTTTTCGTTATAATCGTCAAAACAATTCACTGTGACTACTACTGGAGCTTAAACCAATGAGTTTGCTTTACCTAACCACGCAAGAATAGCCCCTCTCTTTAACGCGACCACTGAAAGTAGCATTGATCCACTGTACAGATGTTTCGAACCGCTTCACAGTGAGGCGATACTTTAATATGCAACAGTCCCACCTTAAACCAGCGGTGGCGCAATTGAAGGAAATTGTTGAAGAACCAGTGTAGGCTCGAAAGAAAAATTGCAGTGAAGCGTTTCTCCGACAAAGAGCGTCTCTACAATGTCGCGTCAGAACCCTTCTGTATCAATGTAATCACCAATGTGTCAACGTGTCATATAGCTTGATCTGTAAATAGCTTCGGTGAGCGCGCTGATTGCCCTCCCGCCTTCCACATCCGCGTGTGCTCAAGAGGAAATACAAAGTCGATAACAAGAAAAATACCCTGTATTGCCTAAATTCCGGGAAATATTTTAAGGAAACGGCGCTGCACGATAGTCCGTGCATGAGACTTTCAGATTGTGACCCGAAAGAGGAGGTGGAGTGTAGCTTGCGGAAAGCGTACCTAGCCTTATAATACCTTTTGTTGTTCTTTTGCCCGGATGCCACGCAACTAGGATTTACCAACAGGAGCGTTTGTGACGCATTGTTCAATTTTATGCGGAAGAGTAAACAAAACGCACGCGAGAATATTCCTCTTATTGACTTTACTTTTGTAGGCCAAATTTATTTACTGCAATATTCATTTACTTTAGACCTACATAACCTAACTCTTCATTTCAGAATTACCAGTAATCAGTTCTGTCTGAACTTGTTGATTGGTGTTCACCTATTCGTCATCCGGCGTTACAAGGGTTGCGGAAGTAAGCAATCTCGGTGTGCTTTTTGATAGCGCGTTAAGAGGAAGCTTTAGCTCGGGCCCAACTCCGACGCGGCCTATTTAAATACATGTAAAAACGCAAAAAAGTTTTTCTGAGATAACCCCTGGACCGATTTTATTGAAGTTTGTTGCATTTGAGAGGGAATGTCAAATTCTAGTGACTGTTGGTCGCGGAATTTCTATTTAGGTCCTGAATTTTGTTAAAAAGATTTTCAAAAAATCGAAAGTTTGAAAAAAATAGAAGCATGAAGTTTACAAATTCATAACTCTGCATCAAGAGCAGATATCGCGGTTCCGTAGACGAGATCCATCACATCATTGAAAGCGGACAAATTCGATACGTAATTTTATATCTTACGTGAATTTGTTACGTTGTTCACAAGGGTTCTGCAAAACCTATATTTCCATTTTACGATATTTTTTGACATTCATGTGTAACCTATCAATTTTGTCCACTTTAGATATACTATTAGATGCAGTTCACGGAATTGTATTATCAATTTTTGTTGCTGAGTTACAGAGTTGTAAACTTGATAGCTTCGTTTTTCGAAAATTTTCAATTTTTGCCAATTTTTAATAAAAAATGGACGACCTAAATCAAAAATCTGAAACAAACAGTCACTAGATCTTAAGTTTTTCTTTTAAATCTACAAACCTCGTCAAATTTGGCGCAGTGGTTGCCGAGAAAAACGAATTCTGCTTTTACATGTATTTAGATAGGAGCACCCGAGCTAAAGCTTCCCCTTAAGCTTCTCCGCTAACTCTGAGAGCGTATCAACACGAGGCCAGTGCGTGCTCGGTTTCGTCTACAGTAATTTCTGTACTCCTATTATCTTCCCGAGATCGTTCACGTCCACACGTCTTCCATTTTTTTAATCCACCTCACTGCCTCGAAATGGAGCAATAAATTCAAATAGCATCTTCCTGTAGCGTGTGCATAAAGTCAAGCGCACATAGGCATCCCTACGTGGATGAATGCGAAGATACTGCAACGATTTCCCAATGAGGACTCGTTTTACGAAGCGTAATGGTGCTGTTTTCACGTTGTCTTGTAGAATTTCTCACGTGACATGCCTCGGCCTCATTGCCCTACTTGCATGTACGTCCAAAGGAGCCGGGCGCAACCACTTACTTGCAAGTCGAAGCCGAAGGTTCGTCCATCGGAGCTCCGCACGACAGAACTCGCCGAAATCACCGCACCGGCTCTCAGTGCCACGACGCGCTGCGCTATATATAGACCGGCCACCGACGCGGCCTGTCTCTGTGACCAGGTGACTTTTTGTACCGTCGCCGCCCACGCCGCTGAATTTTCCGCTTCATGAGCGGTATATTGCTTTCACATTGAAGAAGTTTACGATTACGTATAAACTTTGTTTTCTGACCTGCCGCACCAACAGCTTTTGAAGTTTGGGTAATGGTTGCAGAATAATGTTGCTTAGCTGCAGACCAGAATATTCTTATTATACAAATTCATTCATGGAATTATTCAATGCAAGTATCTGCTATAACCAACGACAACTTTCTGTGTAAGCGCAGCCAAAGCTATGTGGGCGGAGCTTCAGCACCGGTTTTACTATGCCATAGTGCTGCTGCCGTTTGGGTTTCAGTTTGACCAGCGCGTTCAACACATGTTCGTTTTCTTTTTTAAGTATTTTCATGTGGGTGGAGTCGATGTATCGATACTATCCGGGAGAGAGGGCCAAAATCAATGGGACGTACTTATTGTTTATAATAACCTCACACAAATATTAATTTAATTATTGAATGGCGTATGAAGCACAATATAGTCGAGCTATTGTCCAAAACTCTTGTGAGGTCGCCTCTGATGTTAATCTAAACCACGCACAACTGAACCGGATGTGGAAACACAGGGAACAGGTAAACTTAAATAATGTATACGGAAAGCGGTGCAATACACTGTATTGCGAAGGAGCTTGGGAAACATTTTTATTGAAGTAAACCATTTGACCGCAAAAAACACTGAGCAAGCATAAACAATTAGTTTCATAAATCGCACGCCATGCTGCCTCAACGGCCTCAAATATTAATTTCAGAGGAGCGAGATTTCGTGTGGCGGCCAGCGGATGCGTCAGCGTCTATGCACAGTAGCGCTGCACGCACAGGCTAAACACGCTTACTTTCGCGCAGTAGGAAGAGTGCTGTCATTCCGATAATAGACAGACGCTCATTTGTCGCCATATGCGAAACTTTGCGAGGGTTTTTGTATTCACTAAGTTAATGGTACCATCGCATAATGCCAGGAACCCTCTCGCCGGTAGACGTTGGCGCGCCCGATGCTACACGTAAGGAAACGAGAATGCTGAACCCTGAACCCTGAGAACCCTGTATACCATCGAATTATTAAGATGGTCCGTACCTTTTACTCACGGCTTCTAATTTCGCAGCTGTGCTTTCACACCTGGTAGGCTCGCCGTGCATGGCCAAGCTGGCGGTGTCGAAGCGGCTATCACCTACGTCTACGACCAGCGATGACACACTAGCGCTGGTGGTGTCAGTTTCGCACAATACAGATGCTTTCTTCGTTATTGTTATGCGGGGAACCAGTCCTCCCGCAACAAAACACTCTCTTTACTTCTGACAGGTCAATTCAGATTGCCTGACAAATAGCTAGTCGTAAAATTAAAATTAGCAAGCCATTCTGTGGGTCACTGTTGTCATAGATCTATGGAGTGGACATGCATGCTTATATTTAGTTTTATACTGAAGTTAGGTCACGTGGTTACCCAAACTGGAACAAAAAATGAATTATATTCGCGTATAAACCGAGCGCCGTAATCTTTATTAACAGGACTAGGGAAAGCACAGATGGACCCCGGAAGTCCAGAGTACGAGAAACAGAAAGAAACAGAAAGTATTTTACTGAGCGACTTTTTTATGCTAAAAAATATTAAACAAAAAAATCAAATAATTGATGCGTTTTGTTTTGTACTACATAGCCTGCAGACGTTCACGATCGCCGAATGCATCAATGGACGTAGTCACGAAATGTGCGGTCTTTCTCCACAGATTTGGCTGCGCTGCTAAAGAAATTTGTAGCCCGAGTATATTTCTGTTTCTCGGCGGGTTCCGCAGAACACAACAAGGCAACAAACACCATTCCACGTTCCTGCTTCTATCAGCAGACATTTGCATTCTCAGAATGCGAAGTCTTTACATTTGTTATTTTGTGAATCTTGATATCTTTCAAAATGTGCTTTCTTTTTTCTGTTTCCAGCTTTACCCTTTCTCGTGAGTCTTCTTTCTTGGCGCCCTCCTCTCCTGTGTTGTAATCTTTACTCTCTCCTTTCGTATTTACTCTCTGTCTCGTAGAATACTGCTCATAACGTAGTTGTTTATTCATGTGTGCTCCACTTTTTTTCTCTTTTTCATTGTATTTTCTTTATCCCATACCTTTTGATCTCAGTCTTTATTCCTTTTTTTCATTTCTCTGTGCATCACTATTGCTCACTTGTAGTTATTTTCGGGCCCACGAAGTAAAGAATAGCTCACTAATAAAGTTATTGAATAATAAATAAACGAATATTACAAAACATGTAATATATATTAAATAATTGTCTTCTTATTTCTCAAACTCTTGCACCGACGTCTCCTAGCGGATTTTCCCACAGCTGGTTGCACCATTTGACGGAGGGGCAGCCAACCAAAGATCTTGCAACAGCTGCCTGCAATTTTTCATCCGGAAGCATCTCATCAATGAATTATATACCGCAGAGGGAACGACCACATGAAAGTAGGACACGACACAGAGGCAGCAAACCTAGCGCTTCGTGTGTCGTCCTGTCTTTCTTTTTCTGTTCGCTCCCTCTGCGCTATACAACCCGTTGATAATGACACCAAAATTTGGACCAATCAAGCGCAGAAACGTCTGAAGCGTGGCACATTCAATTTGCGAAAGCAACTCACCTTGATAGCACCATGGGGACATCCTTGACCATATAAAGCCAACATACAATGAATCCGAGGAAAGCATAGGAGAAATCAGCTGTGGTGAAACTTTAAGTGTAGAGAATAATACAATAAATGAAATGAAAGTGCACGAAAAGATGACTTGTCGCTGGTGGGAGCCCAACCCGCAACCTCAGCATTACGCAAGCGCTACCTTAAGAAGTGTGCTACAGCTATCGATCTAGTCACTATTTTAGGTATATATGTTTCCTAGACCTACCCCTTGGAGCTTTAGCTACCGCCGCTCGAGGCTATGATGGGTAGGTACGGAACATCCTTCGTTGCTCGATGGCGTCACGTATCACGTGAACGTAGGAGCGAACGGCACCCGGCTACTGAAGCGAAGACTAAAGGCATGTCAGTAGTTAGACCGGCCCGAAGCGCACTGCGCGCCATTCGGCCTTGCACTCCGCCCTGCTATCCCACAGACAGAAACATGCTCTACCATTCCCACTCCATCTCAGTATCACGGAATAACTTGATGAGGAGCCGTCTCGTCCGGTGTCCTCGCGGTCCCAAAATGTCACTTGTGTGTGTTGAAACTTCTTGCGCTTGATTTAATTTATTAACTTCGTGGACACCAAAGTAGAAGGCAAGTATGCGCCGCGTGAAAAGAGGAAATGCCCTTTGGGATGTTTTTTCGTTCTTGCTTTTTTTATTTCGACAAAACAACAAAAACAGTAAAGAAAGGCAGATACAGTGAGGTTTCTAGTAGAGGAATGTAAAGCATAGTGAGCTTATGATTTTTGTTGTAATATCGGAATTAATTTTTAATGGTGAGACAATGCCAATAGGAAATGTTTATTTTTTATCTAATTGTATATATTGCAATATATTGCAATATATATTGCAGAAACGTCTCTACGAATATGGACGCAACATCGGGCAGAACAGTGGAGGCGACCTTCACACCAAGGGACCTATGGCTTCGTTTAGATACTGTCACGTGGTGGTGACGTTCAAGAACACAGTAGCAATACTGTGAACGGCAAAACTCAAAACTAACTTTTATTTGCGCGAACGTGTGCCCACAAAACAGGATACACTTATGGCACAACGATAGCGGCGAACACGGTCGGCGATCGTCGAAAATCTGATCAGCGGGTCAAGCGCGTCGGCTTTTATACAGCAGTCGTCGAATGTTCCAGACAAATCGATGGGACCCGCGTGCGTTCCACAAAGTTCTACACCATTCGCGGCAGGCGATGAAATCAGATAACATAAGGTTCGGTGATAACATAAAGCGAATAGAAGCATCGATAACTTTCCAGAAACTTCCGATACATGCAGATGCGTCCCGCGCTGTGCGATAACACTTGTTAGGCGGCGAAACGTGGTCGCCCGATAAAGATAAGTACACGTGTCATTACTGAAGGTAGAGTTCTTGTCATATATGAACGAGAGCCGCACATTGCATTTGCTCCATATTACCTACGTGACATCACTGCAGCAGGAGGACTTGCTTTTTATGTTGTTACCTCTTACATCGGCCGGCCTGCTCTGAGCGTGATTTCATAAAAAAAGTGACCAAGTTTCTCTATCCCTTTCCAATGCAACTGCTCTAATAAAACAATTGAAGCTCACTGCTCGTCATGCAGTACTCGAGAAAAAAAATTAAGGCGAAAGCCTTAATTAGAGCGCTATGTTTCAACGTTGCGTTCCGTAGTACAGAAATTTACGGAGGCATAGGGGGGTACGAGCCATTCATTGACTTACGCGACCCACAAATTTTGCGTTCGCTAGCCATATAAATGCTTAGGCATTTAATAACAGACGTGATACGACGGAGGAGGAGGAAAATGTCAGCGGCGGCGCCCGTAGAACGCTCTGGAAATGGCAGCAGCACACTCGCGCGCCTCTTACACATCGCCTCGTAGGCTCAGAGCTTCATTCCACATCAATAGGGGTGACGACGCACCAGGTTCTAGTCGTGGGCGGGGGAAGGCCGAGAAAGTACGCGACGGCGGAATAGGCCGGAGCAGCTCGAAATGCCTCTCGTCGTAACTGCGTCGGGAGGAAGCGGCAATGGATGAAGCTGTGGCAGCGGCCCGACGAGAGCAACATGCTGTCCTAATGCGACTCGGGCATTCTGGGAATGTAGAATTTAGAATGCATAGAGAAAGTTTAACAGAACGTTTAGCAGCAAGTCAACAGAATGTCCAACTACGCTTTCACTTTCACATCTCGTGAACACAATTAAGACACATACGCAGGTTTTCTGAATGAATTTTTAAGCATTAAAGGCTTTGAGCTCACGTTATCAGCCACCTTCAAGTGACAGCAAAAAGCCAAAGCCCTTATCCATGAATTTTTGAAAGAAGTTGATTTCAGTAAAAGACAATACGAACACATATACAAAGTACAAAACATTGTATGCATGCCATGTTTTGAAAGAACTGTCCCAGTCCTCACTCAGTACCATATAACCATACCGAGCCACGGAAGCGCAGTTACACATAAACTAATTGTCACATTGCACAATATGATTTTCAATGTATACAGTGTACACAATCGTTATGCACATTGATGATGTAACTTTACATAGTTTAGTAGCGGTGCTATTTGATGTGCTTAGAAAAAGCTTATTTCAACAAGAGGCGATAAGAACACTCAATCACAATCATGGCACTATTCCACCAGGACGATAACACATACAAAAAACAAAGCATTTCACACCTGGCACGTTTCCAAAGATGTGTCCGAGTCCTCACTCACTAACACACAACCACATAGACCCACGGAAAGGCACAGTTACACATAAATTAATTGTCACGAGTATAAAATGATATTCAATATGTACTGTGCACACAATGGTTATATACAATAATGACGCGACACTGACAATTTAACTAATTTTCTTGTGAGGGTATAAGATGCCTAAATACGAAAATGATCGTGTGTACGAGAGTACGCACACAAAGAAATTCCAGGCACATCATCATCAGCCTGGTTACGCCCACTGTAGCGCAAAGGCCTATCCCATACTTCTCCAACTACCCCGGTCTTGTACTAATTGTGGTCATGTTGTCCCTGAAAACTCCTTAATCTCATCCGCCCACCTAACTTTCTGCCGCCTCCTGCTACGCTTCCCTTCCCTTGGAATCCTTTCCGTAACCCTTAATGAGAATCGGTTATCTTCCCTGCACATTACATGTCCTGCCCATGCCCATTTCTTTCCCTTGATTTCAACTAAGATGTCATTAACTCGCGTTTCTTCCCTCACCCAATCTGCTTTTATCTTATCCCTTAACGTTACACCCATCATTCTTCTTTCCATAGCTCGTTGCGTCGTCCTCAACTCAAGTAGAACCGTTTTCGTAAGCCTCTAGGTTTGGGCCCCGTAGGTGAGTACTGGTAAGACACAGCTTTTATACACTTTTCTCTTGAGTGATAACCGCGACCTTCTGTTCATTATCTGAGAATGCTTGCCAAACACACCCCAGCCCATTCTTATTCTTCTGATTATTTCCTTCTCATGATCCGGATCCGCCGTCACTACGTGCCCTAAGTAGATGTATTCCCTTACGACTTCCAGTGCCTCGCTACCTATTGTAAATTGCTGTTCTCTTCCAAGACTGTTAAACATTACTTTAGTTTCCTGCTGATTAATTTTTAGACCCACTCTTCAGCTTTGCTTCTCCAGGTCAGTGAGCATGCATTGCAGTTGGTCTCCTGAGTTACTAAGCAAGGCAATATCATCAGCGAATCGCAAGTTACTAAGGTATTCTCCATTAACTTTTATCTCCAATTCTTCCCAATCCAGGTCTCTGAATAATTCCTGTAAACACGCTGTGAATAGCATTGGAGAGATCGTATCTCCCTGCCTGACGCCTTTCTTTATTGGGATTTTGTTGCTTTGTTTATGGAGGACTACAGTGGCAGTGGAGCCGCTATAGATATCTTTCAGTATATTTACATACGGCTCGTCTACATCCTGATTTCGTAATGCCTCCATGACTGCTGAGGTTTCGACAGAGTCAAACGCTTTCTCGTAATCAATGAAAGCTATATATAAAGGTTGGTTATATTCCGCACATTTCTGTACCAACGGATTGATAGTGTGAATATGGCCTATTGTTGAGTAACCTTTACGGAATCCTGCCTGGTCCTTTGGTTGACAGAAGCCTAAGGTGTTCTTGATTCTATATGCGATTACCTTAGTAAAGAGTTTGTAGGCAACTGACAGTAAGCTGATCGGTCTATAATTTTTCAAGACTTTGGCTGCCCCTTTCTCATGGATTAGGATTATGTTACCGTTCTTCCAAGATTCGGGTACGCTCGAGGTCATGAGGCCTTGCGTATACAGGGTGGCCAGTTTCTCTAGAACAATCTGCCCACCATCCTTCAGCAAATTTGCTGTTACCTGATCGTCCCCAGCTGCTTTCCCCCTTTGCATAGCTCCCAAGGCTTTCTTCACTTCTTCCGGAGTTACCTGTGGGATTTCAAATTCCTCTAGACTATTCTCTGTTCCATTATCGTCGTGGGTGTCACTGGTACTGTATAAATCTCTATAGAACTCCTCAGCCACTTGAACTATCTGATCCATATTAGTAATGATATTGCGGGCTTTGTCTCTTAACGCATACATCTGATTCTTGCCAATTTCTAGTTTCTTCTTCACTGTTTTTAGGCTTCCTCCATTCCTGAGAGCATGTTCAATTCTATCCATATTATACTTCTTTATGTCAGCTGTCTTACACTTGTTGATTAGCTTCCAAAGTTCTGCCAGTTCTGTTCTAGCTGTAGGGTTAGAGGCTTTCATACATTGGCGTTTCTTGATCAGATCTTTCGTCTCCGGCGATAGCTCACTGGTATCCTGTCTAACGGAGTTACCACCGACTTCTATTGCACACTCCTTAATGATGCTCACAAGATTGTCGTTGACTGCTTCAACACTAAGGTCCTCTTCCTGAGTTTCCGCGGAATACCTGTTCTGCAGCTTGATCCGGAATTCCTCTATTTTCCCTGTTACCGCTAACTCATTGATCGGCTTCTTATGTACCTGTTTCTTCTGTTCCCTCCTCAAGCCTAGGCACCTACATGCATGTATATTCAGTGAATAGTTTTGATGGCCTGGCTACAAGAAGCAGGCTGGTCGAAAATAAGTCATACGCGTCCATGAGTCACTGACGGAAAACGGCATGACCACTCTCGAAGGAACTCCTCTGCCCCCAGGAAGAACAACTGCCCTGAGAGGGACGACAGTAGCTAGCAGTAGAGCCTCCCCCGAAATTAGAAACAGAGCGCGACGACGATGACCCGTCGCAACTTCCTCGCACCGGTTACGCCATGGACAAAAGGCCCCTGCAGCAATTAAATCCCACGAAGCGGCCATGTGGGCGGTGACCAGATGTAATAAAGCGGTTAACTCCAAGGCAACCGAAACCAGTTTGCACGGCCCTCCAAAACACCGTGGCAACGAAGAAATGCAGCAGCACATGTTTATTGTATTTTTGACGGGGGCAATCGGAACACAGCGAAGATGGGACTATGCCCCACCGCCTTAGCCTTTGACGCATTGGAAACACTCGCCATCCTAGACACCACATGAAGTCGTCTAGGTGGCCAGTCAGAAATGACGCCGTCATCGCATCCCATGATACATTATTGCACCGGGCGCGGCGCGCAGGCAAAACTATAGGAAGCACTAAGACCGACATAGCAACCACAACACTGTTTTGAGGACGTCTACAGGACATAGCTGTTGCATGCGGCGCTAAAATGCCACGGCCGTAGACTGAAATGCAGGTGTGTTTAACACTTGTATTGCGCGATTTAAGTGCACGCCCGGTATCTTGTCACGAATTTTTGTTCATGGGAAATAGCAGGCGAGGTCACGCGCAGGACAGTGATCACGCTGTAATATTCGGGGTAGAGAGCAAGGAGCCAGCAGCGTACAAGGATAGACACGGATGGGAGCGCGAACCCACCGTGAGATCGCCGAATCCAAAGCGCCACGCTCTCTAGCTAGTTACTGCTCACACAAGTTACAAGAAATATTAATTCCGAGTTCTTCCTAATATTAGTTCGCATTAGCGCTCGGTCTGTTACTGCTAGTACAGTAAAGTTTTATTAATTTCCAATAGCGACGTACAAGAGGCAGATGCAGGGCACCGTACGCTTCAGTGCCATCTCCTCGCCCTGAGCACTCGTCTTGCGTCGCCTCGAGAGATGGCGCCATGCCACGCTGTCGTGCTTACGCTGTTGCGTTGCAAAGCACAAGGTCGTGGGATCGAATCCCGGCCGCGGCAGCCGCCATGCCTTACATAATTTGGTGCGCCGGGCCAGCGTGTCTCAGTTTCAAATCGTGGCTGTGGACGTAAAACCCCATAATGCAATTTATTCTTCTTCTGCTGGGCAGTGCGCTCTGTTTCCCTGGCGCCTTTCGCTGCGTGGCCTGTGGCATACAGCCAATTGTTTTTTTCTTCTACTTTGGCAGCGTCATTATGGATGGACCAGGGCCGGTATTTTGTAGCGATGCCTTTTCCGATTCTGTGCTTTTTCAGGCTTTTCGCGCTTGGCCAGTGGTCACAGCGACGGTCTGCCCACATTATAAACGGGATCAGGCGGCCGTGTGCGGTGGATGATAAGAATAGCATAGAATAAGGCGTAAGGCATCGCTACAAAATAGCGGCCCGGTACACAGAATTGCCTGGTGCGGTGTGGTGCAGTGGGGTGTGGGCCATTGCTAAGGGGCACTACACACATTTTAAGATAGTGGCGAGTATCATATCCAACCACTCTGCTTGGCCGGTTGGCATTTCATGCTTACATCTACTTTCAATTACGGGATAGCCAGCGTCTATTTTATTCAGAAAATGGCCAAGCAATACAGCTACTCAGCAAGAAAAAAAAATCAGGGGTGTTGTCCGTTGACAACACTTCATCAACCAGACAGGGTCAATATTGCCGGAGGCTGAGGTTATTGTAAGATAGGCGAGGAACTATATGCGGCTTGTATTTCAAATACCATGCTCTGGATGTACGAAAGAAATGCTCAGGTGATCAAAAATATTTGGTACTTCATTAGCACAGTATCTTCGATAGCCAAAGGGTTTTAATCTGCATAATTTGATTTCTACTTTATATGCCTTATGTCTAGTTTATTATTCCGCGTTTTAACGTTTGTAAGCATGCGACGAACAATCAACAGAATTCAAGCGCATTTCAATAAAGCGACCTGTCTTATGCATTATTTAGTGATAGTTGCTACTTAATATGTGTTCCTATTCTATGGGGCATGTTTTGATAAAAATTCCATGGTGGCTCCATATCGACATAAGACTAAAAACAAAAAGCTAACATCAGCTGTCGAATTAGAAAGAGACAAGCAAACACGATTACCGCTATTTCTTTCTTTCATCCCTGTTTTCAATTTTACTAGCACAAGTCATTTAATGGAGCATTTTGAAACTGCCGTCACATCCTCAGTAACTTTCGTAGCATAATAGAATATTTGTTTATCGTGAATTAGGCCTACGGGCGTTTTGAAAGCACTGTCTTTTTCTCTCCAACTCAAGTCCGTGTGGTGTTCTTGGTCCCAGAATTATTAATATGCTACCCTGTGCTAAAGAAATGTAAGC
This sequence comes from Dermacentor variabilis, assembly GCF_050947875.1. Classification (NCBI taxonomy): domain Eukaryota; kingdom Metazoa; phylum Arthropoda; class Arachnida; order Ixodida; family Ixodidae; genus Dermacentor; species Dermacentor variabilis. Next base: position 171,311,984 of record NC_134572.1, on the reverse strand, counting down.
AATAGTGTAGAAGAATAAAGTGGGGGGGGGGGGGGGGGGTAGGCAACGCGCTGTCCTCTGAGTCGAAAAGGAGCCGAGGCTTCTATTTGGTGGAGTGTTTCTAATGGCCCGCAATCTTGGCCCGTCAAAAAAAAAAGAGAAGCAGACATATATGTATATAAGTTGTAAGAACTAAACACACAAAGGTTCACAAGTGCGCGTATTTTGCTTTTCGCTTCGCACTTGCTTCATAGTGTTTCAACGCATGCTTCTGGAGACTACAGTCATATCAAAGAACAGATTGCTACCGTAGAATGAACCAAGTACCGCTACGCAGAAACGCGTTTTGAACGTCAAGGGTGAGGAAGAAAGGCTCTTACCGCTGACAAAGCGACAGTGCGTGCCTCCAGGCGTAGTTTTCTTTTCCCGCGTCGGAATGCAGCCTGGGAGCACCCGTCACTGTGTACTTTAGGGAACAACAGCTACGTGCGTGCCTCGAAGGAAAACCTGCAAGACACGCGAACTGGTCCCGCTGAAATTAAACCAGAAGCATGGCAAAGAATCCCGAGAATTTGAAGAAGCGGGGGCGGAGAGGACGATGGGGGCATTCAGTGCAGGCGACGAGGATGCCTGGCACCTCTGAACCATGTGTGGTTCGCCCGAAGTGTGCGCCTCAGAATTGTTTCACTCCTAGTTTTAAACTGTCCTTGAACATAAGTAAACTCACACATCAAAGAAATAAGCGCGTTCCCAACCAGGCTATAACAGGGCTGCATGAAATTTAATACAATCGAAGAGGTAGCGAAACAAGTGGAAGCAGTAAGAAAGAAAGAAGAAGGTTAAGGGGAGGAAAGGCGTGCAAATTAGCCAGGTTGCTCACAGTTCTCTACCAGTAATAATATTATAGTAATAATGTCACGTACGAGTTTGTGCCGCTGTGGGCAAAAGGACGTTAAGAGGTGAAGAGAAGGTTGAAATGTCTCGACGATCAGTAGATGCTGTTACCCTGACTACTGAGCTACAACCTTGTAAGTGTATATATTGTACATACATATATTTTCTCCCCGTAAAAATATTAATGTTAGTATTAGTATTATGACGACATTTTTAACCAGTACCTTTCTAAATTTGCCTGTATCAAGTCTGCCGAAGTCCAATAGGGCTTGTATTACAGCACCTGACAGGCAGCAGGAGCCATGCTAGGTAAATAAAGGCATGTTGCTTCGATTCAAGCAGCAAAACAAACACGATTTTATTAGCCCTGTCCGAAAGTAGAGAAAACAGTACCACGAAGCACGTAAATAATGCAATCAACGTGAAGCAGAGAGTTAAAATATAGAAATAATCAGTGTAAAATCATAAAATATGCTGTAAGATTCATCTATATCTGTAACATTACCAAACGTTGTAATGCTTCGCGACGAGCAATTACGCAATATCGCCGTGCTACAGCAGTCCTGGATAGCGGCGTAGGCATGAGAAGCTTACGTTTACGCTAAAATACAGGCATAGATAAAAAATGCGCTAACCTCCAGCACGCTGTCAAAAAGGCATAAATACGAACAAAAATCTTTGGAGAACACAAATGTGAAAGTTATGACCTAACGCGAAAGTAGCGCCAAGCCCTCTTAGAAGAAAGGCTACGTATTAAATAGCAAGAGAGAGCGAATAAAATATAAATGAAAGGCAGGAAGGCTAACCGGGACTGCACCTGCTGGCTGCCCTACAGTGGGCGTAGGAAAATGGGGAGGGAAAGATGGGGGGAAGAAGAGAAGTCCACTGTGCATTTCGCCGACGTGGTAACAACTTTCTGCTGTATATCCACTGACGGTCACTCAGTAAGCTTTCAAATATGGCAGCAGCGCTTTTGCAGCCTTTTGTAGCTGCGATATCCGAGGTCATGGTCCCACGGTCTTGCTCACGGTGAATGGTTTTAATTGATGCGAGCTGTGCAGAGGTCCTGTATTTCATTTACAATAGATGGGCAGTAGCACAATAGAATTTCAAATTTTGATAGTCTCCTCGACATCGCCGGCATTGCACTCGCCGCTATGAGCTATTCCAATCAAACACGTATATGCATTGGTGAATGCGACGCCCCAGCGTTAGCGCCACAGCAGTGTTACCTCCTTTTGCGGAAGCCCAGGTAACAGCTGCAGTTGCACAGATGGGGCGAAGGAATGCGATAGATGATGGGCGAATTCAGATGTGTGCCACTTCTCTATTGCCATAAGTTGCACTAGCTTGCTTAAGTTTCGGGCTGCGTCAGTCCTCAATAGACGTACAGAAACAAGGTTTGAATAAAGGGAAAACCAGACATCCACCCGTTCGTAGCAGTTGCTTCAAAGTAAACTCATACGGGTTTCTCGAAAGGAAAGCCTCAAACTTGAAGAAAAATTCGTTCTTGTCCGGGACTCGAGCCCGAGACCACCGCCTTCCCGGGGCAGCCGCTCTACCATCTGAATTAACCAGGCGCCTAACAGATGGCAGGGCGAACTCGAATTTGTCAACAACTCGAAGCAAAGGCAAGGGTGCGAAGTAACAGTTTTGCAGAAGCCCGAAAAGTGGAGAGAACTAAGTAAAGGAAAATTAGACATCCACATAAACGTAGCAATTGCTACAAAGGCATTTTTTCTTCAACTGCGAAGCTTTTCTTTCAAGGAAACCGCGTCGGCTTTCTTTGTAGTAATTGTTACGAATGGGTGGATGTCTGACTTTCCCTTTATTCATTACTTCTCTCTACCTTGCGGATTTCCGCATAACTATTACGTCAGAAACAAGGTTTGCTCCTTCGTGGGCTTTCCTAGCAGCCTCGTCGGCGAAGTCCTTGCCGGACATACCACAATAAATCGGTAGGCCCTGAAACACGACGTCGTGTCCTTTCACGATAATATAAAGGTGCGTTTCTCGTACCTTCTACAGGACTTGTTCACAGGACCCGCGACGAGGAGCTCATAAAAGACATTGCAGGGCCGTCTTCAAGTCGCCGAAAATTGCTCTCGCGTTAGCCGGTTGGTTATTAATAAAATCAACTGCACCGCGGAGGGCAATAAGCTCCTAACTGGTCGATTTTGAGATGTGAGAAATCTATCTGATGCTTATTGATCGTGTTGGTATAAACACTGCGCCGGTGGAGCAGGTCTGAGTGGCAGAGCCATCCGTATACTTGTGGACTCGGTCAAATTAGAAATTGTGCAAACATTCAGAGCTGCTTGCTTCAAGGACAAGTTAGGCAGATCCGCCTTATTTCTTATCCCGCGAACGAAAAGGCGCACATGAGGTTGTTTTAAACATCAGAAAGCTGAGCGTGAAGTTACGGAAAGTCGGAAGCCCGATGTTACGATGGTACGGTGCATATTCGACAACGTTCACATCAAGCCATCCTAGACACACTTTTTACAATAGAACTAGGAAGACAAGTATTTCTGTTAATCGGAAACTACCTGACAAAAAGGTCCTTGTTTGTACCTACGCATGATGGTCCAACTACCGACAGACGTGCAGAGGTTTCCCCAATGTGGTTTTCTAAACCCTATCTTTTTCCACCTCACGCTTCTTGGGCTGGTCCAATCCCTACCTGAAAGAGTGAGTGTCTCAATCTACGCCGACGGCATCTGCATCTGGGCGCCAGCGATCACTCGCCTGCAGGTTCGTGCAAGGCTACAGAAAGCAGCAGCACAGGCATCCTATCTATCTTTGCACACAAAGCTTAACCATCTCGACAGAAAAATTTGCGTTAGTCGCTTTAACTCGAAAAGCGATGTCTGGTTAACCAGTATGCATCATTCGGCAGCCTATTTACTACGAAAGCAATAATAGATTTTTGGGTGTCATTGTTGACTGCGACCTCTCTTGGAGCCCTTAGGTTGCCCACTTGAAGAAGTTGATATCTATTATTCGTGTCTAAAAATTCGCCGTCAGCAAAACAAGGTGACTGTCAGTGGCTCCAAGCTACATTTGTACCAATCACTTTTTTATTAGATTTCTACGCTATAGTTCTCCCGTGCTTGCTAAAACATGCCAGTTAAATCTTCTAGAAGTTCAGAACGTGCAAGCAAACACACTAGGCGTTTGCCTCGGTCTTCCGCGGAGCGCCTCAGCAGCAGGAAGAGTTATAATGTCTCAAGACCATCCGATACGCTTAGTGGCCATATTCCTCACGTTTCACGGATGCAATCAAGGTCTCTTGCCTACCTGCCAGGGCGAGAAAAACAGGCGCCTCTCTCCAACGTGGTAAGCCTCCATCGTGCCTCCCTACGCATTGAATGAACATCCGTCTTTGTTTACGGATGCACAGCGGCAGCACGGCCTTTCCAGTGCTCTTGTTCAAACAACTCAGTTAACCAGGGCCAGTGGAGTATGTTGTCGCCGCAGAATTTTCATATTTTTGCAAAAAATTTTATTTGTGCTTGAGAAAATGAAGGCGACAGTTACGCTTATTGAATGTTACATCTGAACACTAGCGTGGATGATATGAGTATAACGTCACAAATATCTCTACATTTTACATATCTTGCCGTTTCCTTAGAGCAAATTTGACAAGAAAACAGACTAATCAATCACACCGTTTTAAACGAGGTTTCATCCTTCTTTATTTTAAATACCAGAGAACAGGCAATGAACATCGATGACGTTACCGCAGCGATATGCAGGACGTTTGAAGTTGTGCCGCCACACGCATGTAATAATTCCACCTTTGTTTTCTCTTAGGACGTCTTTGCTAGCGTAGCAAAGCGTAGTACGTGCTTTGCTAGAAAGCAAGATAGAAAGGATAAAGGAATGAAGGGAAGTTTAAGCCCATTCGGTTACCCTGCACTACGGAAGGGGAAGAGCAGGCTTAAAGGTGAGTAGAAGGCATCTTGGCAAAGTCATTGTCGGCAGATTTGCTGCATATTTATGAGGGGCGAAATGGCACGGAATCAACAGACACGAGGGAAGCCACAGACAGGTGCTTCCCTACAATTAGTGGCAACCGTGCCTAAAACTCTGCGACTGTATGTTGTCCTTTCTTGTACGTCTTAATTTTGTGCCTGTTCCGAATCTTTCTTTCTTTCTTTCTTTTTTTCTTTATTGATTTATTTAAGACAATGAACAGATTGTCTTAGGGGACACGGCTAAAGGCAAACATTTGCCTGACTAGGCCGTGCCACCCGTACATTGGCAGCAACATGGCAGTGGCAGGCTTTCAGGAGGTCACACATGAAATTATAGTACACATTTTCAACACTTGAGTACACAATTCGCGTAAGAAGAAAGAAAAAATGTTAAAGTTTATACAGTTTTCTAAAAAATTGAAGCACAACAACAACAGGAAAAAAAGAAGCATGTACGAAATTTTCATACCTGTAGCTGGAAGGTTAAAGTTTACACAGTTTTCTAAAAACAACAACAAGAAGCATGTACAAAATTTTCTATACCTGAAGTTGAACATTTCTATTAGTCTTCGGATAGTAACAATTCTTTTACCATTTTCTTAAAGTTTTGCTTTGAAATTCCAGAATTTAGCAGGTCCAATACGAAGGGGTAGTCGTTTAGAAGGTTAGGAAGTTGAACTGCTAGTTTTTGTTCTCCGTATTGTGTTCTGCAACGTGGTTTTCCTATCAGAGTTTTTCTGAGGTTATAGCTTGTCGTTTTGCCATAGTATTTACTTTGGAAGGAACATTTCTCTTCCCAGAATGGCCGTGAAATTTCGAGGAATAATTTGTAAGTGTTAAGTTTTGATACTGTTAATATTTTATATTTGTTATAGTATGGTTTAGTGGTATCAGTACGTTCTAAGTTACCTATCGCGCGCAGTGCGCGGTTTTGGAGTGTTTGAATTGATTTTAGGTTAGTTTGTGTAGTGGTTGACCAAACTAGAAAACAATAAGTTAATCGAGAATGTATAAGCGCGTTGTAAACATTACGCTTCACATTTATCGGTAGCAAATATCGCAACCTATTTAGCACACCGACAGCACGAGCAATATTTTTTCTAAGAACATCTACGTGCGGTGACCAGGACATGTTTTCATGGAATGTAATTCCTAAAAATCTGGCTGTTGGTGCCTGTTCGAGGTTGACCTTCTGAAATTGGAGTGTTAGGTGAGGGTGGATTATTGTTCCTTTTGATTTAAACACTAGATACTTAGTTTTAGTTATGTTTAATTGGAGTTTATTCGCATTTAGCCACAAGCTTAGTTGCTGTAACCAGATGTTAGCTTGCTCAAAAAGATTTCCTATTTCCCTTCCTGAGAAAAACACGTTAGTATCATCCGCGTATAATATAATATTGGAACAGCCTTGAATATTGACAATATCATTAATGTAGAGTAAAAATAATACAGGCCCCAAGACGGATCTTTGCGGCACGCCGTACTTAATGTACTGAATTTCGGAACTAACTCCATTTATTGTTGTGTACTGTGTTCTAGAGGTGAGATAGCTTTTTATTAAGGATAATGCGACATCACGAATTCCATAAAGAGGTAGCTTTTTCAAAAGGACATCATGTTGCACGCAATCGAAGGCCTTCCTAAAATCTAGAAAGATACCTAGAGTTAACATTCGGTTTTCTATGTTGTCAAGGATTTGTTCCTTTATTTCAAGTAAAGCGGTTTCTGAAGATTTAGCCTCACAGAAACCATATTGCTCCTGAGATATTATTTTATACGTGTTTAGAAACTCACAAAGTCTTCTATTAATTACATGTTCAGCAATTTTCGCGAAGACAGAAAGAACGGATATTGGCCTGTAGTTATTCATGTCGTTAACTGGGCCACTTTTATGAATGACAGTCACTCTGGCTAGCTTCATCTTATCTGGAAACACACCGTTAGAAAGAATTAAGTTACAGATATGTGCAAGAGGCGTGCTTACAATTTCACTGACGGCTTTCAACGGCTTCACTTTTATATCATCTTCACCTGAAGCACAACTGTCTTTCAACGATAAGATTATGGTCTGTATCTCGTGCTGCTCAGTAGGCGCCAAGAACACCGTAGAAGAACATCGATTTAATATATATTCCGTGCAAGAGACCGGTGTATCATTTTGTGAGAGCGCACCAGCATCAATAAAATGAGAATTAAAAGTATTTGCAACCTCAATATCTGACAATGCACTATGCTGAAATGCAACTTTTCTTGCGATAGCGCCTTTGTTAATTACTTCATTGATCGCTTTCCACATGAGATTTGAATTTCCCATGATAGCAAAAAACTTGTTCGCGTAATATTCTTGTTTAGAGCGTTTAATATCAGAATTTAATTTGTTACGCTCAGACTTGAAAGACCGAAAGTCATCTTCGCTTATGCTACTCAAAAAAATTTGGAAGAGCTTGTTACGGCATTTTATCCTGTTATAGAGGACACGAGTTATCCAAGGCTTTCTAGCTTTGTTGTGTTTTTTAAACTTCTTAAGTGGAAAACATCTGTTGTATAAGAACGCGAAGGTAGATATAAAAACATCGTAAGCCTTGTTTACATCAGTTTCCGCGGTCACTTCGTCCCACCGATAACCAGAGACTAGTTCAACAAATTTCTGAACACTTTGTTCTGAATAAATTCTTTTTAAGCTTTCAGGGCATATATTGGGTGGCTGTCTATGAGGTAGCAGACAGTATATAGGCAAGTGATCACTAAGATCGCACATCAGGACTCCTGCTCTTACATATTCAGGAGAAAAACTCGTCACACAGAGGTCAAGTGTTGTCTGGCTTGTAGGTGTGATGCGAGTAGGCACGTTGATGACATTTGAACACCCGTATTATTCAAAAGTTTCCTGAAAACGCGTATATTCTAGGTTGTCTTGGCAAGCATCTATATTAAAATCGCCCATTACTATTGTTTCGAGTTTAAGTTCGATGCTGAGTTCTAATAATTTTTCAGTAAATTCTAAAAACTTACACATGGATCCAGATGGCGGGCGGTACACTAGCGAAATCAAAGTGTTCATGCCCTGAAGACCAATGCATTCATAGCATTCGTTAACAATCTTGAGCTCGGGGATTATACTGTACGATAAACCAGAACGGACATAAATAGCAATTCCTCCTCCTCGTTTTTTCGTTCGATAAATAGAGGTACAGTCATATCCAGAAATAGAAGCGCATTCATCCTCTGATGTAAACCACGTTTCACTAAAGCAAAGCAAGTCGAAGCAGTGTTGCAGCTCAGACAGATACAGACTGACTTCATCAAACTTATTTCTCAAACTTCACACATTAAAATGAAATATTGAAAGCGGACATTGGTTCTTTAACGATGCCAGATCCCCAGTAAATTGGAATTTCAGGGTCGCCATTGTGGTTTAGTAAACATAACGCATTTTTTGCTATCACGTGTGCCGCCCTCACTTCGAGGCTGTAAGACTGGCCAGATCCTCCTCGCCGCGTATGACAACAGCTCGGTCGCCGCTCCTTTTTCGCACCAAAACTTTACCGTTTGAGTGCCAGACGTATGCGTATCCTGAGGTCTGGGCCCATTCCTTCGTCTTTGATAAAAGAGCACGTGATAGCCGTGTCATATTTTCACAGAGAAACACGTGCCCATGGTCCTTTAGTTGCTTTTTGTTAGCAAGCCAGGAATCGCGAAGTTCCTGGTGAACAAAACGAATAATGATCGCCCGTGTTTTGCCTGGTTTAGCGGGAAGTCTGTGTATAGCCATAACATCACTCTTGTTCAATAGTGGAAGCTTAATTTGGGTCGCTACTTCGTTTACCTTCATCATTAGGTCTTCGTTCTCGCTTTCAGTAATACCGTGTATTTCAATATTTAACCTGCGGCTACGGCATTCAAGGTTATCCAGATCCCGTTTAATTTGGGACAATTCACTGCTCGAATTCGCATGTTCAAGTTGTTCAACTCTGTTTGATAGTTGCGTGGTAACCTTTCCTGAGCCTGCAGCCTCGTCTGAAATTCATCGAATTTATCAGAAATATGTTGCACTGACGATTCCAGTTCCACCAGTTTGATTGGCAGAACCAAAAGGGTATCTAGCTTGGTTTCGATTGCTAGAAGTCGAACTGCTATGTCTCTCTGCGGCGTTTGCCGCTCAATTTCAGCATCTGCCCCTTGTCCCACCCCCCGACATGTCTAATAATATAATAATGATTAGAAGTAGAAGAGGTCACAGTATTCTTCGTTTAATCTGTCACAAGAAGTTGTGGTGGGCTGGTAGATCGGAAGAAACGCCGTACACCTTTCGTGCCTTTGAACCTCTCAGACGGCCCAGGCTACGTTAAAAGAGCCTTCTCTTGTATAAACCTTCTGTCATCAAAGTTCCATAAAGGTGTTGAAAGAGCAAGCCTCTGGTCTTATAAGAAACAACACTCCCATAACGGCTTTACTTCCCTACTACAGGGTGAACAAACAACAATGCAGACAACAGACATGAAAACTGACAATACGAGTGACGACTAACAGCTCATCACCTCAGGGAAGTGCATCCGTACTAGCTATAGCCCCATTAACATCCTCCCAAGCTCTAACGGGTGATTTACAGTTTCTTCTGATCCGCATCTGCTACAATTAGCACAGTATTCTGTTCTAACATTTATTAAATGGACATTCATAAAAGCAACACCTGTTCGCTTTGAAATAAGAAGGCATCGTCGCCACAGGGTATCTTAAAGCACGATCGGCCAAGCCATTTTAATAAAACCCTTAGTGCCCCTTCAAACGAAGGCTGCAAGGACGAGCAGCTTCTTAGCTCCAACTGGCGTAAGCACCGGTTGTGGATCAGGAGCAATATGGCACACACCCGAGAGAAAGACAAAAACGGAACCCTCCGTAGAAAGCGCGTCGACTCGCAGGGCGTGCTAAGGTGAGCGCCACGACCAATGCGGGTTTTACGGTGATAGCTCACGTCCGGAGTTTAGAGTCGTTTCGGAAGGGGTTAATCACCGCCGCGAGGCCGGTGAAGCGGTGCACGGAGACGGGTGCACTTCACGGTATAATGCCCTTAGAGATCAGGAAAGCGCAGGCTGTGAGTCAAAAAGTGCACAAAGACTGGTGCGAGGGCATGAAAATAATTCAAACAACATGGAAAGAAAGCAAGGAAACAATGGCAGGAAGAAAAGAAAACAATTTACGGCTGAAATGGAGGAGTCGTCGTCAGCGTTTCTGCAAGAGGACCAAACCGTGGCGCCTTCAGCCTTCTGAAGGGTGCTTGTCAAGGTCGATCATTCTAGCTTCTCAGGAAGCATCGTCATTTCCTGCGGCTTGGTGAGTTGGGCGGAACTACTCTCGTCGCTCGCAATGAGACCTGTACGGGTGGCTTCTTCGCATTGGTGCGCTTGTTAGGAGCTTTCCTTGTGTGCCTACGTGGAAGCGGTACAGGCTGATGTGGCTTCGGCTCTAACCTGCTACTTGTTCGCTCTTTATACTTCTTTCAGGCGCGTTTATTAAAAAAATATTTCTCTATTTCATTCAGGACAACTTTGCCTTGGCCTTTGTGTTCAGAAGCAATAACAACAGGGCGAGATGGTGTCCTTATATGAAACTGCGCGAAAGACAGTAACAGCAATTGACAAAACAAAGAGCTGCTTCTTAGCCAAAGTTTATAGACGAAAAGAAACACATATATAAATGTAGCCGCACTGACGAACCTGTTCTTCAGGTAAAGCGACCTTAGTTGAAAGAGAAAAACTATATACAGCAAACTGCTCTCGGAAAATTAGCTCATTCCTTCGTTCTCTGACGTCCATATTGCTGTCAGAGTAATCCTTGGAAAGTATTGTTAAACGTAAGTGACTAAGGCTCTTCAACCTGCTACAACAAGGGCAAGGACCTTAGTCAGCTAGGCCACCTATGCTTAGTAATACTTTCTTGTACAATATTGACAGAACATTAGAGATAGAGTTGTGGTGTTCAGCGAGCAATATTCTTTTATTTCTGAAGATAATCAGTGGTCCTATACAAGGCTCTGAATTAGGTCATTATAGCAACTGAGATTTTATCTCAGAAAAAAATATGCATCGAGAAAGAAACAACGAGGAGACGAGTACACAGAACTGGCTTCTCGTACTAATTTTTGCACTGTTGTTTTTCATCTCAGTTCTGGACGAACGCGCCGAAGGAAAAACTTTCATGGTGCCATGAAACTTAATTTTTTCCTCAATGAAGGCGTTAGGCTGCAGTCTGGGACAGAAAATATTTTCGAACAGAAGCCAGCTTATGTTTCGTAATGCTGTTTCAATTTCATATCGATCCACGCGATGTGCGTTGGCGCTACCAGGCACAATCTTTTAGTCCTTTCCTATCGTTTTCAGGCAAACAATCGTCGTTTCTTGCCGGCATTCTGTTTTTACAGGGCCATGTGTGCGCGCAGTATGAGAATCAGCTTTCAGGTGCAATTATCCAAGCTCTCTACTGCGGGCTACTCGAGCCACTCTAGGCACGAGTAGCCACATTTGAGGCGGGAGAAACAGCAGCCAGAAAGTGCCAGAATGTCGCATTTGAAACATGCCTATTGTAAATTATCACAAATCTTGGAAAAATTTGTATTGTCGCACAATTTCAAGAATATCTGAAGCCGATGCAGCACCGTTACAGTATTTTCTTCGCCAGTTAAGCTCTATTGAAGTGCAATCCGTTAGAAGTAAGCTAAGCGTCTTTAATTGTGGAATGGGCAAGTCTAGCGTTAAGCATGCACACCTACTGATTCCGTGGGAAGTAGCTTTTCTCTACCAGCTACCACTCTCGTGTGGCAAAATGTATGGCAGTCGTGGTGGCATGTGTGGCCTTGTGAAATTAATAGGAATACAACTATGTTTAGACAAGTTCGCCGTGCTCCAACTTGTCACAGCATCGCCGAGAATGTAGCTGTAATAGCCGTTTCTCTAATGCTATCATGATCCCGCTATTGAAATCAACTGAATCTGGAGAAAACTAAATCGTTTGACATTTTGGCCTTGTAATTTTATGGTTTTGGGCATCCATGCGTTGCACTGCATATAACTGATATTCTTACGATACTCAATGTTGGCATGCGACAATCTGAATAAAAGCATACTTCGAACTCTATGTGAATATCTTACGTTGCTTGCGTTTTCCTGGCTTGTTTTTTTTTTCTCGTCATTTTCCCAACTACCACGAGACATGAATGAAGGACAGAGGTTAGGAAAGTTGGATGCTGGAAATCTCTTGTCTCTTTAAAAACATCCATATACTAAGACATTGGGCAAAATAAGAACAAGGCCGTGGGGGCGAAACTCACAGCGCAATTTCACAGCACCGTTCACTGCATCCATCCATCCATCCATCCATCCATCCATCCATCCATCCGTCCGTCCGTCCATCCATCCATCCATTTACCTTGTCTTGAAATATACGTAATCATTGGTTTCGATATAGGAATAGTCAATGTGAATAAAAGTAAGTGGGCGGCGTAAGGGCAGAAATATATGTCCCTCAAAAGCGTAGACAAAGATTGGGGAAAGAGGACAAGGAAGTTTGCAGCCAGGTACAGCGTAATTGAAAACGTAAATAGACAGGCCGGAGTCTTTAAAATGCAATTGATTGAGAGAAACAGAGAAGGTAAATTTGCAGCAAATGGTAGGAACAAAAATTATGCAGATCCCACGCACTCTGGGAATCAATGTAAGCGAAGCTTTCTGTGCTGGTTGCCTTGACGATAAGTAGCGCTGATGTTGACAGCGAAAGCTTAATTTCTTCAACGTTAAAGTCTAACACGAGACTGGTGAGTTGATGTTAAACGTTGCCTTGCGTGCACCACTGCTCTTTGTCTGCATAGTACACAGAACACACATGGAGAGGTGTTTGCGTGAGGCATTGTTGTGCGCCATATTTCATAATCTCTGAGAGTGTTGAGCATTGTCATTGCCTCACATAGCATATCGCATCGTAGTAGAGGTACATCATTTTAAATGTATGATGGGGCTGTGCGTGCCAAACAACATCCCGATTATGAGGCACGCTGTTGTGGTGGAAATCGGAATCATTTTGGCACAGTGATGTTCTTTAACGCCATGGAAAAATCTAAGTGCACGTTCGTTTTCTATTTCGCCCCCTTCGAAATGCAGCGGCCAAGGTCGGGGTCAAATGCGCGACCTCTAGCGATGCCATAGCCTCAGAACTGCCGTGGTGGGCACAGAAGTGTTAACTTGACGGTAGACCGCTTCCGTAGTGTCGCCTGAGCACTGCGGTGCGTTTTAATTAATGCTGCTCTGCTTCTGCACGTCCTGCGTAATTTGACCACTTGACATATTTGCATTGCGTTTATTTTTCAGAAATACCAGAAACGTACTGTACCGTACCTTGAACTTAACCTTATCCAGTTTCCCCGCAGCCGCTGTCGTATAGTAGTAGGCTTTTCTTTCCTTCTCAAGTCACCTCACCCCCTCCCTCTTGTAAGGCCATTGCCTATTTTGTTACTTCCGTTCTACAGTTCTCGCTACGTCCCCTTTGGGCTCGCACGTTGGTAGAGAGGGGTGCGCTGCAGGTTCTGCAATGCTTTGGAGAGGGATCCCGAATAAGTACAGCTGTCAAGAGGCTAATATGGCTAAGCCCAGGGAGTTCCAGAAGGCATCGTGCACATTCGACGTGGCGTGGTCTGAACAAATTTCTCGCGTCGCTTTTCGTCCATGACTCGCTCCTGTCATGTATACACACGCTCTGAACCACCCCCTACGTGGGGCGCCAGAGAACAGCAGCCAAAGCAGCAGCAGGAGCTGCAGCAGCAGTGAGAAAGTCGAAGAAAGAGGCCATGAAAGCTTCACTTTAATAAAGGCAATGGAGATTTACAAAAATAACGAGAGAAATCAGGAGAGAAAATTTTTGTGGTAACCAGATTTTTCCATATTTTAACAAATTTTAGCGATTACAATTAAATTTGGTCCTTCAAAAAATGTCTTTAATTACAGTTACCAATTACTGCTCTAAGAAACAAGTGAGCAATTTTTAAATAAGTAATCGCATTTAAAAATAACCTTGCTTTCTTCTCTACATTTATTAACATTGCACAAATACTGTACAACGAACAAGCTGCCCTGGCTCCCATTGAATGCATCATCTTCCGCTTTTCACACGTTGTCTACTTTCGCCATGCATTGCTTTTAAAGCTTTTATTCCGTAATCTTCCTTTTGCAGTTGGGAAGTCATCGGCAGTTACTCTGTAAAATCGCTCGATGTGCGAAATGGAGGAAAAGGCTTTGTCCTAGCGTTTTCCCGATATCGTGCATGGTTCTGCAGTGCCAAGGCGCTCGGCTCTGGGTCCATTGTGAAGTGCAGCTTATACCTGGCCTATAAGGCCAGGTAAAAACAGAAAGTTCGTTGATAGGTGATTCCCTGTCATCAATTTCCGGAGCGATCATCGCTATCGGGTCAGAGGAGCGCTGTTACAATTTGTCGGCCTACTTCTGATGAAACTCTATCCAGCGCCCTTCTAGCGTTTGTCATTTGGAGTTAAACGGTTAAACGGACGCCAGCGAACGTTCAGGTTCCTTGAAAGGGTGGCTAAATCTGTTACGTAATCTAACATAACGCCCAAATAACAGTGTTTCTGTATTGCAATCGCAAAAGATCGGTGTAGATGAGTTACGTAAAATATAGCAAACAAAAAGAAACACGTACGGTTAACCGCCGCAAACGTCTGCCTATATATTGAAATTCATATACTGCACGAAGCAATGAAGAATTAGGCCCCATCTCTTAAAGCCTGCAAAGGCCGCCTCAAAGCACTTCCAAAAGATCGAGCGACAGAAAATTATCATAAGCCAGAAGCCGGGAGGTTGGGCTTCCGAGAGAGCCGTACAAATCTGCAAGCCTGCCACGTTCGGGCGATCGATTCGCATCGGGTGTATGCCGACTGTGGAAATAGGCTGGCCCACGAGTAGGTTTTGGTCTGTTTGCAAATTGTAGTTCACGCCAAATTTATGCTCTCAAAGCTGCTTCGACTGTTCTAGCTTGTCTCGTCTTAAATGTAACTGGTTGCATGTATTTATTCGCTGCGAAATGGAATGGAATTACAGCGAGCGCTACCTGAGCTGTCAAAGTAATCGTTAAATTGCGAAATTACAAAAACGTAATCGAATACAAGTAATTCGTTTGGTGTAATTCGTTACGTACATTTCTGATGATAACGGAAATGGCGCTGACTTGATTCTTGAGGCCCCGAGGTGGCTGCATGAGGAAAATAATACCCCACCACAACTACTCGCACGATGATGAGGCATGTACCTTCTGCAGCACAAATCTGGGGACACCTCAGCGCGTCCTAATGGAATGCGATAGGATTCACCCAGTGAAACCCCTAGGTATCGTACATCTTCCAGAAGCACTTGTATTTAAAGTAGATGGAAGCATCAACCGGAAAGCAATTGAGAGAAACAAGAGACGTTTAGCTTATTGGGGGGGAAAAGAAGGAAAGGGATGAATACGACCGGATACGTTACTGGCATTCTTACCAGTGTCTGCTAGATATGTAAGTTTTGGGGAAGCGAAGAAAGTTAAAACAGCTGCAGACAAAATGCTATACTGAAAGGCATGTATACCATACCTCGTTAACTAATGCAGCCTAGCTCAGTAATTTTCCTTGCCCTATATCAAAGAGGTACCAAAGAAACCATCATCATCATCCGTATGTGTTTATTTTTTCAATAAACTTTATTTCAACGCGCTCGGTCTTCTCGCTTGCTTCTCTTTGTCTTTCACGTTCTTTCATCATGCTTTTATGTTTTTCTCTGTTTCGTTGTCAGCTGAACTTAAGTGGTTAACTGTAAGGAAAATTGGTTCTCACTTTCGCCTGTTCCTCTCGAAGTAGAAAAATTATGCACTTGCAGTAGTTGCAAAATGTACTCCATACTTGTGAATAAAAGACACATGGAACAGCATCCTACTGGTAGGTAACGAATTACATTAACTAATTACATGAAACCTAAAACATTTTTAGTAAATTCTTTTAGTACAAGTACATCTAGTGGAATGAGCGCGATAGTACATGGCGATTTCGCCTGTGTTTGATTTACAAACCACGGTTTCCTAACTTCAAATGTTACTGAGCGCGCTGAAACACAATCACCCACATAAAATGAATGCAACGCACCCCGGTGTTTTTATACGGGCGCTTTCACTTTAGACGCTTTATGCAACTGTGCAACTCGTAGATTTAGCTTTAGGAATGATAGCTGAGTAGCTTACGTTAAAGGATATAGTTAAGTGGGCGTTATTCTTGTGAAAATAAGGGGCGTTGTATTCTGTGCAAGGAAAATTTATCGATTCTGTGCTTACTGGACTTGGTGCAGGTTTACTGGATATAACGTTAGTCACGCCATCTCGTGGTGGCAGTTGATGCGCGTAAGAGCTAACATAAGCTCCAACACAAACACGCCGTCGTTGCATTGGTATCGTCCTGATTTTATCATCTTGATGCCATTGTCACCATTCTTCGTTGTCATGACAAGTCGCCTTTCCGCCATTTTAACTTTATCACTGTCACTGCGTTTTCATATTGTTGCCATCACTCAACCCTCCTCTACCCATCGTCGCTATACAGTAAGCGTCCTTCAATGTTTATTATTTCGTCGTCGTTATTTTATCGCCTTTATATCTCTTCGTCTTCATTACGTGGTTCTCACAGTCATCGTCAAGCCGTCGAGGTTGGTCCATCATCGTCATTTTTTCATGCTGATTCCAGTCATCACCCCATTGTCGGGATGCCTTTGTCGTCTCGCTATCGTCTTCCCTGCGTCATCATCATTTCACCTCCGTAGTATAATTGTCGTCATTCCATGGTCACTCGATCACCGCCATTTTGCCGTCATCTTTTAGAAGTTATTCTAGGGCTGTCATGCCATCGCCATGTCGTCGTTGTCATTCCATCATCGTGGTTTCTTCATACTCATACAGTTGTCTTCATGCCATCGTGACTATTCCATTGTCCTCCTTCCATTGTCGTCATGCGTAGCATGTGCATGATTGAGCACAACTAGTTTATGCGGAGCTAGGTGCTTCTCAGCGAAAATGTATCCCATTGTGTCCTGCAGTTTCTACTTGTAAAGGGTTATCGAGCGTGAAAAATATTCATCTCACTACAAACTACAATGAAAGCTTCGTTAATGCAGCTCCCACAGCGTGCGCGATCCACATATATTTTCGTTGTTCTTTTCAAGTGTTATTCAATTAAGTATTATCAATACATTGCTGCTTCTGCGGAATGAAAGCACCGTGCTCAGCATACCCTGAGTGTTCATTCTCCACTTGGTCACAGCCGCTGATAGAGTGGGTTTTGGAAAATGTAGGACACTATCATAAGAAAAGAAAGATGTCATTTTTCCTCAACGTGCCATTCGTGGCAACAGAAAGACAAAGAGATGTCTAAAGTTAGAAGCCCTGCAGCACTCTTCCCTGCCTTGTTTATCGGAGTGAGAGCACCCCAAGACACAGACGCAGGCAGATACTATTCTCTGCTGTGACAGCATGGCCGCTGTCCTTCGAAATCGGTTTTTGGTGTTATCGCTTGGCCTCGCATACTTTCGGGCCGGCGCTAGTATACGTGACTGCCACGAACTTCGGGCAGCTGACCGCCAGCAGGGAATCTTAAACTAGCTCACGGATGCTTTGATCCCTGTCAGCGTGCCGAAAATCCCCCGTCAAGACAGAGCCCGTGAACCCCCAAGAGTGAGCATTGCGCCTTTGTTTCCCTTTTTTTCCGATACTCGGCGATTTTCAGGCTTTTGCGATTTCTTCCCTGTACACCCTACTGTTCCCTTTATACATTCTTGCGCGTGATGTCAAACTTAGTTTTTTGGAATTGTTGCATGCGGCGAGAAAAACACCGTCATGAAGACGTGGGATCAAAGAAACAGTCCTGAGTGGCAAGATGAATCCAGGCAAAGATATGGATGACCCGCTACACGTGAGTCCAAAATAGCGCACCGAAGTATTCGTAAGTATACTGGAAAGCAATGTCACAATAACTAAACCCCTTATCCTAAAGCTAAAGAAAGGCCCTTCTTTTGTCTGCGTGAAATGAAGACGCTGATTAAAATATAGACTATCTCGGAAAAAAAATATGATGAAACAGGACAAAGACACTGGCTCCGGTCAGAGCTGTTGCATAAAACTTTGCACTTCCGCCCCAACGCTAGATCCCCTTTCGAACAAATCGCCCACACAACTTTCCTCTTTCTTTGCATATACAAGGTTTTACATATACAGAGTGTTTCAGCGAAAACTTCCGAAAATCTTTAAAAGTTGCCTGTTGCAGATATCAGCATTCTAGTTCATGATCTGGTCTACTCGAAGTGCTGGACAATACTTGCACAAAAGTTAGACCCAAAATCGACAAATTAATATAAAATCACTAATTCAGTTTTTAGCTAATTACAATTGGCCCATATTGGAATTTACAAATTCTAGCAGGGGAGTTCACAAGGCAGCTCCACTAGGAACGTATGTTCAAGATGACACCAGTTACGAGATATGAATTCCCGAACTTTGCGGAGAAATATATTGGCATTCCAGTTAATTTTAAACAAAACGTCGTTTCGTGGACTGAAACGCCCAAGTAACAAGAACGCCAATGCATTTCTCTGCAAAGTTCGGGAAATCATACCTCAAAACTGGTGTCGTTGGGAAAATTCGCTCCAAGTCGATCCGCCTTGTTAAGCCCACTGCTATAATTTGTAAATTGCATTATGGGTCAATAGATAATTAGGTAAAAGTTAATTAGTGAATTCTTGTTAATTCATCGTTATTGCATTTACATTTCTTGTCCAAGTAGTGTGCTCCGTTTCAGTAGGCCGGCTCATAAACTGGAATTGAACTATCTGCCAGAGACAACCTTTAAAAATTTTTGAATATGTTCGCTGAAACACCTTGTATGTATATGTATTCGTTGTACAAGAAATGCGAAAGAGCTTTCATGGGTATGCATTTCGCCGCTGGAATCCTTGCCTAACCGCACTTGTACGTTTTTTTACGTGTTTTCTTTCATGTGAAAGCTTCCAGCGAGATATACAGAAAGAAGGGCTGGGAGAGGGGTTGAATGGACTAAAGACCTGGACGCATAAAACCAGATGTAGCAACACTTCGTTTGTGCGAGTTGCTTCATCTTGACTGTAACTTGAAGCAGCACGAAGGGACAACTCGCGGCGGGTGTTTTGTTGTTCCTGTCCTCGCCCCTTCACGCAGCTTGAATGCATAAAATCCGGTTAAGGCTAGGTAGTACTCCACGCCTTTATGGCGTTTTAGAAAGGAACCGTAAACAGGACATACAGAGGCAAATGTAAATCTAGAACATGCCTGATCTTATAGCCATACCTTTCATCGTAAGGTAAAAGCAGGTAAATGCCGCATTCCGTTTTCTTTTTAACTGTTTATTGGTGCGGCTGCTATCGTTGAATACCTGTTCAGAAACAGGGAAGTGGGCGAAGGGTTGGTGCGTAATAACAAAGAAATGCAGTGGTCCTCTCTTCGCTGTTCCACTGCATCTTTTATTCATATATTTTAAAATTTATTTACTTGTTAATTTACTTATTTATTTATTTATTTATTTTCCTACACCTGTACGTAGCCGATGAGCATTACAGTAAGCGCTAATAAAAATCTTAGACGCAGCAACTCGGCATAAATATGTAATGTTGCCTGACGGTCCCACCCATCATAACGAAATAACCATGCACTTGTTGCCGAAAAGCTAAGTACTAAGCACACTCCAGATGGTCTTCGCGGTAATGTGCGCAAGTAACTAGCTTCCAACTCTTGCATTCAGTGTGTGTCCTTAGCTTTTTCTTATATTCTTGCAGAATAATATTGGGGGCGGTTTCTAATTGAAGGCCTTGCTGGCATTGAAAATTTGTGTTCAATTCTATAGTTAAGGAAGTGACCCTTTCGCGAAGTGTCGCGTGGCAAAAAAAGTGGAGTTTTACATCAGCGCTGGCTGTACTTGGAACGCTCGAATGTCGTGGCTTCGTGTCGGTTCAATTCGAAATTTCTTTCGCAACCACATAATAATGATGCATTAATTTTCTGCAAATTTCACGCAGTTTAATTTCTTGAAGGGGACGGGATTCTTATAACAGGTGTAATACAGTTGTGGTAAAAACAAATCCCCACCTATTTCAATGGCACTGCCAGCACCGCCCTTAAACGTACGTGCATGCTCCAGACAGGTGAGGTTGGAAAGACTGGCATGTTCACGAGGGTAAACGTTGCTTCTCGTCGTTTTGAACGCCCTTCCTATGTTCAGCTCTCCACCCTCACCTGCCAAAACATTACGGATAGAGAGCGTGTCAATACGACAGTCTTTCTTTTCTTTTTCCTTTGGGTTTGTGTCAGTGAAACCTGCTCAAATAATAAAGTTTATTCTCTCTATTTCAGCAACAAGATTCAGATATGCTTTTACCATTGCGTCAGTTCCAAATATACAGGCTTGTTCTTTCTTTTATTCCTGGAGCTTCTATGAAAGCTGTGGGGACTATTCTTTTGGTCTTTCATGTGGGCGCACTTCTGGCGCCTACTTTCATGTTTGTCAGTCGTTAAGAACTCACTCAGCTTTCTGTCGTTTCCGATGCCCCATTTTCATTTAATCAAGCCATATTTCTATTCGCAAGGTAATTGGAGACCTCATTCGGTGCTAGCCTCAATAAACTGCAATGATTGCAATATAAAGCAGTTACATTTCGCATATAGCCATTTTCCAAGTACCTTAACTAGTTGTCACCCATATAGCTAATTTTGCGACAGAGCTGCTTTCAAAACGAATTCTGCAACTAGAAACTCCAGCGAGATATTCCTTTCTTTTTCCCCTCGACCTTTAATATAAAGGGGTCGCTATTAGAACAGAACTTCAGGTCGCGGGATCAAATCCCCGCCATGGCAACCGCATTGCGATGGGAGGGGGGGGGGCGTATTCGAAAACACCCGTGTACTTAGATTTAGGTGCACGTTACAGAACCTCAGGTGGTCAAAATTTCCAGAATTCACAACTACAGCGTGCCTCATAGTCACACCGGGTTTCGGCACATAAAACCCCATAATTTCAAATTTTACAAGAGCACTTCCCACCCAACACGGGCATTGAAGTTTGTCCGCTTCTTTCTACGTCGTGTATCTTTCAATCACGGCGCTTCTTGTGAAATATCCTCTCATTGCTTCTTAACTTTTATACAAAAAAATGGCCGCAACGGTGAGGCTTCGATTAAGACTAGATGTATACCACTCAGAGATCGTGCAATGACAGGGCTTCGTGTATACAAGCGCGCGAAGAAAGCACGAGTACCGAGATCAGGGGCCCTATAATGTAAAACTATTCCAATATGTTTCTATTCCAATTTCCTGACGTCAAATTTGCGTAACCACCGACGCAAGCACCGGCGGTCACCCGCAGGGTTGTCTGAACAGACCAATCAAACGCTCTCCTCGTTCATAGGAGGTAACTTTTGCTCTAATTGGCTGACAAGAGGTGAGGAGAACGCTCAAGTGGAGAGGGATCCGCTGGGGCAGAGCCAGTGCACTGAAAATCGATAACCGGATGAAGAGGGTGGTGCCGACGTCTGCGATTGGTCGGCTTTCCCTTACTTAGCTTGTGGTGGCTGGTAGAAAATCGCGGCGGCATCCAACGGAAGCTTAAGAATGACGCTAAAACTGACCCTCAGCAAAGAAGAGTTGGCAGAATGAGGTAGTAAACGTGCCGAAAGTGCTTGAAAACGTTACACGGTCACGCAAGATGTTTTATTATACGCAAATACACCCATGCTGTCCGGCAGGTGCGAGTAGCCAGCGTCTCAGCGATCGGCGGCAGCCATCTTTTATTCCTTTCGGAACAGGGCAGCCTGCGGCTATTCCGAAAAAAAATTCAGCGTTGTTCGGCATATTAATGCATCTTTATCGCGTACACGTCACTTTGACGCGGTGAGTTTGTGTGGTTTTGTGACGTCGTGTGACAGGCAGGTGAAGTGGGTGCAGCCCGAAAACTTTTTACCAATAGCCGAGGGCTAATGGCGAAAACGGGTCGAATCAGAAATAACTGTTCTGATTTTTTTCTGTCGAATCATGCATAATCAGTGTGTACTCATCATATCAGATGGGGAGGCATTGCGGTTTTCGCGACGTCGCGTGACAGACAGGTGAAGTGGGGGGTGATCGAAAAAAGTTTTTGACCAATCGCGGAGGACTCATAGCAGAATTGGAATAGAAAAGTTTGGAATAGTTTTGCGTTATAGCCCCCCAGCATAGGCATAGGAAGCACCTGTTCATTTTTGCCTTCTTAGAAGGCTGCCCTCTGTAGTGAGATTTAGCTGACGAACTTATGCACTCGTGCCAGACTGCATTAGGTTAAGATAGTGTGCTACTTTCGAATCCGCGGACTTGCTGAACGCAAATAGCATGCCAAGAACTACAGCTTTCTACACACTCCTTTTTTTAATTAGCAGAATTCTTAGATATTAACTGTTGAATGTAGCACTAAAGAACTGCTTGATCTGGTTTACATAAAGAGGCTGATATTACGTGCAGCAGAGATCAAATCCGTGATTGACTAAATGGCCAATTTTACTAACCATATTTTCTAATAGTTAGGGCGCGTATTGAAATTTAAGAATTGACGCCAGTAACTCTTTGGGATGCATCCACTTTGAACGAGTTTCTAAACTAGCGCCAACATTAAGGTGAGCGCATTAAAACCTGCGGTGAAAACGCTCTGCTGTAGCTTGCGCTAGTTTAACAAACCACATTTCTCTGCATGAAAGCGCAAAATTCACTGGATTGTCATTGTATTTCGCCAATCGCGCAGAGCAAAACTGTCTCAACAAACAGAACGAATAATTTATTTTAGAGACAACTCTAGGCCTTTTGGGGGAAGTGGGTAAATCGAGCTGAGTGTGGTTCGCTGTAGAAGCTTATCACGTGAAACTCCATAGTATGTATAGTGTCTGGAAACTGGTGTTCCTCTAAGATTTTCTGCTAAGGAGATAAGGCTTGCGAAGTGACCAGCTATAGTTCCTAAATTGCCATATGTGCCTTAAAACATTTAGTGTTTAGGACAATTAGCAAAGTATTTGATAAACATTCAAATATTCATTTTGATTTGCCATGCGAATAATACCCGCCTTTTCCAGTAATTGAGCACAAGAAGTAGGACTGTGCTACACACGACGGGAGGCTTATCTTGTAGATCCTGTTAATACTCAAAACTCTGCGCATTCCGAACGCTGTGGGAATCGACGTTATGCGAAACATATTGCACGTCACTAGCAATCCAGCATTGTTTGAGGTTCTTCAAAGTGTTACCACAGGTTACAACGTGTTTGTGTAAAGAAAGCAATTGAGTCTGTGATGCGAGCATGTGTGTTACGTCATAAGCAAAACAGCGGCGATTGTAGGACGGCAACGTCATGAAGACAGCTTTTGTTCTACTGCGGTGAAGAAATGTTGCAACTAGAGCTGCAAATGTGGGGCCTAGTTGGTTATACATTTCCTTGGAAAGACTCACTGTCATGCACAGATGTAGAACTAGAGCACACATCACACAGACCGCTCTTCGTGTTGTATGTACCGTCCAGTTCTTTCCCTGCGCCATTCCAATCGTTTCTTTCCAAGAAAATGCCACAGCCTCTTCTTTTACGACCTGGTCCGATCCAATAGACGGTACAGTGTCGCACCAACGTCGATCGAAATAGGTCGCGAAGCTTCGGGCGCAAAGTTTTCAGAACAAATTGTCACCTACCTCAGCAAGGGTGGTTATAGGAGCAGCGATTGAAGCGCGAATAGGTTTAGGGGGATCAGACATTGGTGAGAAAACGGCGTTTCTTTTAATTAAAACGAGACACAGTTAGAGTCATTCAACGAAAATAATATTCCTAATCAATTTTATATATGCGTAAGAAGTAAAGAAAGCGAGAACTTTGTTTTGTTTTAATATTATCAAGATATACTTTTTTTCAGTGGCCATCGTAAGAACGAACATTGACGTCGTTATCACTTGCAATGCAATGCAGCTCTTGAAGTGTGCAGAAGGACGCGTTCGTAAAGTTCACCTGTTATATGACGCTTCCAGCCCCTCCTCCTTAGACATTGCGCTGCTTGGTTGTGGACGTTTGTCTGAATTTGTTCATCGTTTCTTTACCTGTTCAGTCAAGAGTAGTGACATACGACCGCTAGATAATTGTTTAGTTCTTTTCGTGCGACTACACTGGCTGATGGCCTTGGCGTCCGACGAAAGGAGCATCACCCTACACCTAAAGCATTCGTAGGCCTCCAAAAAAAGAATATTCTGTGCAGGAGTGCAATTTCGACACCCGTAGGGCTAGCCTTTCCCGGCGTCGATTTCCGCACTGAAACCGAAACGCCCACCAAGTCGAATCGCGGGGCATTTGAATATACAGCTATAATGGCAAGCCACCAAAAGAAAGTTTGCGCCTGCGAGAACAAGATGACGTCACTACTGCTTTTAACAGATATGGCGTCGCATTATTTTTTGTTCTACCGGAAGTATTAACTCGTCACACAGATGGCGCTAAGCCCCATGAACCGCCGATGAACTTTCATGTTTAGAACGCATAGGTTTCTATTAAGCTTCACTACCAGGTACATTTACCTTGCTAGCACGTCTTCTGCCTACCGTTATCTGCTAGCAGAAACAAAGTCGGAGTTGTAGACCAATCTCTAAAGCGGGTGCAGTCTAACGCAGCGTTGTCAAAACTTCAGCGGGCACAAGACATGAATGGAAAAAAACTGGCACACGAGCTCTCGCGCACGTGACCCTCGCTCCTGCTATCTCACGTAATGCACCGGCCAGTCGTCTCAATGAGCTGGTTGGAGTTGGCGCGAAAGAAACGCGCCTGTGATCGTGGCCTAATAAAACGAAAGAGATGATCGTGGCCTCACAATTAAAGTATCGGGATGCTGGGCTGAGAGTGTCTTAGACAGAGCATCAGACATTTGAATATTCATTTTATTTAGTACGTCCTAAGCGTGCCGAGACAGGTACATTCCTAACTATTTTGGGGAAAGTGGCTGTGATTAGATAAAGAATGCTTCAGAAACTTATCTATGCTTTGAACGACCGATGTGTCTGGAATGCTACTAGAAACGTATTTGATACTGTCTTTAAACACATTTCATGTTTCGAATGCGAACTCAGTGACCCCACGCTCCTGATGCCGCACTCCAAGGTTTCAAGCTACAAGGTTACCTTCCGCTTTCCTGCACCGCAGGCTCTAACACAGCCCCTATGCACCTATCGTAACGGACAGGCTACTTTCCTCCGGATATTCTCGTATTTCTCTGGCTCCCGTCTTAAAGAGTTGCAAGGTGCCCGTAGTTCCTCTATCTTTGCTGCAGCGCTTATCTAGTCCCCCTTAAACATCAATAGCTCGCAACGTTGCCATTCTATGCGATAGCGCTGTGCGGCCTCCAGCCTCCTTGCTGGTAAAAAACCTCGCGGAATATTAATATAGGTAGATCCTTTGAATTACTTCCCTTCGGACTTTTCATCATGCAGATGACACTTTGAAATTAAATTCGGTTTGTAGCGCCCTACACCAAACCTGAAGCTAAAGAAGAATTCATATTGGAGGGATCGGATTGGAAAAACTTTACAAATTGAAGTGGTCCACATTGGAGGTTGACGGCTAGGACCGGGAATTGAACCCGTGACCTTGTGCTCTATAGAGGAAGAGGTGAAGGACTGTTGGGCCTCATGGTGCAAGCAGTTCGTTTCTGTACTGGGATTAGAAGTAGATAAGCTGAAAGCACGCTTGGTGAGCAACCTTCTCGCTCGGAACGGCACTGCAAATAGTTTGGGTTGAGAAATATATTCATGCGGTGGAATGGAAACGAGCCTAGCATAAGTAGACTCTTACATGAGAATCACAAAAAGCCTATTTTTCTTAGCTTGTATATCAAGTCTCTCAATGAACGAAAGGCAACGCATAGGAATGTTGTTTGCATAACATAACAGTCTGAGAGATGGAAAAGTGGAGGAGTCACGGGTGTCGAGGAAGAGTGAGCAATTTGATCCACAAGGTCATTGTTGTGGCCATGACCATGTGCCTGCGCCCAGTGGACCGTAACGTTAACACGTGTAAAACAGTTAAGTTTTTGTATCTGCTCACAAATACTCAATCTTTTCATTACTTGTTTGAGAGGCTTAACTGTGCCGAGGCTGCCAATATCGATGTGGGCTTTGTTTATGTTAGCCAAGTTTACAAGGGTTTCTATAGCATCTTGTATAGGCAGCAGCTAAAATAATAATGGGCCCAAAAATTCCGTTGCGAAGCTACGAGTAGCTTGGATCTCAGGGTGTGTTGCACTTGAGGAGGCTGTTTGTCCTCCCTTTCAGGCACCCGCCGCGTCCATGTAAATGAAGCGCGTCCAGTAGGCACGGCGCCCTCAGTTGCAATCGGTTGAACAAGTCAGCGGAGCTTTGTCGTCTTGTTATTGGTTAGGGATGTTAGGGTTACAGGGTTAGGGTTCGGATTAGCGGGGAGAATGCCCAAGTTCGTAGTGACGGCCCAATTGTCCTATAAATAGGAACGGAGCGACGCAGCTGTTGGTATATGGCATCTTTTCAGCTTTCTTGCTTGTTATCGCTGCTCAAGGATCTTCAGAATTGATGTTATCCCGTGCGTGTACTGGTAGTGTTGGTATGAGTGGTAGACGAGGGAGGCGCCATAGTTGCTCTCATTGCGCTTCTGCTTAAAACATCAAGCTTATTCCACTGTTGAGCAGTCAGTCATTGCATCTGCGCTTGGTATATAAAGCGAGGCTGCTGGACGGAGCGCACGAGGCAACGGGCCGCGAGCTCGACCACTCCGTGGCTCTAATTCTGTGCATCAGTGAACTGTTTCCGCTAATGAGTTGCTGCTCTTCTTAATCCATATTACGCTAGACACCGGCTAGTGAACTTCAAGGCCAAGAACCCGCTGCTCTTAACTCCCAAGGATCAGCGATGAGCTAATCTTGTGATGGAAGTCACCATCGCAAACTGACTTTCTGCCCAATTTGTTGGCAACGTATACGAAGCTAGATTTCAATGTCGATATGTGAAGCACAGCGGACTGCACGTACTCATGTAGCACATCAAGACCTTTCTGCAATTGTTTACATTCTATCTTCAGGTCTTTGTGAGTGGGCCACAATGTGATGTCGTCGGCATGGATAAGAAGTTTTATGTTACCTACGTTCTGTAACTTATACGCAAGGGGCATGAAGGCAATACTAAATAATAACGGTTCCAGAACTGACCATTGTGGTACCCCACGGTTTGATATAAAAGAACCAAATTCCTCCCCTTCTGCACGTATAGAAAATCTTCGGCGGGTTTAGAACAAGTACACCAATTTCTTCACCTGAAGCTGGAAGCCGAGTGTGTCCATGTTGCGCGCTAACATAGCACTGGCATTTTACGGTCAGGGGCGGAGGCCCAACCAACCTAACGAACCCCTCCCTCTCCTTCCGGGATATATATATATATATATATATATATATATATATATATTACGTGCGAGAAAACACAGACGAAAGAGGCTACGTACATCGGAGCCAGATAGCCAGGCCGACCCTCGCTCGCGCTAAGGGCAGCGACCAACTTATCATCGTTCTTGCGGCGGCGCGTCTCTTGAGCGTCGCTCGATAATATCGTAATACTAACCCCCCCCCTCCCCACCTTAGGCAGAAGCGCCGTCAGGGTGCTGTTAAATATCCAAGGCGCGTGGAGAGTTGTAGGGCTTGAGTCGGGCGACGTGGACAATGTCACTTGCTGACACAGCGGAGGACGCAGTGGGCGTGGCTAGAGTGATTTCATAGCTGACATCGGTCACTTGGCGGAGCACGCGATAGGGGCCTGTGTAACAGGAAAGCAGTTTTTCACAAAGGCCAACTTTACGCGGTGGTGACCAAAGCAACGCGAGGTTGCGGGGCACAAAATGGACGTCATGGTGGCGGAGGTCGTAGCGTTGCTTTTGTTTGCCTTGAGACACTTGAAGACGAGCGCGCGCAAGTTGGCGAGCATGGTCAGCATGGGCGATTGCATCACGGTCATAATCGCTAATTGAAGCAGTGGCGGACGGAAGCACAGTGTCCAGTGGTAGCGTCGGTTCTCTGCCAAAGAAGAAGCAAAACGGGGAAAAGCCAGCAGTTTCATGAAGGGAAGAGTTGTACGCAAAGGCAATGTAAGGTAAAGCGAGCTCCCAGTCACGGTGGTCGTCGCAAACGTATTTGGATAACATGTCTATAAGGGTGTGGTTGAAATGCTAAGAGAGGCTGTTCGTTTGGGGGTGGTAGGAGGTGGTATATTTATGCTGTATTGAGCAGGCACGCATGATGTCGTCAATGACTTTGACTAAAAACGTACGGCCACGGTCTGTTAGCAATTGACGCGGAGCACCATGCACCAAAATTATATCATGTAGCAGAAAGTCCGCAACATCAGTTGCGCAACTGGTCGGAAGACCGTGGGTTACGGCGTAGCAGGTCGCGTAGTGCGCGGCGACTGCAACCCCCTTGTTTCCTGATGTAGATTCCGGAAATGGGCCGAGAAGGTCTAAGCCGACAGACGGAAGGGGTCATCAGGGATGTTGAGCGGCTGCAGGTAACCAGCAATACGGCTTCTTGCGTCGTTGCCAAAGTTCACAAGCGGCGACGTAACGTTGTACGGAACGGGCAGGGCCCGGCCAGAAAAAACGGCGACGTACACGGTCATAGGTTCAAGATACGCCGAGGTGTCATGCCGTTGGTTCGTCGTGAAGCTCTTCTAGAACGGTGGAGTGGAAGTGTTTAGGTTTAGGAACTGAGCGCCGTATGGGATGAAGGTTACGACGGTACAGGGTACCGTCGTGGAGGACGAAGAGGCGTAGAGCAGCATCAGCCGAAGAGTGTTCAAAACTGTCGATGAGTGCTCTAATGTAGGCGTCACGACGTTGCTCGTCGACGAAATGAAGCAGCTGTGGTAGAGAGAATACGCAAGAAACACTGGCAATATTGCAGGAGTCAGAGTCGTCAACAGGGTACCGCGACAAGCTGCCAGCGTCTTGGTGCAGGCGGCCAGTCTTGTACACCACGGAATATGAAAATTCTTGTAGCCTCAAAGCCCATCGACCAAGCCGGTCTGCAGAGTCTTTTAGTGATGAGAGCAAACAGAGAGCATGATGATCGGTGAATACGGAAAAAGGGTGACCGTAAAGGTAAGGACAGAACTTCGTAACCGCGCAGACAACAGCAAGGCATTCTCGCTCCGTATTGCAATAGTTGCGCTCCGATGGTGCCAGGAGGCAGCTCGCATAAGCAATAACGCGATCCTGCCCACGCTGACGCTTGGCTAAGACGGCACCTACGGCATGACCGCTGGCATCTGTACAGAATTCTGTAGGGGCATCAGGATCGAAGTGAGCGAGAATGGGTGGTGAGGTTAGAAGAGGTACGAGACGAGAGAAGGTGGCGGCTTCTGCAGTACCCGACGAGGTCTGTACGCCTTTCTTCAAAAGATTAGTGAGGGGTCTAGCAATTACTGCAAAATCTTGAAAAAAATGAAGAAAGTACGAGCATAGCCCTACAAAAGTTCGAACGTCTGCGGCTGTCTTCGGAACCGTAAAGTCTCAGACAGCACGAGTTTTGTCGGGTTCAGGCTGTACTCCGGAAGCGTCAACGAGGTGGCTGAGAAAAGTAATTTGGCGGTGGCCAAAACGTCATTTCGATGAGTTAAGTTGTAGCTTCGCCTTTCGAAATATATCAATTATAGCTGTTAGACGCTCAAGGTGAGTGTCGAACGTTGGCGAGAAGACGATGACGTTAACGAGGTAGCAGAGGCATGTGGACCATTTGAAACCTTGGAGCAAGCAGTCCATCATACGCTCAAAGGCGGCAGGGGCGTTGCATTATCCCAACGGCATTATTTTAAGTTGGTATAGGCCATGTGGTGTGGTGAACGCGGTCTTCTCTGTGTCCATATCGTCAACATCAACCTGCCAGGATCCAGAACAAAGATCAATAGGAGAGAAATAGCTGGAACCGTGCAGGCAGTCATGGGCGTCGTCTATACTTGGGATTGGGTAGACGTCCTTCTTAGTAATGCTGTTCAGATGACGGCAGTCTACACAGAAGCGGCACGTGCCGGCCTTCTTAACCAACACCACAGGTGACGCCCAGGGACTCGAACAACGCTCAATGGCGCCGATTGTCGAGGTGTTACCGAAAACATGCAAATTGAAAGTGTCGTCGGCGATGCCTTTTAGCACATGTGACACTTTATGTGGTTTGGATATATTTTCGTCAGCTTTGCGGCATTGAGCCAAGACGTCGAGGATGAAATGTACGGCTCTGTAGATGACTGAACACGAGACGCAAGTGACTTTCTCGCGGCAACCTTGCGCCCAAAGGGTTCGCTGAACAGTTCCAGTAGCTTTTCTTTGAAACTGTCCCAACTGGCTATCTCGTCTTCATGCGTTTGTTGCCACACGCGTGGGGTGCCGCCGAGATAAAACATGACATTGTCGAGCATAATCGTTGGGTCCCACCTGTTATTAGCACTGGCGTGTTCATGCAGCCTTATCCATTCGTCAATGTCCTGTCCCTCCAGGCCAAAGAACACATCAGGGTCGCGATGTGGGGCAACCATGATTATTGGAGGAGTGGGACAAGCCGAAGCCGTTGCAGAGGCGGGCTCGTCACCTGGAGGCATGATGACAAGCTAGATGTGACGACCAATTCGCAGTTCCGTGTGGAGGACGGAGATCGCTAACCTCCAACAGAATGGTACATGTGAAAAGAAACCGACGAAAGAGGCTGTTTACACTGGAGCCAGACAGCAAGGCTGACCCTCGCTAGCGCTAAGGGCTGCAACTTCATCGTTGTTCGCGCGGCGGGCCGTCTCTTGAGTATCGCTCGAAAATAGCGTAATAATATATATATATATATATATATATATATATATATATATATATATATATATATAGTCTTATTAACAGTTGCACTTGAAGAAAATTCTTGTCACCTCGAAAAATTGCTCACTGAAGGGACAGCCTGGTATCAGTAATTTACGAGACCTCATAGTAGGAGATACTGAAATTTCACACCTTTAGTGCTCTAGCGCTACGAATAATCTGGCATTTATAGGTGTTGTAATCTGCCTTCCTGTAACTGGCGTATGTTTTACTATCATTAATACTGCTTCGCCTTTCGGGTGATACTGTAACCTCTGTTTTATTGCTGTATTTTTGTTTTACTGAGAGTCCGAGTATAAGCACTGATGCTCATGACTGCTATGTATTCTGATTTGGAGGGAATCTGACTTGGCCTCATTTCAGTCACTGAGTGAATTATCTATATTTATGACTTCTGCATGCTATGGCGTTATTTCCATCCCAAATAAGTGTCGTAAATTATTAGTTTTATTTCATGAGTCGTTAGCATCGCTTATTGCAAAGATAATCAATGCTGAGACACATATAATTCACGTGCATATCACATGCCGTTCATAACAGAGTCTTCTGAAGGGGTCCCTGAAGTCCACAGGTTTTTTTTTCCGGCTCAATAAACCAGTGAAGGCAATTTGAAGCGAAGTGAACATATACCAACGTATTGATTCTCTAAGCAAAGCTTATGCATATCAATACAAATAATTGTTAGTTGGCTGTCCCCTTCTCTTTAAAAGATATCTAAACTTTGTCCTGCGTATATATTTAAACAAATTGTGTGTGTGCAAAGTTTTTACAATGGAAAATAATAATGTGGAAGTGAGAAACTAGTGATGGAATAGCCGCTTGTGCTTTTGATGCACTTGTCCTCCTATATTGACAGGATTTTCAGGAAATGAAGCGAAAATATTAATTAAAGAACGTGCACATCGGCGGCCCCAATCATGCAATAAGGCTTTGAGCCAGAAGAAAGTTTTAAGTGAAAAGGCGGAAGCAACTCAAAAGAAACCTCAAATCATATGGGTCACAGAACTCTGGTAATCGCAGTGTAAGGTGGCGGCTTCGGCATTGCCTGGGGGGGGGGTCCTGCTCCCCCTCCCGGGACATCATGAAGGGGGCTCCCCCCCCTCCCGTAGTCGGCGCCAATGTTCCGTAGAATGGTCTCGTGGTACGCTTTGGCTATGTCAGTAGTGTCCACAGTGCGCAGCAAAGGACTGTAAGGGGAGATGTGCTGGAGTGCAGGAGTGCAGGACTTCATCTCCCAGTATAGCTAGACCATCTTCTGTACAAGTCCGACCTGAATCTGATCTGAGCTTTATATTTATGGTTTTGTTGCAGCCACTACTAAAGCTGAGTAGCCAGTTTGGGTTCA
Organism: Dermacentor variabilis; assembly: GCF_050947875.1. NCBI lineage: Eukaryota > Metazoa > Arthropoda > Arachnida > Ixodida > Ixodidae > Dermacentor > Dermacentor variabilis. The sequence goes on along the minus strand of NC_134572.1, from coordinate 171,279,780 downwards.
ATTTCGAGATGATTGGTGCCAAATAAGTATGCCAAGGAACGTCAAAGTTTGTTGGTGGCTTTCGTGGTTTAGGTACGGGCACTACTATGGAATCTTTCTACTTAGATAGGAGAGAGTCATCGATCCATAGGCTATTCATAGCCTGAAGTGTCAATAGCCTCAGTTTCCAAGTTCCTAAAAAGCTCATATGGGAGGCGCTGATATGCAAGAGTTGCTTGTGTCTTCAGCTGCAGCGAGCGCCTCGCTTTTGTGAAAGGCGTCGTAATGTGCAAAGTGTCATCAGCATAAAAAAGAGCATTTGCCGGTTGTTGCGGGTTATTAGAAAAACAAATCTTTCAACTGCTAGCTTGGCAAAATCTTCCGGCGTAAGTTTCAGAGCCAGTCGTATTCCTGACGAAGGCTCTGCTTAATAGCCACCGTGCTTCATGACCCGTAAAGTGCGGTATAATTTCGTTTTCTGCTCAGGAGCCTAGGCGCTGACGCCAATTCCGCCAGCAGTTTCGTAACAGTTGCTCTTCGAAGCACCGAGCACGCGCAGTGATGCGGCTATAGCCAAAACGGGGACTGCGTTTTGCAAAGGATTACGATTAGCCACGTGTACCGCCTTGCGGCGCTGCTCCCATAGGTTGAAAAGGTTTCGGAGAGGGGTCGGTTCCTCGTTGTGTACAGTCGCAGATATCGTTCAGTCACGTCAGATTGTTTGCACGTTAGGGATGTCCTTGCTCTGTCATCGTCGCGGTGCTGGTCCCAATCGATTACTCGTATTTTGCGACAAAGTTTCTTCATGTGTTTAGTTTGTGTGCAAATCAATATGGGTGAGTGGTAACTTCCCCATACGTCGGGCTCAGCCGCCCAATAAGAGATGCAAGACCAACCCACCAACTGAGGTCCGGGGCTTCAGATCAAGTCGCCGGGATGGCAGGTACGACTGTATGATTCAGAAGATGGAAGTTTGAATTCGTAGACCAGCTTGCCTCGCAAAAAAATTCTGAAATTTTTGATGCGTGCGTCACGTGCGAGTTCCTCGCCTCTTTTCCTTATGACAGCTCGCCCTTGAAGACTGCATGGTCTCCGAGGATAGCCTGCATTGCCCATTGCTTCCTTCGTAGCAGCCAATGATAGAAATGGTGGAACGCTAGAGCGCGGGAACCGACCGACACATAGGAGGCACACAAAGTACACAGACACTGTGCTGTCTCTCTTTTGTCGCCGTCGGTTACCGCGTGGTAGCCTTCCACTATGTTTAACCAACAGGCCCAGTTAGTTACTCCGCTAGAAATGGGCGACGCTGTACCACCTTCATGATCGGGCGGGGTGGAACATTACGTTGTGGGGTTTTACATGCCAAAACTACAATCTCATTATGAGACACGCCATAGCGAGGGACGATGGAATAGTTTCGACCACCCGACGTTCTTTAACGTGCGCCTAAACTTAAGTACGCGAGTGTTTTCGCATTTCGCCGCCATCGAAATGCAGCCGACGTGGTCGGGATCTGATTCCGCGACCTCGTGCTTCGCAGCCCAACCCCATATACAATAAACAACCTCGCTGGATGGCCGGGTGGAACGTATCTTAAGATTTAATTATCCAGGAGCAAATGGCATGGTCATCTTAACAATAACTACGTGACATAGCTATAAACACGTATGACTGTGTAACACCTAGTCAGTAAGGACATCACAACACGTGCGTTCTCGATGGCACTCGTCCAACACCTACGTAGAACCCAACAATCGGCATGTCGTAAGCTCGCATTGAACGGCTGCAGTAGAAATCATGCCATCGTCATTACACGACCGCCATCGCTGTCGTCTTGCAGCTGTTGTAACACGCACGCTCACATTAGACACAGTTGTTTGTCTTACATAAACGTTTTGGTCCACTTCGTAACGCTCTGCGCAATTCCAAACCATACTGGCTAGCCAGCTACCAGCAAAAGCCTTCGCATAACATTGATTCACACAGTGTGCTCGATCTGGTTCAATTTTAATTCGAACAGCATTATTTACATACTTGACCTGTTTTGAGCCTATCTATCTATCTATCTATCTATCTATCTATCTATCTATCTATCTATCTATCTATCTATCTATCTATCTATCTATCTATCTATCTATCTATCTATCTATCTATCTATCTGTCTGTCTGTCTGTCTGTCTGTCTGTCTGTCTGTCTGTCTATCTATCTATCTATCTATCTATCTATCTATCTATCTATCTATCTATCTATCTATCTATCTATGCTGCCGCACTGGAAAAAGTTGTCTACCTTCTTGGTCCACTAGGTACGTGTTGTTGGTCGTGATGCTGTCGTGGTCGTTCCATTGTCTTCATTCCAGCATACTGCCACCTTTATTTCGTATTTCTCTCGTTTTCACGCCTTCTATCCCGACTCAGTAGCCAAATTTGTTTAACAGCTTGGGCTGCTAGGTATATATATGCTCGTGGTCGTGATAATATTTGGGGTTTTACGTGCCAAAACCACTTTCTGATTATGAGGCACGCCGTAGTGGGGGACTCCGGAAATTTTTGACCACCTGGGGTTTCTTAACGTGCACCTAAATCTAAGCACACGGGTGTTTTCGCATTTCGCCCCCATCGAAATGCGGCCGCCATGACCGGGATTTGATCCCGCGACCTCGTGCTCAGCAGCCCTACACCATAGCCACTGAGCAACCACGGCGGGTATCGTGGTCGTGATGTCATCGTGGTCGTTGCGTCCCCTTTATTAGAGCTTTATCATTCGAAACTCATCAACCCTTCATCGTAACACCATCGCCGTTATACAGCGGTCGTGCATTCGTTGTCAGAACGCCATAGTAATGCCATGATGGCCGCTAAATTGTCATTCCAGCTTCGTGATCAGGCTCTCGTCATGCTGTCGTCATCACGCCTTCTACTCCGACCCAGCAGTCCAATTAGCTTGGCTCACTAGGTATGTGTTCGAAGTGTTGATGCCGTCGTAGTCGTTGCATGGCTGTCATTCCAAATTTGTCATTCGACTCTCATCATGGCGTCGTCACACAATCGTCGCTATGTCATCGTGGTGGCACTGCCATTTTCATCATCATCATCATAATCATCATCATCATCAGCCTGGTTACGCCCACTGCAGGGCAAAGGCCTCTCCCATACTTCAACCCCGGTCATGTAGTAATTGTAGCCATGTCACGCCTGCAAACTTCTTAATCTCATCCGCCCACCTAACTTTCTGCCGCCCTCTGCTATGCTTCCCTTCCCTTGGAATCCAGTTCGTAACCCTTAATGACCATCGGTTATCTTCCCTCCTCATTACATGTCCTGCCCATGCTCATTTCTTTTTCTCCATTTAGACTAAGATGTCATTAACTCGCGTTTGTTCCCTCACCCAATCAGCTCTTTTCTTATTCCTTAACGTTATACCCATCATTCTTCTTTCCATAGCTCGTTGCGTCGTCCTCAATTTGAGTAGAATCCTTTCCGTAAGCCTCCAGGTTTCTGCCCCGTAGGTGAGTACTGGTAAGACACAGCTGTTATATACTTTTCTCTTGAGGGATAATGGCAACCTGCTGTTCATGATCTGAGAATGCCTGCCAAACGCACCCCAGCCCATTTTTATTCTTCTGATTATTTCCGTCTCATGATCCGGATCCGCCGTCACTACCTGCCCTTAGTAGATGTATTACCTTACCACTTCCAGTGCCTCGCTACCTATTGTAAATTGCTGTTCTCTTCCGAGGCTGTTAAACATGACTTTAGTTTTCTGCAGATTAATTTTTAGACCCACTCTTCTGCTTTGCCTCTCCAGGTCAGTGAGCATGCATTGCAATTGGTTCCCTGAGCTACTAAGCACGGCAATATCATCAGCGAATCGCAAGTTACTAAAGTATTCTCCATTAACTTTATCCCCAATTCTTCCCAATTCCCTGAATACATCCTGTAAACACGCTGTTAATAGCATTGGAGACATCGTATCTCCCTGCCTGACGCCTTTCTTTATTGGGATTTTGTTGCTTTCTTTATGGAGGACTACGGTGGCTGTGGAGCCGCTATAGATATCTTTCAGTATTTTTACATATCCGTCTACACCCTGGTTCCGTAATGCCTCCATGACTGCTGAGGTTTCGACAGAATCAATCGCTTTCTCGTAATCAATGAAAGCTATATATAAGGGTTGGTTATATTCCGCACATTTCTCTATCACCTGATTCATAGTGTGAATGTGGTCTATTGTTGAGTAGCCTTTACGGAATCCTGCCTGGTTCTTTGGTTGACAGAAGTCTATGGTGTTCCCGATTCTATTTGCGATTACCTCAGTAAATACTTTGTAGGCAACGGACAGTAAGCTGATCGGTCTATAATTTTTCAAGTCTTTGGCGTCATTTTATCAGTGTCATAACTTCAACAACGTCATGCCATTACGTCATGCCGTCGTCGTGATCCCTTTTTCGTTGTTCCGCCGACCTCAATCTTTCTACATCAGTGTATTGAAGTCATACAATCGTCATTCAATAGCGACTTTTACCGCCGTTATCATGCCGTAATTAGCATACAGTAACTATAAGAGGGAGAGGGAGAGGGAGACTCCTTATTAGAAAATCAGAACATTTTGCGGGCGTGTTTATAACCGCTGGCATGCTACTCTGTATAGGGATGGGGAATGGGATTAAAAGAGATTAAAAATATATATGAAATGTCCAAATGGACCTGATACTAATATTTACAGGCGACATGGCGGGTAAATTTATGCGTTTGTATATGAAGTGTGCAATATTTAAAGCTTTCTTATTAGACCAATTACTGACAGGTATTTGAACAATAAATCGAAACCCGCCCCTGTTTTGAAGGGCTGGGCATTGGACCTACAAGAAGGGGCCCAGACGCTGTTCTCACGGGTCCTGGAAGCCAGCAACAGAGAGCCACATTACGTCATTCACCAGTAAGTGCTTCCAGTACCGCAGGTAGACACTATAAGGGTCCTATGAATGTTTATCTTGTCGAACGGGACCATTGGAGCCGCCCTCAAACGCATTTGTTCCAAATCCGAAAGCGCCCTCGGCATCATCCGAAGAATCGCCAACGGGTACCGCGGAATCAGGGAGGACAATCTTATCCGGATTTTCCACGCCTTCGTTCTATGCCACCTCTTTTATTCAGGGGCTATGCACAACTGGCTCATGTCGGAGCGCAACAAGATCGATGCCCTAATCAGAAGAGTCTTCAAGCTTGCCCTCGGACTTCGCATCCAAACGCACACAAAAGACCTCCTCAATTTGGGAATTCACAACACGTTCGAAGAAATCTTTGTAGGCCAAGAATTTTCCCAGTTTGTCAGACTCTCCGGTATCCCGGCGGGCCAAGCCATACTTGGCAAGCTGCGACGTAACCCCACGGTCGTTAGTCCCGACGCTGCGAAGCTGCCCAAAGGTGTAAGATCCAAAATTTACATACACCGAATGCCACGCAATATGTATCCAACCTACAACGAAGGACAAAGACGAGCCATGGGTTAAGCTCTGCTCACCAGTCCCCACTTGAACAAGGACCGAACAGGCTTCGTAGACGCTGCTTCGTAAGAAGAAGCCTTCTCATCCGTGGTCATCGATTGTGATTCTAAAGTCCTTAGCTGCGCTACCATCCACGCTTATAGTTCGAGCATTGAATAGCAGGTTGCTATTGCTCCTGCATTGATTGCATTGCACTGCATTCTTCCGAGGCTGCTGTCAGGGCCTTTCAGATGGGAATGATGGCTCCCCAAGCCCTACGTATCATCCAAAGTGCTAAAGACATCAAACACAAGTCCTTGGCCTGGTTCCTTGCGTAATATGTGCTCCATTGTCTCAAAGTTGCCACAGTTATCGGAGCACGGGTAAGCCCTATGTGGTACAGATATTTGTTCATGCATGCCGCGTTCAGTTGAACACGATGGTACAATGTCTCTAAGTGTCGAGGAAGTGGTCGTGGAATTTTTGGTCTCATTTCTGGGTGAATGTAAGCAGGATGTTATCTTGGTGAAGCGGCAGATTCCAGATGCGGTCTTTTTTTTTGATAGGCATATTTTGTTGCCAGGTTTGAAGCGTCGGCTTTTGTAAAAAATGTTCTCTTGAAATTTCTGTATTGGAGTCCGTTTCTGGCAGCTTCATCCGCTCTTTCATTTCCCGAATTGCCGGCATGGCCAGGTATCCACTGGATCTTGATGCAATGCCCAGCAGTCTTAGCCTCGTGGTGAAGATAATCAATGTCGAATGCTGCAGGTTGATTATTGCAACGCTTGTGCATGTTCCACGTATTTTGTAGGGCTGTTTTTGAATCCGTGAAAATCACCCATGTCTTTGGCGGCCGCTGTCGAAGTACATACACAGGGGCCTCCTTAATGCCATATAGCTCTGTTGAAGTAGATGATGTCGCTCGCTCAAGACGAAACGAGAATCGCCCTGTAGGGGGAACAAAAAGTCCCACGGTGAGTGATGTGGAGTTGTAGAGCCATCTATGAAAACGTGTGTTGCGGCTGCGTATTCTTTGTGCATATATTCCAAAGCTATCTGATAAGTCGCTGCTTGAGGCATTTTCTTTTTCCCACTGATTCCAGGAATATATGGCACAATTTCCAGTGGGGACAGTGTCCATGGCGAAATGTTTCGCGGCATAATTTGTGGCGCCTGAGCAGCAGGAATCGAAATAGATATGCTTCCGAAGGCCTGCCCAAAGCTATACGTAGCACAGGTTCTAGAAATATCCTTTAAAAAGTGAGTCTTCGTATGAATGACGTGGCGGAGGTGAATCCGAAGTGTCTCCTGCAAAGATATCACTTCAAGAGGCAGGCATCCAGCTTATGCTACAGTTCCTGAGACGGACGACCCCTTCGGAAGGCCAAGACATGCGCGAAGGCAGTTGTTCCGTGCTGCCTCAATTTTTCTCTTACTTGTGGGAGACATTTTGTGCAGGATCGGAAGGTAATATTGTGGTGTTCCGTCAACGTATGCCTTATGGAGGAGCACCATTGATCGACAGTTGTTGCCCCACAGTGATCCGGCTAAAGATTGGGATGGTGAATGGCAACGCCGAGGAAATCCTCACGCTCAATTATTTTTTCACTTGAGGCGACTATGTGAGGTTCCTAGTGATCGTCACTCCAAGAAACGTTTACGTCTTGACGTATGGAAAGGTACGACCACCCAACACTATTGGGTATTTTCCACACATCTTTGCGTGAAAGCCATGGCAACGCTTTGTCGGGGGACAATATCAGACCCCTTGGCTTTAGGTAGGCCGATATATTTGCTAGCGCTCTCTGGAGACATTGTTGGTTGCTACTGCAGGAACGAGCCGCGCTCCAAATGCAGATGTCGTCCGCATACAGTGGGATTTTTACACCACGGGGCAAGTTTTTTCTCAGATGGATAACGACTAAATTAAGTAATGCGCGGCTTAACACACTTCCTTGTGGCTCCCTTCTCAACGGCATAAAATGCCTTGGGGCCATCTGGGCTACACATGACACTATCAGACATTCGTTGTCTGACCGTCGCCATAGAGCTGTCCTAGGCGTGTCAACATCGTCATCCGACTCTCTTAATGCCGTCGACATTACGTCATCTTCGTCATGCAGGTATCGTCATATTGCCATCGTCACGCCATTGTCATCATACCCTTGTTGTCATCCCATTGTCCTCACGCCATTGTCGTCACTGCATCGCCCTCATGCAGTCGTCGTCATGCATTCGTCGTCATACCATTGCTGTCGTTTCACCATCCTAATCACTTCAGCATCGTCATCCCATTGTGTTCATACCATGGTCCTCGCACCATTTTCGCCAATACATCGAAATCATTCCTTGTCCATAATTCTATGATATTCATGATGTAGTCATTCAATGTTTATTACGCCATCGTTGTCATGCCATCGTCGTCATTGCGTCGTCACACAGACGCTATCATGCATACGTTGTCCTACCGTGGTTGTCATGCCGTCTTGGTCCTGCGATCATCGTCATTCTCGATTCATCCGATTGTCCTCATACCGTTTTCACCATGCCATCATTGTCATACAGTCGCCGTCATCTCACTGTCATCATGTTGTCGTCGTTCTACCATCGTCATAATTTAAGAATGAACATCTGATTATCATCACGCCGTTATCGTTATACACCTTTGTCGTTCGGCCGACATTATTCCCTCTTTGTCATTTCATCGTTACTACGTCAGCGTCATACAGTCGTCGTCATACCTCCATGCTCATGGGCGGCATTGGCAAGCGCGTAGCATATGAATGTGGGATGACATTCCAGTATATGGCATGCCTGCATAGCCGAAGCAGCGAATGTCTCAGAACCACCCCTAGACCTCTCAAATAAATGTGACTTCAGGAATGTGGTGTATCGCCAAATTGCTGGATTTCTGTTCTCATTGCCATCAACAGTTAGCACAACATCCTGAGCCGTCAATTTTTCCCTTGCTTTGGCGAACCGAAGACTTCTTCAAAGTATTTGACGAAAAACATTCATAGTATCTGTGCGTTTTTCTTACTTTATTTTATTTTTGCCTTTGGTGGCGCAATACAATGTTGCAAGGCCTACAATACACACTAAAGGAGGAGTAAAAAAATATTATTTTGCACTTAGAGCTCTCCTCTTTGAGGAGACGTGTAGCGCAACGCCTTTAGCACTCCTTGAGAGCCAATAAAAACTCAATAAAACAATACATAAAACAAAGAAACACGGCGCATGAATTTCATACATCGTACACACTAAGTACAGTTCAAAGCCGGGACCTTAAACTGAAGACTATGAGAACATTTGTTTCAGCGTGCGGGTAGAATCACGGACACATTTCTCGTCGAGTCGACTTTAATAGCTGAATCACCATAGGAGCTGAAGCATAATATGAGATTCAAATCCATAAACAAAAAGAGGATGACGTAAAAGCACGTTTAATGCATGAAGTTCGAACACCAGCAGCCACAAGTCGTTAGAAGTTTTGGAGCCATGTTCATAAAGAGAGCATTTAGTTATAGAACACACATCTGGACACGGGTGCAGATGGCACTCACAGGTGACGAGCATTTAATAAGACGTTATTAAATCTGCATTTGTCATGGGCAAAACCTAGAATCCTTTTTCTTCTTCGCCGCCTTGGCCTCTTGACGCATTGTTCTTGAGACCAAACTTTTTTTTTGTGCACAAAACTTAAAAACACAAAAGGAATAAGGCAGAAGCACAGGCGCTACCCTATAGCGTAGAGCCAGTGCTTTGTCGTTATCTTTTTTTTTTCGTCATGAAACGCCGAGTAACTCGACCGCTCACATGGTTCTTACGAGATCTCAGGTCGATGGCGAAAAGAAATAAAAATTCCGAAAGTAAGAGAAATAATAATGGAAAGCACTATAAAATCTAGAAATCTGGGCTCTTCTGCGGCCCCAGCCCTGCCAGTACGAGTAAAGTGTGTGCCGCCAATAATGCATAAATGAAAAGAGCAGTGTTCCAAGTCGTTTCTGAGACTAACATGAGAGAGAAGAGAAACAGCGAATATGGCATTGGGAGCACCACAAAGGTCTGGCGCAATTTCACACTGATGTTTCCGAAGCATGCGACCAGCGCTGTATTCTGGTTTTGCATGTCATCGTTCAATGGCGAAGGACGACACTAACAGACCACGGGTCCTTTCTGAAACTCTATCACATAGGCACCGTGTGACGAGGCTAGAAACCTTGGCACATTGTTGCATTGGTATACCTAGCAGCTTTCACTTATTTTACAATTCATCACTGCGTGATATTTTAGTGAATGTTTAAAATCATAGCTGCTCTGGATTTGGTCAAAAACACATATGCGCCACCAACATACGTGCGCATAACCTTCGTTGACTTCCTCTGACCTAAGCTTTGTCCATCAGGGCCTGGCTTGCTTATTTCATATCTCGTATTCTCGCCCATACATTGCTTTGAGTTTGCATGCGATTATCACTTTTCACCAACCCCAGGCGCTTTGAGCGTACTATCTATCTATCTATCTATCTATCTATCTATCTATCTATCTATCTATCTATCTATCTATCTATCTATCTATCTATCTATCTATCTATCTATCTATCTATCTATCTATCTATCTATCTATCTATCTATCTATCTATCTATCTATCTATCTATCTATTACAACGACCCAGTGGCCCAAGTTGTCCACCAGCTTGGGCCATTCCAGCGTGGTCATTTCACTGTCATCATTTCAGCTCCGTCACCTGAATTTCGTCATGGCGTCGTCGTAACACCGAGTTGTCTAATAGTTTGGGCCACGATGTTTGCCGTGGTGATGTGGTCGTGGTCGTTACGGTGTGGTTATTCCAGATTCTGTAATGGCACCTCCTCATGCCGCCGTCATTGTCCATTAAGCGTGTTCATTCCATTGTCGTCAGAGTTTTTATGATACAGTCGTCCTTACGGCGTGGCCGTCATACACTAATCCTCCTCTGGTTGTCTTCATATCGTTGTCATGTCATCGTCCTAATTGTATAAAGGTCATACAGCTATCATTATAACTTTGTCATCCGACTCTCTTTATGCCGCCATCACCACGCCATCGTCGTCAGACAGTCGTAGTCACGCTGTAAATTTACTGTGGTCATCACTTCAATCTAGTTGTAGCGTTCCTAGTTGAAGGACACAATAGACGGAAAGTATTGCTATGGAACAGGCGTCCAACTTGTCTACCATTTCATTCTAACTTCCTTTTTCTCTTCTCCAGAACCCAGGGTCCTCCGCTTCTTCATCTTCTATTCGAAGGCTCATACCACTTCACCCTTCCAGGTTTCTTTTGCTAACATCTCCAGCGGTAGTACTTGAAAACGTTTCCAATCGAACCACATTCAACTGAGCCACGTTCGCCAATGTACCACACAGTCTTCAACATTCATTTTTGAGTGGCTGTCTTTGTCACAGAGTGAGGACCATAAAATTTGGCACCGGATTCTCTTACTCCTTTCCTAACTAGAATGAGGTCGGTGACTTGAATGTCTGGGATATCTGAGCAATGTCTCTTGTCAAATTTTTTTTTCATTCGTTTACGGTAACTCTCCTCCTGCGATTTCTGTTTCCTCTTCTGGACAATCTTGAGATTTTCTAGCAGCCTCAGTTCTCGGTCCGCCTGAAGAATAGGGGTTTCTCCTGAAGAAGCGAACTGCGGGCTGCATCCCAAGCCACTGGTGTAGGAGCGATTGTCATGTCTAACAGCTGCTTCTAAAGAGCATTTCCATCCGCCAGGGAAATTATCGTACATCCTGATGTATTGTTTCACATCTGGTATAGCACACTCTGCAAGTCCATTTGCGGCGGGATGGTATAGCGCACAGAATTTGATTGATATCTTGTGGTCTCGAGCCCATCTTGCTAGTTTTTCACTCTTGAACGCTGGACCGTTGTCACATACAATTGTCCTGGTTTTCCTAAACATATCCTGTTCGAGAAGGGCAATGACACTATTCGCATCTTCTTTTCCTGCCCGTGCCGCGACCATCCTGGTGCATTCAACTATGGCCAGAAGAAAAGCTTGCGTTTTTCGGACTCCTCGTTTCTTATTTAGCTCGGCGAAGTCCAGCTGTATAACTCAAAAAGCACGTTCGAGTGGAAAGGTATTATCATGGCGTGCGTAGGCTGCTTATATTTCACTTTGTTGACTTGACAAATGTGGCATGAATGAACGTATCGATTGACGGCTTCTTTCATGTGAGGCCACGTAAATCTCTTGACTAGCTTGTCGTGGGTGCGCCAAAATCCGTCGTGTCCTCCAGATTCTGGGTTATCGTGGCACAAATAAAGCACCCTGGAAACCAGCGTTGGCGGGACTTGATAGCGACCTTCCATAAAAAACAATTGTTCAGTGCCTTCCCACAATTTTACTTCATTGATTTCTTCCGATTGTTCTTTGTTGGTCTGTATCATCAGTCTAGACAATCCATCTGCATCAGTCAATAGGGGTCCAGGTCTGTGGGAGATGGTGAAATCAAACTGGTGCAAGTAGTTCACCCATCTGGCGATACGTCCCTTAGGTTGGGTCATATTCAAGAGATGAGTGAATGCCTGGTGATCCGTGAACAATGTAAACTTCGCACCTTCTAGGTACGTACGGAAGTACTGAATTGCGTTAAGGACTGCAAGAGCTTCCTTTTCAGTAGTGGTGTAGTTGACTTCAGGTGGCTTGAAGGTGTAGCTGTAGTAACCTACTACGTGTCGCTTTTCTCGGCCGAATGCTTCTGGACATTTCTGGTACAAGACTGCACCTGTCCCATAGTGTGAGGCATCGCTATTCAGTTCAAAGGGTAAATTGAAATGTGGCATGCGTAGAATAGGGTCAGCCGAGATTCGGTGCACCAGATCACAGTAGACTCTCTCACATTCCTCATCCTACTCAAGTGGAACTTCTTTCTACGTTAGGCATCATGTTTTTATGGCAAAGTCTTTTATGAAAGGTCTGAAATGTCCTACTAATCCCAAAAACACACGCAACGAGTAGATGTCATATGGTTTTCCCAGTTGGGATATCCTCTAGACGGACTCTTGCTTCGTGCTTTTGGTAGTCTCATCAAAGACTCTTCCAAGAAACACAACTGTTCTTTGAAAGAACACACTTTTTCTTAAAATTAACTTTGAGGTGTGCCAAGCTCAAGGCATTTAATGCCTGGGACAGGTGTTCCTGATGCTCCGCCTCTGTTTTGGAGAAGACAATAATATCGTCTATGTACACGTAACCAAAGACACCTAGGAAAGGCTTCAGGACTTCGTTCATAATCTTCTGGAAGCATGCTGGCGAGTTTTTCCAGCCGAAAGGAAGCCGGATACTCGTACAGGTCGAAGGGCATGATAAAAGCAGTGTACATTTTTGTTTCTTTTGTTAGCGGGATCTGCCCGAAACTTAGGCACAAGTCAATACGTGAAAAACTTCGGCAACCCCCTGTCTCATCTATAATCGTGTCTATCTTCGGCATGGGAAATGGTAAAGTTTTGTATGTCGATTGAGAACCCTGTAACCATTGCGCAGTCTGAAATTTCCATCTTCTTTCGGCGCAATAGTTATGGGAGAGGCGAAGGGTGACACCGAAGGCTGGATTATATCGGCATCTAGCATCTCCTGCAATTCCTTCTTCAACCATATTTTGCGCTCTCTTGACATGTTATAAAGTGATTTTCGGATGACGGTCTTGTCAGTTAGTTCGAAAGGCACCTTGTGTGACGTCATCGCTTGTGCATAGCTTCCTATGCATACCAGTTCAGGATAGGTCGTCGCAATATCCTCCGCGCACTTGACAACTCGCAGGTTATCTTTTCTATCCGGCTGTGCCTCTTGCCTTGATAGTCCTTCCACTAAAACCGCATCGTCCCAGTATACGTTGATATTTAGTTTCTTTATATCTGGTCTGGATAGCACAAAGTCGTACAGTCGCGATCAATTTGAAGGTGATCGCTCGAGCAGCGACCAAAACTAGGAGCAGTGCCTAGTTACGCCATCAACGTAGGTCGAGAGCGAAACATCAGATAGCTCCCCTCTCTCTCTTTTGGTGTTCCCTGAAAAGCTGTCACTCCCGTCACCGCTCACGGCATAACCTGCGAATTCATTTCGATTGCGTTATGAGGTTTTGCACAGCGGCGTCATTGTCAGCCAAGATATGCATGAGGAAGTGACGCACGCAGATGATTGCCATGAAGGAAACAAACATAAAAATGTGGCGAGTAGGTCTTGGGGGTGACGGTTAGAGCCTGAAAGAGCATAATAGGGGAAGAAGGCAGTGCAATTTTTATCTGCGCAGTTCCGAAATCGGCCGCTATGCTGCTTCGAAGGCCCGCCGGTCGATGCTCGCGCGATCACCTTCAAATTGATCGCGACTGTACGTCATCCCTCTATCACCAGTACTTCCCTCTCTATTTCATGACCTTGGAACGCGATGTTTACTGAGGCCCACTGATTATGCATTGTCACTTTTCCATCGTAACCTTGCACACGTAGTACTCTTCCACTATGCAGGTGACTTGATCGACCAGCTTGGCATTTATTATAGACACAGAAGCACTGCTGTCAACCAAAGCCACCATAAGTCTGTTTCCCACTTTGACAGGAATGTGAAGTAGGCTAGAGCAAGTTAAATAAACAGTCTCAGTTGTGGTCATCGGGTCGGACTGATCACCCTTGTTTATCAGTTTTTTGCCGCCGGAGACTCTTCAGGGTCCGAAAGTAGGGGACAGGGTCGCTGTCGACGTTATTCACCCGACCTCTGGGAACGCGCCAACCCAAGTTCTCTCTGCCGCCTGCAAGGCGGCGCGGTTCTCGCTGATTACGGCTTGACCAATCCGCGCCGGACCGTGTGAAGTGACTGCTTGAGCTAGCGCTTATATTTTCTTCTGGAGTAGATGGTATGTCGTGAAGGCACTCCAGGAGCCCATCCATAGTTTTAGGGGATCGTATTTGCACTTGCTTCAGGACTTGCGCGTGCAGTCCGTGCATTATTAGTGCTACTACGGCAGCAGGAGGAAACATAGGCTCGGTGAGCTTTAGAAGGCGGCGTTTGTCAAAGAAATACTCGACGAGGGAGCCCTGCTTGAATTTGAAATTAAGCCCGGTGTCCCATCTTTGCACTGGCTTGCTTCGGAATGTCGTGAAGAAGTTTTCTTTCCACTGATTCCAAGAGGTGCCAGCCTCATCAATAATGTGCAAATCATACCACTTCCGTGCAACACCGCTTAAGTAACTACGCATGTTAGTAATCTTATCCTCATTAGAGTGCCAGTTGTTCTTCCCAGCAGCATATTCATAGAATTCAAGCCAACCTTCTGGACTTGAAGGCATGCCGTCGAACGCATCGGGTTCTACAAGTTTAGTCACCGGCATCTCAGCGTTTAAAGAGCTTACAAGCGATGTCACAAGTTGGTTTTGTTGCGAAATCTGTTCTTGGTGTAGCCGAAGAGCTTTCATAACGAGGCTCACCTCTTCCGTCGACGACTGTGATCCAGAGTCCTTTCGACGCATCGGTTGAAGAACTAATTCGTCGAAGATCACCAGGCGCAAGTTCACTTTCACAGCACCCTTCCGACGTAGTTCAGCAGTGTCCATGGAAGCCTTCTCTAAAACCAGGTTCACGAGTTCTGCCGAGTTGAGTTCGCGACGTAGTTCCACCGCTGGTTCATCTTCAGCTTGGCATCTCGAAAAGATTATCTTCTCTGCGGAGGCCTCCTCAAGGAAAAATGTCACCCACATGTTGCAGTCCGTTGTCGAGTGCGCCAAAATAATGTAGCGTTCCTAGTTAAAGGACACAATATATGGAAAGTACTGCTATGGAACTGGCGTCAATCTTTTCTACCATTTCATTCTAACTTCATTTTTCTCTTCTCCTGAACCCAGGTTCCTCGGCTTCTTCATCTTCTATTCGAAGGCTCGTACCGCTTCAGTAGTATCCCATTATTCTCATTCCGCTTTCAACGTTCTACCGTCCTGAATCCTTCTTTGTCATTCTATCCTAATATGCTTTCTTCATTCAATCGTGATTACGCTGCCGTGGTGAGCCGTCGTCTTCATTGGTTTGTTAACAGACAGTCGACATCATGCAGCTATTGTCACACCATCGTCATCATGTGGTCGGGGTCGTGCAATGTTCGTCACTCCAGCCTAATTATCGGGCTATTGTTATGCCGTCGTCGTCACGCCAGTGTATTCAGTCATGCAGTTGTTCTCATTCATAGTCCTAATGTTGTTGTCGTGCCTTCGTCGTGGTCCTCATGTCGGCGTAGCTCGGCTGTCGTCACTTTACCTTCAGTATTATTTAATAATGGTCCTCTAAATGTCACCATGAGGTTGATGGCATTCAGCTTTTGCCGCTGCATTGACATCTTTACTTCTTCGCAATACCACAGTCGCCAGTGTGTCGGCATCATACAGTCGTCATCATGCGCCATGCTCATGGGCAACATTGCAAGCGGTATCCTCCCATGAAAACATGGGAGGGTGCCAGATTATGCCACATATAGCCCAAGCAACTGAAGATCGATTATGCCACATATAGCCGAAGCATTAAGATCGACAACTTACAGCTGTCGATCTTAATGAAACTTGACTTCAGAAAAACGGCGGGTCGCTACACTGCGCTAGATTGCTAATTGCATTAGCATCGACAATCGTAGTGAGATGAGTTCTGCCGTGATTATTTTTCCAGTGGTCGCTAATTTGTTCATTCTGTTGTTAGTGTTATACGGTTATCGTCGCGACAATGATTCTCCCGTTACGCGATGGTCAATAAAAGACGACACGTTTACAAATCCTAAAAGCTTTTTGCAAACGAGTCCCAATTTATGGCCGGTATGTTAGTATATACATAGAGGAGGTTGTGGCTAAGTACTGCACCAGGGTGGCCAATCCTGCTCTGGTGAGGGAGTGCGTTACCGGTTCTGGTCACCGGGATCAGGCCACACTCCAGGCCTGTTTATGCAATTTTATAAAGACGCGGATGTTTAAAAAAAACCGGTAGAAAATTGCGCGGCACCGAGATTCGAACCACGGACCCCTTGCACGCGAGGCGGGTGTTCTACCTCCACGCCACCGCTGCACCAGGGATAAGGAAAGGGCAGATTGTGTGAGGAAACAAACACGAGTTAATGATATCTTAGTTTAAATCAAGAAAAAGAAATGGGGGTGGGGCATGGGCAAGACACGTAATGCTGAGGGAAGATAACCGATGGTCATTAATAGTTACGGAATAGATTCCAAGGGAAAGGAAGCGTAGCAGAGGGCGGCAGAAAGTTAGGTAGGCGGATGAGATTAAGAAGTTTGCGGGGACAACATGGCCACAATTAGTACATGACCGGGGTAGTTGGAGAAGTATGGGAGAGGCCTTTGCCCTGCTGTGGGCGTAACAAGGCTGCTGCTGCTGATGATGAGGATGTTAGTATATACAGGGTCGTTCACCCTTAGATGATGACCATGATTATGCGATGGCATTGATGCAATCAGCCGACATATGCTGTTTGGTTATTAGAGAAAACGTTTATTAGTGGTCGAGCCGTAGTGTCTACATCATGTTTTCTTATATATAATGCGTGCGCTATATGACGCGGAATTCATAAACTTAAAGGACGAGGCTTTAACTCGGGGTCAACTCTAATTTCTGCATACACATACCTGCAAAACGCAGATAATATGCCCTCCCTAAAGAGTCGCTTAACCGATATGCAATAAATTTGTTGCACATAAGAGAGGAAGGAGAACGCTATCGATTTTAGCAAGCAATATTTTGATTTACTGTGTCAACTTCTTTACAGATATTTCCGGAAATGCATAAGCTCAAGGAAACATGAAATACAAAGCTTAAGATTCCCCAACTCCAGTCCGAAACTAGGTGTTTCAGTTACGAAAACTGCGTCTCTTAAAGCGTCCGAAGCGGACAAATTAGATGAGCATGTTTATAAGGTACGTAAATGAGCAAGTTTATAAGATACGTAAAACTGTTCAAATGCTTACAAGAGTTTAGCAAAGGTTCTGGTAAGAAAATAGGAGTGTAATTCCGAGAAATACATCAATTTTGTTGCTCTATACATATCAATTTGTGCAGCTTAAGCAAAAAGTAATAATGTATTTTATTGCCGAGTTTAACGTATTCCAGAACTTCTGAAAAAAAGTTGGTGGCCCAAGTAAAAACTTGCATTGTTAAAGGGATAAATTTGAACTTTTTCGTTTAAACGCACGAAACTTCCACAAAATAATTCACGCAATACAATCACTCTTTCCCAAACCCTCTAAGAAGTGCTGAGGTAACGCGTCCTCTTAAAGCAAGGTTGGTCTACACGATTTCATATCTAAAGTGAACCTTGAATACAAGCACATGATTACTAATTTACGTGGTTCCCATAACTGTGCACCACCCTGTGCGGTTGCATGCAGCACATCTAGAGGGAAATTATTCCTCTAACGCACATTTTTTGTGTATAATGCGGCCTTAATTATAGGTTTGTGACTGGTGCATGTAGTCTGTACTTGTGCACTTGTTGAGGACTCTGCACATGTGCAACACCGGAATACGCACGGTTATATCACTGCACTTTGTCATTAATTTATTCCTTGTTTTTGAATTGCTTTCCTAGCCAATCACTTGCACATTTAACCCGCTGTGTACAAAATTGGCGGTAGGCACCTTTTGACGGCAAACTGCATATGCCGTTCCTCTGGATAAACCTTCTTTTTTACCCGCCGTGGTTGCTCAGTGGCTATGGTGTTGGGCTGCTGAGCACGAGGTCGCGGGATCGAATCCCGGCCACGGCGGCCTCATTTCGATGGGGGCGAAATGCGAAAACACCCGTGTGCTTAGATTTAGGTGCATGTTAAAGAACCCCAGGTGGTCAAAATTTCCGGAGTCCTCCACTACGGCGTGCCTCATAATCAGAAAGTGGTTTTGGCACGTAAAACCCCAAATATTATTATTAAACCTTCTTTTACTCGTTCAAAAAATGATAAATACTGAAGAAGAAACACAGCACGTGTCGTGAGCTCACACTTATACACTCATGACTAAATTGAGAGCGCGAACTACTCGGACACAAGCTAAGGCGCGTAAAAAGACAGGACACGGCGCTTTCCTTGTGCGTTACCTTGTGTCCCGGTAATTCAGGATCTGAATTTAGCCATGCTTCCATACCAACTTGCCCATTCTCACTTTTGATCAACTATGCACTGCTCGTAAATTTTGACAAATGCATACATGGGATCTGTCCCATTTTCATCATACTGCTTTTTTGCAGTGTTTCCCAGTTTTAATACGAAATGCTGAGCCAAAGAGTCGCTTCGCGAGGCTGTTTTTATTTCATGCCGCGTTGTAAGTGAAGCCTCAAATCTCAATATAGTGACGTCTACTTTCTTTATTTGTCGCGCAGCTTCGTCGCTGGGCGGCCACTGCGACCACGACGAGGCGTGTGCCTTCTCGGTGACTCACTCGTCCTGCCAGAGCAACGAGTGCCGCTGCCTCGACGGACACGAGCCCGACGCACACGCCACAAAGTGCACGCCCAGTGAGTATACATAGTGTGCCATAGCCAGAACACGCGCTATACTTTTACGCGTCAGCGTATATGTCCTCACTTTGAAGATTCACGATGCGGTGGTATGAAGCTCGGCGATAAAATTTGGCATAGCGCCAAGAATGGGGTCAGCTGCTCAGCTGTAACGACACATGATGGATGACCTAGATGAGAATGGGCGAGGGGCGTTGTGGATGAGGTCGTCGGCGCAGCTGGCGCTGTGCAAACTCGCACAGGCATTAGCCCCGCGAACGAACTACAGAAACGCTGCGAGCGCCGCTCGCGTGACGTCAGGGCACGGACTCGCGCCTGTCGTCTGCTACAGTTCGGGCGGTGTCCGGGCGCTTTCTGCGGTGTTTTCGTTTGTTCGCCATCGTTCTCTCTGCTTTTATAATTATGGCGGTCGTCTCAAACATATTTTTACCACGTCTTCATTCGCGAAAATTCATTTAAAAGCTCATTTCTTAGACGACAATGCAGCTCTCAAATGCAATGCTACAGTGCCAGCCGAAGGAGCGCAGACCAGCTCATTGCGGGTTTTTTCATGCGTGTATCGACAACCGCAAAAACGTAGCATATAAGAATTCAGTTATGATAGCATACCTGCTCCGGTGCAACAAGTATGTCAGAAACGCTGCCTACATATGACTTCTACAACAGTTACCTTGATTTTATTCCTCTAAAACAGGTTTTCTCACGACGAGTGCTTCATGGTATAATATCAAATTTTTCAATTTCTTCAGAGAAGCGCTCAGCAGTAACACGAGGACTTGACTAACACTGCAGTTTAGATTCTACAAGCAGCACTTGCTTCTTTATCTGCTTCTCAAAATTAGGCGTTTCTTCACATGTTTATTTTAAGTGGCGGTAATTTGAAGTAAGGTTAATGAAGGCTTACAGATATTTGCAGAATACGAAAAGGAATGTACGATTGTATATTCGCTTTTACGCGCAACACGTTCAACTCGATCACTTGAGAAATTTACTGGGCTTGTTGCTTGAGGAATATACATGACGAATCTGTTTGGCAAACTGGCACAGTCTGCGCAGCCCAAATTTTTTTAGTGACATATGCCCTTTGGACCGTATGGTTGCAGAAAGAAAGAAGTCGAAGCGTCAATAATGTGTAGTATGGGAGATATTGAAAATTTGATTCCCCGGTGGAGGCTCAAAATTCAAGTGAAATATGTAAGGCTTGTGGTGTTTTCTTTATGAAGGTTTGCGAGGTTTTCTTTTAGGTACCAACGAAGCGAATAGTTCTCCGTTTGCATAATTAAAGAACGCTGGACCGAAACATGGTAAGGCAGAAGGTGCTTGAATTTTCATTTTCTAGGCACTCTAAGTTGCGCTGTAGTACCTCGAGAATACTTTAGGCATTCCAATTGGCGCTGTAACTGCTTTATGATTTCAATTTGAAGTTGTAGTCAACTGATGGCTTTCGCGAACAACGAGTGCCTCGCCATACCGACAATTGGGTACTACCGTTGCGTGAGGGGTGTGCCATACTGTCGAGAAAGGCTACTGAAGGCCACCGTGAAGCATTTCGTCGCTTGCAATTGTTTGGTTCTCGATCTTAACCACGAAACTTTTCTCTCAAGTGATAGCTACTATGGTATTTGTGAAATAACTATGTAAATACTCTACATTACGCGCCGTCGTGTGAGCAGCCATGAGCAATTCGTTTTTTGGAGGCCTGTTTCAGAGAGGGTTCGTGAAAGTAGCAGCAAACTATTTCATAAGAAATAGTCAAGTATGGTCATTTATTAATGCGTAAAAGAAAGAGTTAGGCGCGTTAATGCGCGCCTAACTTACTTCTACGCATTTAGTAAATGGCCATACTTGACTAGAACGACTCACCAGAGCAATAAGAATCATAATGACAGCTTCGCTGGGCAGTGTCTTTATAACACGGATAACATGTTGACGCCAATTACGAAGTTTTTTTTTTCCATGTAAAATGCAATGTCTCTCATAGCTAAATACTAAGGGAGTGTTAAGCGTTTAGCGAAGCATCATGCACAACTTCGCGTGTTGAATTTGCAGATATTCTTTTTGCTCAAAATTTACGAACATGCACGGCGCATATATGCATTGTAAAACCAGTGGACCCCTTCAACGCTACGTAGCGTGCCATATCCAAGCCGTAACTTTTCTCGACTCACGCGCTTTTAAGAAGAAACTGCGGTTCATACTTGGCAGCAGAAAGAATACCCTTCACTAAGCACGGCTCGAGCCACCCATACCCCAGGCATACACGGAGGGAACGAGCGCGCGCGGCAGCCGAGCCAGACGGAGCGAGCGGCGTCCTGGCCGTGACGTCACTCGCGAGGGGGCGCCACTCCAAATTCTCACCGCTAATAGCAGCATAGCGCAGTGCACTGCGGATGGCATCATCATGACCCGAAGTAGGTCGGCACTCGGGGAGGCTTACATTCAGGTCTGCATCGGCGCTCGGAATCCACAGTCAGCGCTTCGTCGCCTTAAAGTAGCGTGAACGGAGCCGATCCTTCTATTTATCTTGCAAAAAAACATTACCAAAAACAATTAGACAAATAATAACTGAATAATAAGATAAACAATGACGGCAGAAATGAGAGAAAGTATGCTCATGCAAAATACGGGTTCGTATTATATATAACACGATGTGGAAGCTGCAGAAAGGCAATTCCCGTCTTCCGAAGTTCACTGTATAAATGAGCAGTGGCATGTCTCTGCACGGCGTGTGCTAATACAGAATTTATTGTTATGATCTATGCGTGGAGTAGTATGACATAGATGGAAATTTACATGAAGCGTAACTGTGGAATATGGTGACAGACTTTTCAAAAAATTTTGCAAGGTTTGCGGCAAGACGCAAGCCAGTGAGGACAGTTCAAGGGCAGTTATCATAGATGTTACACCAGTTTTGTGGTTATAGCTGTTAGTAATAAATGTGGGGCCGGTATTAAGGCCATGATCAATTGTAGGAACGAGTTCCTTGCGCTTTGTTACAATTTGTTCAAATAACAAACAAGGGTAATATAAAAAATTTCGAAACGTGATTCCTACACGCTGATGTTGTATTATAGAATTCACGCTTGAGGAATCGCTATGAAAGGAAAATTAAGTATATAAATGACGCTCTAGTCAGTACTTTGCCTCGCCTTTGCATCAGTTATTATAGCGTAAATGGATAATGTGACTTAGCTGTACCACAGGCTTCGCATACAGCTGGTGTGCTTGCCTTTTACCTATACGAGAGCGATATGCATTCCTAAGGATTGCAATTCCTTGAAGCATGTTACGGGGACAAGCTTGCCGTGAGCCACAATTTGCTCCTCCTCGCAACTGCTGTGACATTGCAGGCCACCGCGAACCAGGGTTCTGTGGGTTTTAATTAGCGAGGGTGCTGCAGTGATGGGTAGCTGCCGTTGCAATGCCCCGAGCGGCTCGTTTTATGGTATGCATACCGCGAAGCCCATGAATAGCCTCCATGGCCCGCTGCTTTCAGGCCACAAGGGGGCTAAGCACGTTAAAAAGAGCTACACAACCAAAATGTCCCTGCAAGTTAATGTGTTCTTTTCTATCGTACGCTAAAACATTACATTGATGTTGTGGTTATAAGGTGAGGAATTGAAATTTATGCTAATTAAGCAATACTAATAAATGTATTATTAGAAACACACCGACAAAAACGAAAAAAGAAAGCTGGATGCTTTTAGACGAGGTTGCAGCTGCATACAATTCGTCTCGTTCTCATATACATATTTACTTTATTATTAGTAGTTTTGTAAACCGGCTTCAAAGACATGGACACCCTTTTCACAGTATTTTGCTGATCTTTACCTAAAAGAAATGCCGAATACTGAACGTATGTCACAAATTTCATCGCTAATATTACGCGAGTCATCAATGTATGCTGCGTGAAGACGAAATAAACATTGGACCGACAGGCAACAGCGGAGAGAAGGCGTAGGGGCAGGGTTATAAAGGCGATTTTTAAGAGGAAAGCAATAGCCACGCAACGTAATGCCACAAGAAATTGCAGCTTAACATTACAACACAAAAAGGCAGCAGCACGGAGAGTAGGGATGATATTTAACAGTGTTAAAATTCCACCGACATGATTAATATACGTTGAGATGAGCGGGCAGTGTACTGCGTAGAAAAGACAACTGGTGGCCTACTGGTGCGGAAAAATTATTCATGGAGTCACAGGTGGTTACTTAGGATGCCTACATTCGGGAGTCTGAATGCGTACGATAGGTTAAACTGATGCAGTGCTCAGTTCTTGTATGAAAGATCTCAGCGAAAGGAGTACGAAGATGATTATTTATTTATTTATATATTTATTTATTTATTTATTTATTTATTTATTTATTTATTTATTTATATTCGGAAGGTTGACGACTTCTGTAAGCAGCCCCTTCTGAACGCTTCATTAGCGAAGCAATAGACAAAATTGGTGGCAGTTTCCCGATGCAAGTATTGAGTACGTTAGCAAGTTTTCACTTGGCGCTTGGACTTCCTCGGGCAGTGCTCTAACTACACGAAGGCCCGGCTAAAGTTCCTAGAGATTTCTGACAAATTTTTGTGTCTCAAAAAAAACAACAACAGGAAACTCTCAAGTGACTTTGTGTCCGACTAACGCCGGCGCAACATACGCCGGTGCGCCATAATTTCAGGCACCGTTAAGCGCTTTAACCCGCTGTGTAGGGTGCCACCACAATCGCCGCCTGTGTAGAACCGTTGCTGAAAAATCACTCTGTTTTCAGTCTTCTGTCACTAGTTTTTTTGTGCACTTCAGTATTCCATAATGTGAGAAAATTTGAGCGAAAGGCAGTATGGTGTGAATGTCATGTTTCATGAAATTTGTTTGCAGGTTGCCATTCTCGAAAATTTGGGTAATAATTTATTCGGGCACGTAAGACCTGATTTCTACAGTACAGCATTCACACACAACATAACGGCATTCGTATTGTATTGCACGGCATTCATATACATTAGCACACATCTACCTAAATATATGCGAAGCTCCACAGCAATGGCAAGAACAACGGCGAAAATTTGCCTGGAGTTGTCATACAATTACTATCGCAATAATATCGCAACAGTATTGCAATAATATAGGCAGGAACATAAAAGAACATGCACGCACGCACGCTCACACACGATGACGAGCATTTAACGTGTACACCCGTGTGCTTAGATTTAGGTGCGCGTTAAAGATCCCCAGGTGGTCGAAATTTCCGGAGAGCTCTACTACGGCGTGCCTCATGATCAAAAAGTGGATTTGGCGCGCATAACCCCATAATTTAATTTGATTTAATTTAGCGTGTACGCGCTTGTTACCGGTCACCAATGTGGTGACAAGAAAGGACATTTAGTAAAATAGTCGCATAAGTGCATAGAAGCCACGGAACTATGAAAAAAAAAAGAAATGTTGATGTGCGCGAAAAGAATCAGTCCGGGACACAAGCATATTTTTGGTGTAGGCATTGGACACGCAGTAGATTCAATTCATAAGCAGAGAGTGGTTTGTGAGAACCTATTGTTTTCATTAAAGTATTAATGAAGAAAAACTTCAAGTGTGAGAATTTATCCTTTCAAAGCACTATTTTCGTTAGTTTCGCAATATTTTGTTGACTATTAGGAGAACCGAAGATCAAATTCTCTGTTCCTTTTTTTCTTCAACTCCGCTCCGAAACTGAAGCGTCGGTACGTTAGTGTGACGCCTGGGATTTCAAATATTTTGTCGTATTTTGGCCGTTGTCGCAGAGTAAGGTATCCTGAAACTTGCCAAATTCCCTCTTGAGTTTCTTCAAAAAAGGATGTTGTCCATCTTTAGCGATAAGCCTAAGCGCGAGTGGACGCCGTTCCACTGCATCTCACCACGGCAAGCCGATGTGGGAACACCAAGATGGCGCTGCATCTTTTCTTTAGTTACTGCCTTTTTTCTAGCCTAGCAGCCCTCTTCTGGCGGTAAGAGTGTTTTTTTTTTTCGGTAGTGCAGAATGAAAATGAACGAGAACAGCAGAAAATATTTTTTTCGTTATTGCCCCTGTAATAAATCATACATGAATTCACAGTCTTAATCACGCTCTGCAGGCGGCTACTTCCAATCTGCTTCGAGGAAAATTTTCTTCCTATAATTTATCTTCTATCGAGTCTGCTTCTTTCTTGTTTTTATTTGATCCCGCTAATTAGCGCAGTTCTCGCGCCAATTGTAAGGCCAATTTTTCGAAGCACAGTGTACTTCCAAAAAGCCAAAGTGCATATTATGAATAAACTGCACATGTGTGCATGTGCGCCTCAGGCGGAAGTAGCGATCAAATACGGATGAACAAATAGCCTAACCACTACAAAAAGAAAAGGGGGTGCGGAGCTACCAAGAAGTTGGCGTTCGCAAGCGATTAGCTCCGTGTGCAAATAGGCCAATCTTCGGGAAAGTGCTCAAAAAGAAGCTTGATTAAACAGAACATGGTGAAGGAGACAAACAACAGCGAATCCCCCTGGACGAAATGACTTGTCGAAGGTGTACACCGGTCTACCGAGATAACAAGTAAAGAAAGAAACACTAATCGCGGTAGGCGAACCATGATTGAATCTCAGACTCTATGCGACAGAAAACTAATTAGCGATTTCCATTCACAAAGTGCGAGACATTCAGTCGCAAGTTAAACAAAAAAGAAAGTCTACCGGGTTCTGGCTTTACTTATTTTGCCAGATCCCCGGGGTTGCGCTACTGTGCCGCTGTCTTTCCCGTTTGGCCTTAAATAACCCGTAGCTGCATACTTATTCACCTTCAATTTCCACTGCGGGTTGCGCGCTCTGCAATCAAGTAAAGTGGGGTCTTCTGGAACGCCAAATTGCAGTAGACGAGCGCATACAAGCCGTCTTTTGTGGGTACTGCATACTCGGTGTCTCTATATTCGTGCGGTTGTATGAATCCCATTATATTATCATCTGTGCGATGTTGCTTGGCTGTGGAGGCTAAGACCAAGCTTTACATACATCTACGTAAATACGTGTAAATGGGAAATTCGTTTTTCTTAGCAACCACTGCACCAAATTTCAAGAAGTTTGTTGCGCTTAAAAAAAAACTCGCAGATCTAGTGACTGTTGGCTTCGAATTTTTGAATCAGGTTGTCAATTTTTTATTAAAAATTCGCCAAATTCGCTCATTTTCTGAAAATGAAACTATCACGTTTACAACTCCGTAACTCAGCAGTGAAAACGAATATCACAACTCTGTGCATTGCATCCAATAGCACATCTAAAGCGGACAAAATTGATATGTTAGACGTAATGCTCAAGAATTTTACTATTGTTGAAATACAGCTTATGCAGAATCCTTGTACACAAAGTAATAAATTCAAATAAGATATAAAATGACACATCCAATTTGTGAACTTTGAATGATCTAATGGCTACCGTTTAAAGAACCGCGATATCTATTCTTGATACAGAGCAATTGATGTGTAAACTTCGTGCTTCTACATTTTTACGAACTTTCGAATTTTTAAAACTTGTTCGACAAAATTCTGGCCATAAATCGAAATTCGCTTCCATCGGTCATTAGCATTTACCTTCTCTCCAAAATGTAACAATTTTCATTAAGATCGGTCCCGCGGTTACCTCAGAAAAAACTTTTTCTTTGCGTTTTATACGTATTTCAATAGTCTGGGTTGGAGTTGGGCCCGAGCTAAAGCTTGCTCTCAATGCAGGTACTGGAACGTTCCGTGATATCTTTTATTTTGTTGCTGCATTATTTGGCCTTTTTTACTGCGTGAAAACAGTTTATGCGTACAGAAGCGTCTTACGTGAGCACGTGCTAGTTTTTTACGTATAGAAATTGGAATCTAGAGCCTAAATATGCATAGTGAAACATCAGTCGCCACTTGCGCCTAAGGAAAATTTAGTAAGAGTGATAATCCTGCGAATAACGTTCCCTGGGAAGAATTAGGCAAGGTGTGCGTGGCATTATGGCACACATAAAGTTCCTAACTCATTCCTACTTAGCGAAGTCACCGAACCAAGAAAAAAGACTTCACTGAAAATAAAGCTATTTTTTCAGTATAAAGAGGTGGTACATTGTGAATCGCAGGAGGCGAAAGATCTCATTAGGAAACGCCAATGTATGAAAGCCTCTAACCCTACAGCTAGAATAGAACTGGCAGAACTTTCGAAGTTAATCAACAAGCGTAAGACAGCTGACATACGGAAGTATAATATGGATAGAATTGAACATGCTCTCAGGAACGGAGGAAGCCTAGAAGCAGTGAAGCAGAAACTAGGAATTGGCAAGAATCAGATGTATGCGTTAAGAGACAAAGCCGGCAATAGCATTACTAATATGCATGAGGTAGTTCAAGTGGCTGAGGAGTTCTATAGAGATTTATACAGTACCAATGGCACACAGGACGATAATGGAAGAGAGAATAGTCTAGAGGAATTCAAAATCCCACAGGTAACGCCGGAAGAAGTAAAGAAAGCCTTGGGAGCTATGCAAAGGCGGAAGGCAGCTGGGGAGGATCCGGTAACAGCAGATTTGCTGAAGGATGGTGGGCAGATTGTTCTAGAAAAACTGGCCACCCTGTATACGCAATGCCTCATGATTTCGAGCGTACCGGAATCTTGGAACAACGCTAGCATAATCCTAATCCATAAGAAAGGAAACGCCAAGGACTTGAAAAATTATAGACCGATCAGCTTACTGTCAGTTGCCTACAAACTATTTACTAAGGTAATCGCAAATAGAATCAGGAACACCTTAGACTTCTGTCAAGCAAAGGACTAGGCAGGATTCCGTAAAGGCTACTCAACAATAGACCATATTCATACTATCAATCAGGTGATAGAGAAATGTGTGGAATATAACCAACCCTTATATATAGCTTTCATTGAATACGAGAAAGCGCTTGATTCAGTCGAAACATCTGCAGTCATGGAGGCATTACGGAATCAGGGTGTAGTGGAGCCGTATGCAAAGATGCTGAAAGATATCTATAGCGGCTTCACAGCCAATGTAGTCCTACATAAAAGAAGCAACAAAATCCCAAAAAAGAAAGGCGTCACGCTGGGAGATACGATCTCTCCAATGCTATTCACAGCGTGTTTACGGGAGGCATTTAGAGACCTGGATTGGGAACAATTGGGGATAAGCGTTAATGGAGAATACCTTAGTAACTTGCGATTCGCTGATGATATTGCCTTGCTTAGTAACTCAGGGCGCCAATTGAAAAGCATGCTCACTGACCTGGAGAGGCAAAGCAGCAGGGTGGGTCTAAAAATTAATCTGCAGCAAACTGAAGTAGTTTTTAACAGTCTCGGAAGAGAGCAGCAGTTTACGATAAGTAGCGAGGCACTGGAAGTGGTAAGGGAATACATCTACTTTGGTCAGGTAGTAACCGCAGATCCCGATCATGAGACTGAAATAATCAGAAGAATAAGAATGGGCTGGGGTGCTTTTGGCAGGCATTCTCACATCATGAACAGCAGTTTGCCATTATCCCTCAAGAGAAAAGTGTATAACAGCTGGGTCTTAACAGTACTCACGTACGGGGCAGAAACATGGAGGCTTACGAAAAGGATTCTACTTAACTTGAGGACGACGCAACGAGTTATGGAAAGAAGAATGATGGGTGTAACGTTAAAGGGGGATAAGAAGAGAGCAGATTGTGTGAGGGAACAAACGCGAGCTAATGACATCTTGGTTGAAATGAAAAAAAAGAAATGGGCATGGGCAGGACATGAAATGAGGAGGGAAGATAACCGATGGTCAATAAGGGCTACGGACTGGATTCCAAGGGAAGGGAAGCGTAGCACGGGACGGCAGAAAGTTAGGTGGGCGGATGAGATTAAGAAGTTTGCAGGGACAACATGGCCACAATTACTACTTGACCGTGGTACTTGGAGAAGTATGGGAGAGGCCTTTGCTCTGGAGTGGGCGTAACCTGGCTGATGAGCATGATATTGGTAAAACTGAGCTAGAGCAGCCAGGGATGCCTGCTGAATCCATCAACGCGGTGGTATCTCGCACAACACGACAGTGTTGATGTGGCACCACTTTACTTTGTAATTAGGAAATCTTAAAAAATTTCTATTTGCTCCAGCTGCCGGAAGTTTGTTTTCCCTTCTTTGTGCACTTTATCAGAGCCAACTTGGGGTCAGTGTGATGAAATTTATACTGAAGCAAAGTAAGAAGGGTGCGCGTCAGCGAGATGATGGGTAGGTCCAATGTCCCACCATGGGTATGCGCCACAAGCATTCGGGAGAACGACAACAAAAACAAGATCTGCTGAGGTGCTCTGTCTGCCAAGATATGCTCTTCATCTTCGCCGCTCAAGGGCACGTTGATGCGAACTATATTCAGGGCAGCAGAAGCAAACAGCAGCACCCGCGCGTACAGCACCCGCTTTGGGACCGAAAGCGTTTTGCGAAGTTTTATCTAATGTGAAGATGAAAGTCACAATAAGAAAGATACATTCATAGCCGAAGGAAAAAATGCGTATCACTCGAAACCACCTTCTGGGACTTTGACAACAACATTATGTAGCAGAACTGCGAGTCGGCCTAGTTGGAACAGATTCATCTTAAAACTGTTTGTGCGCAATCAAACAGGGACAAAGAATAGAAGAAACACAAGGACGAGCGCTTTCTAACAGCTGGTTTTATTTTTGAACTATGCCTCAAACCATTCCAGGCTTGTGAAGAATGGCATAGTCATTCCGTGTTTCCGGTCAGCGTGGTTGAATTCATGTCACCACACTGTAAAGATTGCATTTTTTGAGCAAGTTGATAGGTTGAGAAAGGCTGTGGACCCGCTTCGCTGTGATGCTGGCGTCGTGTGCTAGACTAATGAAAAAACTTAAGCAGGATAAAGGACAATGCAAAAAGAATCAAAGGCAGAAGGATGTAGCTTCCAAGATTTCATAGATTCCGTATGTGCACGGCGTTTCACACAGACTTAAAAAGGTGGCGGGTAGTAACACAGTTGAAGTGGTATTTTGGGGAAAAAACGAAATAGGTAGCGTGTGCTCTAAGGTTAAAAATAAGTTCGAAAGAAAGGATGACGTGAAGAAAGAATGTAGTGTGAAACATCCGCGCAAGAACCAATTTGTTGATTGCGCGAAGAACGTTGTTTATGAGATCCCTATGACGTGCGGTCATGTGTACGTAGGGCAGACTGCGAGATGCATTAACACGAGGTTAATGGAACACTTGTCCAGTCTGAAAGGTCGCCCCAGTACGCATTTGCCAATGCATTGTCAAGAACATGATTGCTCACCTTGTCCTAGTAGCACCGACATTTTGTCTAGGCATACGAATCAAACTGCGAGGAAAATTGTGAAAGCACACTGGATTGAAAAACAAAAAGAAAAATGCGTCAGCCATCCTTCTGTTTCATTGTTGGATAAAGAAAATTTGATTCTATTGTCACATCTTTAACGCATTTTATCGTAAGTGGTTGTTTCATGCACCTTGCGGTTTTTATGTTGACCGGATGGCTTTGGTCCCCGTCTTTTTATCACAAGTGTTATATGTACTATAGACGTGCTCTCTTGACTTGATCGCACAGATCTGTGTGTATTATATGAGCTATAGGCGTGCTCTGTTGACTAGATCGCGCTGATCTGTGGGTATTTAAGCAGTTGGTTCCTCAAAAATAAAACCAGTTGCTAGAAAGCGCTCGTCCTTGTGTTGCTTCTATTCTTTATCCCTGCTTGATTGCGCACAAAAAGTTTTAAGATGAACATTGTGTACACACTTGTACAGGACGCCACATCTTGCGTACTTCATCTGCCTAGTCTGAGCCACAAGGGCGTCAGGATGCAACATGAGCGCAACAGTTACCTTTCCTCCCCGAATAAACCTGCCGCCCATAAACGGCTGCCTGAGCGTATGTTTAGCATCACACGATG
Organism: Dermacentor variabilis; assembly: GCF_050947875.1. Classification (NCBI taxonomy): domain Eukaryota; kingdom Metazoa; phylum Arthropoda; class Arachnida; order Ixodida; family Ixodidae; genus Dermacentor; species Dermacentor variabilis. Next base: position 171,248,860 of record NC_134572.1, on the reverse strand, counting down.
CAGCTGCAGTTCGGTAAAGCTGCCGCCAGATGGTGGAGCGGACTTCGCAGCGCTCTTTTGTCACTCCAGGTTGATGCGTAGTAAAGTAAATGTAACTATTAAAGCGCTATGCATTGTAACCTGCATGTTCGTTTAACAGCTCACTGCATCGTGTACATTAGAGAACCCTTGAGCTGAATACAGCGGGAAAGGGAGTAGCTCAAGCTGTCCTACTTCGGATGGGAGAATCTGGATTTGTGATCATTTGCCTAGAGCATGTGCCTACACGTTCACTGCATTTTAACGTTGTTGTCCTAGCTCTTTTGATTTTAAATGCGTAACTACCACGTTGGGTCACTGCCCAACTGTCGAGCTTGTTAGTCTTTTATTCTCATTTCTTTATTGATTTGTAACTTCATTTTGAATACCCTAAGGTAACATACAGGAGGTTGAATAAAACATTGTTTTGCTATTTTACGTAGCAATGCCAGTATTATGAGTCACACATGATTACACATTGCTTATTGGCATGCAACACTACTTCAAAAACAACAAATCAAGATCCGGTGCAGACTGCGTCACTGTGCTGGCAAGCGATAAATAAACACAAAACGATAATCTCCAGTGCATGCTACAACGGATCATATTAGAAACAAATCATTACATAATTAAGATATATTAGGTAGATAAAAGGTTATAGCACAGAAATAATAATTTAGCTCTAGTAGAAAGCGGGTGGGAAACTAATGAGCCGCATCAACGAAGTAGGGCGATGAGAAAGAAAATCAGTGAAGACATTTCTGAAAGACGGTGGATCATTTATTGAGACGTGAATTCATCAATGCCATTTGATCGCCCTATTTTATCTCAATTCCAGGATGATGCACTCTGTCATCGATCTCTAACTACCAGGCACGTACCCAGGATTTTTTTTTTTGGGGGGGGGGGTGCGCCCAACCCTCTTCTCTCTCCCTTAGCAGATCGCTTAATTTCTAAATTCCTTGTGACTCTTGTTTTCAGCTGCCAATTTTGCACGACGGGTGCTATACAATTAGGTAAAAACCAGAAAAGGTAACGGATTACATTCATGCGTTTTACGGTCATCGCAGGGTTTGATTATGGACGCTGTTTCGCATTATTTTATTTTCCATCTTATCTCACCCATGTCGCGGGTATATGGTTCCGAGGATCTGTCAGCGTTACGGCGAACCGTCACTCGAGGAAATAATGAAGCAAAAGGAAACGTTAAACCCCACTGGCGTTTTCTCCGGCCGCAGCACGTTCTCCGAGAATACAGACCAGATAGCTACGAACCGAATCCCTTTCCTGGTGCCTGGATTAGCCATATCAAAGAAGGTTGAATTAACGAAGTCACAGCGATGCGCGCGACCGTTGAATAAATGGTGACGACTGAACGCTTCCCGATTTAATCGCGCGGGCCCCGAATCGATGAGAAATCTTGCCTTCACACCCCAGGAAATGCCAATAACTACCGCCATCTAAAAGGAGCGAAAAAGGCAGCAAAATCTTCACCGTCGAATAGCTTTCAAGTCTCACGTTTCATTTGGCGGCGCTTGACGAATGTCTGTGAGTAGTGGTGGCGTGGGCGGGGAAAAGGGGACCTGTCGATTAAATTCGAAGGGGGGGGGGAGGTGCTGTCTGGGTACGTGCCTGCTAACAACCGTTGTATTCCAATAACTGACAACCTGAACGGTAAATTTCCTCATTTCATAGTATCACCTAGGGACCTGTCATCGTTGACTGCAGTTCCATTCCGTCGGCCCAAATTCTGTAACTGTTATAGATCGTCGGGTATATGACCGGCTAAATGGCTGACGATGTTCAGATAATGATTACATGCCGTGTGCTACTCTAATTCTTCAGCTTAATTGACACGAATTCTTAACCCGCAACACAATAGCGAAATGTTGACAGGGCGATCTGATTAAGCCCCGAAGCGAATGCGAACTGTCTGACACAAATTTTACAAATCAAGACACTCATTTCTTCGTACGAAGAGCAACTGTCCAAAAAAAAAAAACATCTCAGCGGCTTTACTTGAAGTAACTGGGCTTGAGTGCAAATTCGTTCAGTTTCAGTGCAATCATCACATTTTGTCGAGGTAGCGATTTCTATAATTGATGACCTGGAAATTCACCCTCGCAGTGTTCACAGTTTTACAGCCTAACATTAACTCCCTCATTAATTGTTTTTGGGTGAGTTGGTTCATATTGAAACACGCGGGAAATAGCGCAAACAGATGACTACAAGATAGCGTGCACAAGACACGTACACCAGCGCGTACGTGTCTCCCTTCTTGTGGTCGTCTGTTTGCGCTGCTACTCGTATGTTTTAAGATTAACTCGTTCCACGGGTACTTCGTATCATCCACCGTCTTTTCTTTTTAAATGCAATCTAATGTATTTCAGCCTGTGCTGTCTACAGCTGTCTCTTGATGAAAATAGCCGTCCGCCGCTCTATATATAAACGGGAGCGCTAGAATAAAATAATCGTACAGAACATCACTTCTTCACGGCCTTTCGCATTAACGACGTGTTGCACCCGCAACGCTAAACTCTTTAATGGGTAAGCCGCGCTCGGACCATGACCGCTACAACATTGCCACGGCACAGCCCCAAGGACAGCCTCGTAAACAACGCTGCCCGCTTCCCTCTGGATTGCATTATTCAAGGAAGCCGGCGCCCGGTCTACGGTTTTCCGACTTCAGTGAGAATGCTATAGGCAACTTTCGGGGCTGCCGAAATATCCGAGTCACTCATCCTCGAGTTTCCCCCCTTCCACCATCACGCGTCATCCTTGAGGAATAGCAGTGCACTTGCTGGATTGCCATTAGTGAGGCGCTAGTGGCCGCCTTCGCTGGTGCGCCTAGATGCCTGCCAACATTGTGTTCTTATGGATGGGTAATGCGACTTACCAAAGAAGCCTCCTAAACCCTTGGCGGACTTGCATTAAACTATGTATGCAATTAAGGCTTGTCGAACGACGCGGCCTGGCAAGGGCTAATCCAGGGCCGTGTTTTCTGGGTTCTGCAGAACAATTAACACGCTAGCGAAATTAGTGTTCCGTGGGTTCGGGCCTCCGCTGGCATCCCAAAACTTTCTCGGCCGCGAAATTGAATAAAGCCTCATTTCGCGGTAGGCTAACAGTGTTATGTTCGTTTAATGCTCTGAAGTCCGTTCTGTGGCAGCGGTAAACGCGGTATAATATAGATGAATCAAGGGTGTTTCTCAGGCAACATTCTTGGAAGCGCAGAGGTGAGGATGAAAAGGGAGGGAGAGAAAGAGAAAGGAAATGAACGGAAGAGAGGTTAACCAGGTTGCACCAGGTTTGCTGGCCTACACTGGCGCATAGGAAATTGGGTAGAAAAAAAAGAAGAGAAGGGAGCAGGAAAGGGAGAATAACTCAAACGCCGGAATGTTCACAGCCCTGCGAGAGGCGGTCGGAGTGTTCAGTCGTCTCCGAAAAGGACGACATTGCTCATGTGGCCCACATAACGGAGGATGCTCGAGGTCATGGTCCCGGTATTTTTTTCCTATAGGAGCGGTCTGTAGTCCATTCGACTGAAAGCGGCGCGCGATGCTTGTCTCGCAGTGTAAAATGAAGAACAGTGTAATAGGATATGTTATGTAGTAATGTCACAATTACAGACGCTGCACAAGGCCCTATCCAAGTCGATACGGAAATAGTATGTGTTCTTATAGGCGATGCCCAAATACAAGCGACAAAGTAAAATTGGGTCACATGGAGATGGACCAGGCGGTAGTCGAAGCGGCAAAAAAGTGGTAAAAAAGCGCACTCCTGAGTTGGCACACTCGGACATGTTCCAATCTTCTAAAGCACGGCGACGAGCAAGTAGGCGAAGTGGCCACGCTTCACCAGGTCTTGACAATGACACAGGCACAAGCTGGATTAACAAATCCAGCTTGTGTTCTGCCCACTAACAAGTGGGCGGAACGCGCTGCTTGGTCAACTATTTCATTGCTGACGACGCCCCAGTCACCGGACAGCCGCTGAAATTTGATTACGCGTCAGTTTTTAACAGTATGGTGGTGAGAGTCTCAGAATTTGGATGCCGGCTGTTCACGAATCGAGAAATAAAATTGGCTGCATTGCTTGGAGGACCGTCTTTCAATCGCTGAATATGGCCAACCGGTTAAGTGTCTGCTTATGTACCTAGTGAACAGCGGCTCTAAGAGCCGCAAATACTAATCCCGGTTATGTTGTGGCATGGGGGAACTTGATTCTGAGTGATGCCAATCTTGATGGGATGACCAGCGTACAGGAGAAGCGATTTGTGGTAATCGAAGAATCTACATATGCATGCACACAATTAGAGTAGGTCTGATGTGAGTGCTGTAAGTTCAGGAGAGAATGGAAGTTGACTTGCGCAGAAACTGCCGGAATATTCGTTCAAAAAAACCAGAATATGATAACTGGAGAGCCCGTTGCCCTGCAGGCATCAAGCCGAGAAACGTCGAGCCCACAGGCAAGACACCTTTTTTTTTTTATCGTGACAGCAGTTATGTGGACACACTAGGCGCATTTGTGCAGTCATCGTCAACGTCGGCGTCACCGTCGCCCTGATGTTCCGTATAAAGTCCAAGCACGATAACATCTCCACCGCGTGGTGTATTCTGTATGTGTGAGGGTCACCCGACAATCGCGCCTTAATCTGGCGCGCGAAAGGGATGAAAGCGGGGAGGAAACGCGCCGTATTACATCGCGCCCGAATCGCCGGATTGATTGGGGGAGGGGGGAGGCCGTTCTACTTTGGTGGCTACTGCGTACGGCGAGGCCACGCACGCGCCGTATCGTGAAAGTGATCACTGATGTGGACAAACTGCGCCAAGTGCTGGTAGATTCGTATGCGCTGTGCTTTCGGCGCTTCATTCGCTTCTAAGCCACACGCAGCTCGCTGCTTTTGCCGCGCTTCCTCAATCCAGCGTTTTGACAGCGGGTTTCCACGGTCATCAAGTGAGATCTGCTCATGTTTACCGGCGCACACGTGACACTGTCCTTGCTAATTTAGTTAGTAAGCGAATGTTTCCATGTTTATATCGCTTGTAATACTGCTATCTTTACTTGGTATAGCTGTCTACTAATTTTTTATTCCAATCGATGCTTGGTCTCTCAGGCGAAACTGCGAGCTTTTTCTGCATTGTTTAGTCATAAGTGCTCATTTTACTCGCCAAGTTTCCCACTCCCTCACTAATAATTAAACAGCAAGCAACATATTACAGAACACTGGTATCGCAAAAGAATTTCCACTTGCTTTTTTGTAATCATGGATGCTTCCCCCTAGAAGCCACGGGAAGCATTCGTTGTGGTTTAGACTGCAATAGGGCAGTGGTGCAGACGCCCTTTTATGACTCGTGTGTGACAGTAATTCTCAAAAATTATTTATCGAAAATTGCTAAAGGATAGTAGGTTCCCGACTCTCTCAAACATGGTCTGTCTTTAGTGGCGTCCTTTACTGGGCTGTACCAACAGATTTTGCCAGGTTCTCTTGAGCACCATAAGCGGTCGCCTGCGCAAGCCGTTCGGCCGTTAGTGCGGGAGGGTTACAGATGAATAGATAAGGGTTACAGAAAGTCAGTCCATAGTGTCCTGGCTGCCGGTTTTTTTTTTTATCTGCATCCCGTCGAGGCAGCCTCACCGGCATGCTCGCGCGTGCAAACGCCGCTGGCGGCCAGCGCAGCAGAGAGGGAACGGCCGGAGTGATGAAATTTGGAGAACGCACTATTTGCGTGGCTTACACAGCGTTGCACCTGATGTATGAAACGGAGTATACGAGGCCGGCTCCAGGAGCCCGTCAAACCTGCGTCTCCGCACCTCTGCAGACTTCCTCGACACGTCGTGCCCGGTAGACACCGGGCCATCGGGGAAGCTTCGGTGCGGCTGGGTGAAGTCCTTGCGGCTGGGGTCATTGTGACTTCACGATCGTACACCTCCGCACCCGAGGCCGTCTTCCGCCGAATCCCATCTGCCTACATGTCTTTTTCGTTCTCCTCATCTTGTTCTTTTCTCTCTAGTCAACTGTGGAGTTCTGTTATTGAATGCTCATTTTCTATTTTGTTTTTTCTTGCAGCGCTCGGCGCAGTCACGCAGAAGCCTCATGGCACGTCGTCCCCGTTGTCGTCGTCACGCACAAAGATCGCGCAGCACCGTGAAATAGAAAGTCATTTATGATGTGTGCATGACCACTTAGCGCACATCGAGACACAGGGTTATGCGACAAAGGGGAGGCAGGTGAAAGAGAGAAAGGTGAACTGTTGCTTTGGCTGAGTTCAAGCAGTCGAGATATTAATCCAGAAGGCTTCTACGAAGCCATGTCACCTTTCTGCCTGTCTGTCCCCCCCCCCCCCCAAAAAAAAAATTTGGCGAATATTTCATATAATACTTCGAGTAAGCTGATGGGCCTATAATTTTTCAATTCTTTAACGTCTTATTTTTTATAGATCAGTATAATTTTTCATTTTCCCAGTTTTCTGGAAGCAAAGACAAGAGTTTGACGTCAAACTCTTTATGGCAAGAGAAGAGTTTGACGTCAAACTCATGCCTTTGCTTCGAGTTGTTGATAAATTCGATTTCTCCCTGCCATCTGCTAGCCGCCTGGTTAGCTCAGATCGTAGAGCAACTGACCCGGAAAAGCGGTGGTCCCGGGTTCGAGTCCAGCACCAAGAGGAATTTTTCTTTAATTGCGAGGCTTCTCTTACGAGGAACCCGTATGGGTTTTACTTGTAGCAATGGCTACGTTTGCGTGGATGTTTCATTTCACCTTCATTAATTCCTTCTCTCCACCTTGCGGATTTCCGCAGAACTATTACATAAACAGGGATCTCATTGAATCAGGGGCCCAAGGCTTTGGATATAAATACACAGTTGATTGAATCATTCAGATAATAATTCGACAGGTTGGAAAATGATTAAGCTGTTCACTGCACCCCTCTCATTTCGCTTTTAATAGCTCGGGTAGAAAAGTTCTGCTGCACTTCTTAAATGAAAATTGGGTTGAATATGGTTTTTTGAACCTTGAAAAGGTGCTGTCTCTCATTTCACACTATGTCTTAAAGAGCGGCCTAAGATTTGTATAACGAAGAAACGTCAGTTTAATGGCAGTGCATGAGGTCTCGTAAGAGCTTAGAAAACTTGCCAACGCTTGTCCCTGTGCTTCAATAGTTTCGTTGACGCCAGTGAAAACATTGCTCATGAAGGCATTGCTCATTTGACTGCTTGCAGATATTGAATTCATGGCCAACAGGCCATGAATTCAATATTTGCCTATCCTAAAGAGCGGACACACTCATTTCAGTGTAACTGTGCCTGTATGATGGAATTACTAAGCTGTTTTCGCGTACTTGCATATGTCCACTGATGCTTGTCCATTTACCTCGGCTGATGTTTGGCCAGACCTCCGGCGCTGGCTGTCGCGCCACACGTTAACTAGGGTAAATATTGATGACCTCGTCCCACATTCACCTTCACGCGGTCTGTAGAAATGTTATCGCTATCAATCAAACAAAGCGGCGTTCCTGTATAAGTATAGAGGGTACAATTCCAGCCAGCTGGTAGGTCTACCGGACATTACATTTATTTTTTCACGTAACAATCATGCTGTTCCACTTTGCTTCGTTTAGATAAAAAAAAAGTTTAACCATTCTTTCTCCTTAGAAGGCACAAATCAAGGAATGTATATTCTATAAAATTGACTACCAAATTTACTTCCAAGAACTCCGACTTTATAGTGTCAGGGGGAAGTGCATGTACGCCGGTTCGTCAGAACAAAAAAAAACATTTTTGTGGCACGAGTGGTTGCCTAAACTTCGTTATTGTGGCTTTAAACGGCTTTGGTGCTTTGCAAGTTGACCATCTTCAACAAGATGTTGCAATATAAACGCAACACTTGGCAGTGCGCATGAGAACTTATTGCCTTATTCTGTTTGCAACACTAAGAATCTGGAAATTTGGAAAAAAAGGCGTTTGGGGTAACGCCGCAAATAGCTTTGAAGCAACAAGCAAGAATATTTTACATGTTTATGCGCTGCCCATCGTTTCCATGGGAAGTGAACTCTCGCATAGACAGAATTGCCTTTATTGATTTTTTTTTGTTGGGAAGGTTATGGTATCTCACTCATGTGCCGCAATTACATGCAGTAGAGAATGCGGGAATGTGTATACACATGCCTGGCTACGCCGTTGGCGTATTGTACATATTGAGCTAAATGCCTACGGACGCATGGGCCTTGTTAACTGAACATGCCTGACAAAGAGGGAATCCGAACACGATCACAGACACGTAAGAAAAAGTGCTTATCACATGTTGATACACCACGCGATAGATACGTAAATTCCCAGTAGAAAAGAAGCCCTCACCCTCACTCCGGCTGTGTTGGTCCATACTACTAACACGAGATTTGTATTCCAGGAACAAACCTTACAGGACTTTCTGAGCACCGTCCAGGGGGCGGCTTTCACAGTCCATAGCTGTTACCATGTTAAAGGGACACTAAAGGTTACTATTAAGTCAACGTGGACTGTTGAAATACCATCACAGAAACCTCGAAACGCTTGTTTCTTGCCAAGGAGAGACTTATTTTAAGAGAAAATGCGTTCTAAAGCGTCCGCGTACCTCTAGCGCAGTTCAAATCGCCCGCCCTCCGATCGAGGAGTACTGACATCATGGTCTTATAGTGACGTTGCGCCATCGGTGAGTAGAACGGCGTCCGCAGACGGCGCTACGGCTTTTCTGCCCAAAACGCGAACGCGCGGCCAGAAACAGAGCCAAGACAAAGCCGACAGCAGAGCGAAAGCAGCAGAGCGTATGGTGGCTAGCGGAAGGAGAAACGAATTACATCCCACGGCACACGGAGAGTCCGTTTTCGTTAAACTATAGGCTGCGGCGAGCTCGCAGCGTGGTCGGCGTGGTCTATGAGAAGCGACGAGCCTTTTCGCACTCGCAACAGGGCATAAAAATGTGCGAATCGACGCAAAACTCGGCCTAGAAACGTGCTTCGCCACAGCCAGGGCTCAATACGACTCAAGCTGGCACGACCCAGATGTCGTTTCCCGCACCGCCACCAGGCGCCGCTACTATACCTCAAACTCCAGCGCAAGACGCCCATAAGCTGGTACTTCATTCTATGACGCTAACTTCGACGCTCGTCGCAATGGACCCTGACACCGACAGATTGGCTCGCGATGGTGGGCTCAACTTCAGCGATTTGAGCACCGACGAGCGCGACCTGCTGCTGAGGGCTCGCACTGCCGGCGTCGTTGCGTACTACGACGGCGGCCTCGACACCGGCTCTCCGGAGCGGGAAAGCAACGAGGGCTTCCCCCGACATCACATGGACGTGACATTCTTGCTGCTTGTTCCAAATGAAAGTTTCGCGAGCCATCAGAACCCTCACAGCACGACGCGATAACGAAACTACTGAAACTCCAAAGCGTGCGCGGCGCAGAGTCGAGCGCGCAGAGTCGAGCGAAAACGAAACCTTTCGAACACCCATATTACTGAAGGGTAACGTCAAAATGTTATTTTTTCTTAGAATCGAATAGACGTAGACAAGTAGCATTTTTTTCCGTCTTATAATCGAATGAAATGATATTTTTAATACTAGTAGTTGAGTATTAGTAACACAAATTATGAGGAGACCTTTCGTCATCGGGCTAGTACCGGAATGTCGCTGGGGGGTCTCAAATCGTGTCATGCATTTACCTCAATTTCTCGGTTACTGAAGCTCTGTTCGCGATTATATTGACACCTTAGACGTTCTAGAACATTGCTCTACCACTTTAACTTGAGTTTCTGGTAACCTTTAGTGTCCCTTTAACATTTTCACCTGTTTGTTCGAGGAAGCAAACCTGGCACGGGAAGCAACTTCCGAAAGTGCAAGACCCCCTGTAATGCAAGTGCTTCTAGAACTTCATTGCGAAAATTGGTCCTTACTTCATATTTAAGCAGCGTACTTTGAAATGGCATGTCAGTTACCGTCCAAATTATTTTTTGGTGGTGAGTGCCTTATACTATTTTCGTTCCTATGAATCATGCAGCCGCGCGAGAAATGGATCGTACACTCGACGCTGGGAGCGGGATTTTTTTTTTGTCGCACGGCTTCACAAGAAGCACAGAAGAAGGCGTTCCCGTGGGAGGAGGGGGGGGGGGTGGCGCTATTGACGGGACGCATCGGCAATTTATCACAGTTTGCGCGCAAGTAGGGTAGAGTGGAGATCAGAGTGAATTCTCGTGTTCGGCTCCCGGCATGAACGGCAAGAGGGCCTGCATTTCTTCTACTTTACGTTCGTCTCACCGATGTTGTGGAACGAGGTATAAATCACGTATTTCAAAGGTGCTATGAAAAAAAGAGTGTGCGCCTCGATCGTATCCCACCAGACCGAGAGCCTTCAAGAGGGCTTCGTTCAACGGAAACTGCAAAGGCTTGCAACGTGGTCTGCAAAGGTTATAAAGTTGCACGTAGTATGAGTCGTTGTAGCGGGTAAACGCCTGACGCACCAACACTAGACAGTGCACCGTGACAACAATCTCGGTGGAAGCGATAAATTAGCCCTGTAGAAAGACAGCGCTGGTTGCTCTTCATTAACCTAAAGCATTTGTACTGAATGTAGGACATCATAGATTTCTTCCCATTTGACATAATCTTCCTGTTCTGTACCCATCGGTTCCTTTTCCCGCTTCCTTAAATTTGGAATAGCAGGTCGGAAGCACGTCCTTCATGCTGATGCCTCCGCCTTCCCAAGATTAAAACTCTTTATCTCTCCGGAATAAATAATCTCCATCTGCTTCTATACAACAGCACTGAATTAGTTAGTTCGGCTGAAATTTTTATAGAACGGATTTGCGTTTAGCTTATGAAGTCGAGTGTCTGAGCGCTATCTCGTGTGGCTGGCAAGAATGACGGCGAAACAGAATAGACATGTATTATGAATAATTACTGGAAAACGACGTCTCCGCTTTCCTCATGGGAGCCGTGTTCACTCCATGAAAGAGAATAGGTTATTATAGGCTATTCTTCTGCAAACATAATAGATGACGAGCAATTACGCTACAAAAAATTAAAAGAAGTTCTTTGTTATCAAACAAACGGGGAGATACAAACGTTGTATGAAACACTCTAACGCATGTGCCATCAGCTATGCCTCACTCGTCTGAGAAGCCACTCGAAACCCAAGCGTATCCGCAAGGCAGTGCCATTTCAGTTAGGCAAACACTATCTGCAGTATTTACTAGTTAATATTAACTGGACTACCAAAAATACAGATGTCGCTTCCCGCGCACGGCCGAAGCCACGCGATCTAAGGAATTTGATTACTAATGCTCGCATTCTTTACTTGACTTCAGTCATCCGACGGAACAGACTGCCTTTAGAACCGCATATTCAGTAATGGATCACATGCATTTCAGTACTGAGGCAGAGAAATCTCCGGTACATAACGAGCTACTTTAGGTGGTATTCTCATGAAGACGTTACCAGATACCAGAGATCGTGGAGACAACGTACACTCAAGTCCTAGAAAAAGCATACGGGAATTATATTTTGACCATTGCGCACCAATTAAATGCACATCATGCTTAAAAGTGACAAGACACTCGCCTAACATAGTGGCCACCAAGAAGAAAAAACGTCAGCTGTATTATTGCCTGCGTATCTGCAGGAAAGTAATCAACGTCCTAGGTCTAAATTGCAAATAATTAGGTGCAGATATTTATTTTCACAAGTCAATATTCTCATCGGGGGTACAAAAGAATAAATTACAGAAGAAGGATTAAGGGTCGTATCCGATATGTCTTCAGACCGTCGATGTGCTAGCACGTAGCATGGCTAACTCCGCAGCGGAATGTCACCGGGGCCTTTGAGTTCCCTAGGAACCACCTCCCAATAAGGAATCCGGAGGATGCATTGAATGACCTAATCGAAAACAAGGACTACGCATAGCCTCTCTAAGTGGTATTATTAAATATTCGAAGGTCATTCCGCCCTGCGAAGCTGCATGATCAGCGGAGCTGTAAACATCCTTGTAAGAAAACTTGTGGTAAACACTTTATCACCTCACTCATTGTCACTTAATAACGACGGTCGCAATGCCTTTATGGTCACTATGATGTACACTGATCGGCATACTCGTCACTGCAAACACATTTTTTTTTGATAATGTCAAATTGATGCACGTACACCGCTTGGTTCTCGGTTGGGCCAGATTGGTGTGGCATCGTTAGCTATACGCCTGCGAGACAAAGCGCCTAAACGGCTTCATTTTCAGTCCCGACCCATCTACATTGAAATCACCGGCAGGGACAGCAGGAGTAGTGTCATCGCAGCTAATTCACGCAAATTGGTTAGCCAGGAGTAGTACAGGACCATGAGTCATTGTATTTTTTGCTTTCTTACGGCGGTACGAGCCATTGCTTTGGAGATGCTGTTCTGTGTGTTCTATGCTTGATAAGAAAGAATTAAACCGCTGTTTGCTTCATTTTGATGAGTGCTTGTAGCCTCTGCCGAACGGGGCTACGAGCCATTACATATTTTACTTGCTTACGGCGCTATGAGTGCTTGCGCGGGTATGAGTCATTGATCATTGTAGTTACTGTGTGGGCGCACGAAAATTGTATGATACCTTCGCCATATACAGCTAGGCTGTAAAACTAAATTCTACCTTATTATGTGCGAAAAAAACGTGTCATGATTGTGAGGCACGTGGTAGTGGGGGGTAGGGTATGGTATGGTAAAACTTTAATGAAGTCCTGCAGATCGTCAGTCTTCACTAAGAGGGTCGCTCCCACGTGGGAACCGGAAGGCTGAGCCTCTCGGCCGCATCGTTGGCCTGCTGTGCAGCCCATAGTTGGTCACATAGAAGAGGGCTGCGGAGAACCGCCTCCCATCTGGACCAGCTGTTATCGATGATAGAGCATGACCGGGCACACCGCCAGAAGATGTGATCTAACGTGGCTATTTCTCCACGACCGCGGCAGGTAGCATTGGTGTATGTATCCGGATAGGTTTTATGTAAGAGCGACGGATTGGGATAGGTATTCGTTTGTAGTAGACGGAGCATCAATGCTTGAGCTCTGTTGAGCTGCGGATGAGGAACAAAGTAGGTTCTACGGCTGAGATAGTAGTGTTTAGTAATGTCGCTGTAGGTGGAGGGCGTGTCCCTCCACCTACAGTGATTTAATGGTTCAATACAATTCCGCACCCTCGGCCTTAGCAGCGCCTCGCCAAAAGGACTGCGCCACAACGGCAGCTTCGATGGTATTATGCTGAGCGAAGCATTCGCCAACACCTTCGAGGACTTATCCCTATGTCACCGGGAGAAACAAACAGGAAGAAACAAACAAACAAAGATGGAATGCACGTGTCGCATACACGCTTAGGTAAACGCATGCCAGAAAAACAAGGTAGTAGTGTTCTTGCCTAGTAACAAAGCAAGCCTGTCGTGTTCTGTTTTATTATTGCTTGTTCAACTCTATTTCGCCCTACACCTTTCTTCCTTAGGCTTAAGGCGCCACACGAGTCCGCTACAGCCGCGGCTGTATTGAATTAGGAAAGCGCCGGGCGGAGCTCGTCGATCTGTTTTTGTTTTGCCGCCGCCAGCTGCACGGGAAATGAGGCGTTCCTGGAAAAGGCGTCTCGCACAGGAAGAGGATCGAGTCTCGTTATTTTCGGTTACGGCCGCGGTTGCCAGTCGCTCCCACCGGCGTCGGCGCAGCCAGCCTCGAGAGCGGCGACCGAACGGCGTCGCCTGCGAGCACGATTGCTTTTTTGCAGGAAGCGCACTTGTCTGCCGACTCGAAGTGGCTGGTCCAAGCGTTTGAGACATGAAGCAGCTGTATACAACGAGACGAGTAGAATGCCATGAAGTCGGCAAAAATAATGATTATTACTACTAAATAAACAAGAAAAAAAAGAAAGCATAGCAGGGGCAACGAGTGCGAGTGGAAGCGAAATTGGTCCGATCTGGGCGACTTTGGATATTGCGAAATTATTACGACATTAATGGTCTCAATCGAGTTGCCTAGGTGAATTTCGCTTAGAATAATATGTTTGGAGGAATACCACGGAAACTTACGCGAGTTTGTAAGACTGCGTTGTTGCTATACTTCGTTTCTTTGTTCTTTCCTTTGTTTCATTTTGTGACTGGTGTGCAACTTGGAAAATGAGCATAAATTTTGATAAAACTGTTATGTCTTTTACTAGCGGACACATGCCCCTATGTTATGATTATATATGCAACGGTGTACCACTAACACGAGTTTTTCAATACAAATATTTAGGCGTCATTTTTACACCCTCCTTGTCTTGGTCTAAACATATAGATTACATTTGTAGTAAAGCGTTAAAAAAACTTGGTTACATCCGCCGGGCGTTGTCTCCTGCTCCGAGGGACACTAAATTAGTAGCATACAAAACACTGATTCGCCCAATTTTAGAATATGCTTCCTCCATATGGAACCGATATAAACAATGTGAAATTAATTGTATTGAGTCGGTCCACAGGTAGGCTATTCGTTTTGTTTACCGTCGCGTCGACCGAGACTTTTCACCGTCAGTTGCTCTTACGGAATTAAACATCCAGTTTCTTTCTAGGCGTCGGCACATAGAATCTCTGAAGATTTTCTATTCTTATAAGAACTCTCTTTGTCACCTATCAGATCCATCCCTTTTAATGCCTGCTTGCCCGACTTTAACTAGAGCTTATCATGCCTCTAATATTAGACCACTCCATCCACGCACTAACACTTTCAAATACAGTTTCTTTCCCCGCATGATTGAACAGTGGAATTTGTTACCTGCCGAAGTTCGTTCGTTACCCATTTCGCAATTTTTAAATGCTATTGCTGATGTATAGTTCCTTCACATTTTAATATTTCTATGTTCTTGTTTCTGCATATCATAATCAGTTTTCCTCGCATGTACACCCACTTCTGCCATAGCCCTAACGGGCTGCAGTAGGTATGAATAAATAAATGAAATAAATAAAAACGGGCAGAACACTGACAATAGGAAGGAAAATTCTAATCTACCCAATTGTAACATGAGCTACAAAGAAAAGCCCTGTTGGTTTGTGAGTTGAGAAAAATTTATCCTATCTGGCATTCGAACACGGGAGCGACACTATTGCAGGGTGGTTGCTCTACCATCTCAGCTAACCAGGAAGTTAGCAGGTTCTAGCGCGGGGGCGAATTATTCGACAACTCAAAGCACAGGGAAGGCGAATATGGCAAATTAGTTCTGCCGAATGTGGCCAGGTGGAATAGGTTTTGTGAACAGAAAAATTGTAGAGGCAAGGTAAAGGCCAAACGAGCGCTGCCTTCAAAGTTAAATTTATTGCAGACGAGAATAAACAACTACGATAAACAAAACGAAAAGAAATTGCGGCAAAACCCATCTCTGGTTGGCAGTCGACGGTAATGCGTCCTACATACATCCTACAAACATCCTACAAACTTTTCGAAACGTTGGCTCCTGCATTCGCCTTGTTCACGTTTTGCTCATCGTCTTGAACTTCCATCTCCCGCATTCCCCCTCTTTTCTCTGGTTTCCTCAATGTACGCATACAAAGTCTCGAACCACCCCCTCTTGTCGCATTATTGCAATTTGCCTTTCCAGGGCACATTGCCGCCGTTTACGTGGATGAAATGCACTACCGTCGCGTTAATCGCGGCTAACGTACGACAGCTGTCAAATTCACAGGTTACATACCGCCTTCATTTCGCACCTTCAATGGGAAGGATTGTTTCAATGCGAAATTAATTTTTTATATGTTATCGTGTTCGTGGGCAGATCCCGGGACAGTGCAGTCTATCTCGACGTTTTCGTCGGCTGATCCCAGCGATAATGCAGTCTAAAATTATGGGTCACAGGTGCGACTAGTTATGTACACTGAGCCAATAGGTATGCGTCAATGGGTTGTAGTTTTGTTTTCAATCTTGTATCTCTCAATTACAAAAATTCTCGCTCAGTTGCTTTAAGTATAACGACTACAGCGTTCAATCTCCTCATAATCGTTCGCTGCACAACGGTCACATTATTCATACAACCGTTCTCTACTAATCAAGAATGTTTTGCATTGCGTAGACGTCAACTTCAGTTCAGTCTTCATTCATTTTGTTATGTTTAGTATTACCGCGCTTGATGTGCAGCGAAATATGCCCTTATTGTAAAAGTAAATATTCCATTCTAAACCTTATTTAATCGACTTTTCTGGATTACGCACTTGTTCTAGCACACTAATGATGTTTGCTCCTTGTTATTCTACGATAATTTTAAAAATGATTTTACTTGTGGCTTCTGGTTAATGTAGCTGCACGAGTCGCATAAAATTGAAGCTTTTGAGCAGTCGATGCTTAATTTAAAGACGGTGTTTAACTTTAAATTATGAGATTTAACCTGCCGAAACCAGGACACGATATGAATATGTGGCACGACGTAGTGGGGAACGGCGTATTAATTTTGGCCACCTCAGGATCTCTAATGTGACTCCAATGCGCGGTACGGGGGCATGTTTGCATTTCGCCCCATCGAAATGCTGCCACCGCCGCTGAAACTTGACCCCACGACCTCGCGGTTAGGACCGCAACACCGAAAACACTGAGCAACCACATGGCAGTTTGTAGGCTGTTTAAGGGAACCAATGTTGCTGCGCGTGATCATCCACTCCTGTAAGGTATCTTGAAATAATGCGTAGTTTATTTGCAAGCGCGTAAAATCAAAACGGCTGCAGCTATCCTCGCCGAAAAAAAAAAAACATTGCGCCTATGCATTTCAATAGCCTCTACAGCTGCTTTTCAGAATTCGTGTTTAAAGAACGATTTGTGTATGTGAGCGGTCGCGTTTGAAACAGAGAAAAATCGTGGTATCGAGACATTGGCCTGCCTCCCTATGTTATTACAAAATTGGTTTCTCCTGCGTAGGAAGGTCTCCAAACCACAGTAATTTTCAAATAATATTTTATTTATAACATAATTTGTTTAGTATGGATGTCGCTGGTCATTTGCCTGGATGTTTCGCTCTTCCTTAATAAATACACTCATCCATAAAAACCTTCATTCAGTTATATTCTGTGCTTGACGACCGGAAGTCCAGCCTGGCACTTCAACCAAGGCAGAATCTTACACGCAGCAATCACTACGTGATTAATTATAGGAACGTGAATTAGGTAACAAATTTATCATACAGCAAAATTATGCTAGTGCTATATTAACGTCGATGTGCGTGAACGCGACAATATTTGAACTTTCTCACCTAGCTTGCACATACAGGCGTAAAGATAAATTGCTGTATATATGAGCATGTTCCGCGCAATGAGGATAGTGATAGACGCCAGTTCGCAAACTAACAGCAAAGAACGACAGTGTTTCGCGGCACTAGTAATTGCCGAAACAATATTTATTACCCGAAACTTGGGCCAGTCCACTAGGTATAAGAAGTTTGTCCCGAAAGTTCGTGCAGTACGTTAAACAACTATTTAGTTTTCGAAAATGCACCAATACTTTTGTGGTCAAATTCAAGATACTCTTCATTGGGCATAGAGGAGAAGAAGAAGAGGCCGAGGAGTGCGGATGTTTTCATGTCGGCTCCGGCTTTCTCAAATGTTTTCACAGATTTCTCTGTGATTAGCGACCTAAAGTTTTCACCAAACGATTCTTGAAGTTCTCCGGACACCTCGCTTTAAGGTAGGACTTTCCATTTTCCTGGGAACCTCACCTTTTGTCCACCCGCCACGTCGCCGCCGCGCTAAGCCTAGCTCGCCGGTCGTTAAGCCTCCCACTGCACCGGCTGCGTCTCGGCGGCGTGTCACGCCTCAGCGCGCGGCGTTTACATCTCCCACCAGAGTGATCCCGCACCTCTGTCTTCGCTATAGAGATCCAGGTCGCCGGCCAGGATATTTCGCCGGAAGAAGTGACCGCCCATTCTGGCTGGTTCACTGTACGATTACGCCTCTCATCTCCAGCCCCAAGTAGCCGGCCCCGCTCTCGGGCGAGGCAGCCCGTTAAAGCTCAAGTTTTAAAGGCGGCATGCCGCCGCTTCCGACGGAGGGTATCAAGAATGTCATACGCCCCAAGGGCACCCTTCATATAGCCAAGATCGGCAGTCCCGTGGTAACCGCCGTCATTCTCCAAGCAGCCAACCTCACGGACGAAGAAAGTTCAGAAGACATTGTCTGCCCGAATACGCAACAAAACATCGCTGTCGTCAGCACACCTCACCCGGACCATGCAGACTGGTACGCTCGCATCCGCTCTATCCAAGTGAAGGTGTCAACCACGAGGTGAATGCCTACGAAACCGCAGCTGAGCACACGACGAAGGGGGTCATCCGCGGGATACTACTCACGTTATCTAGTGAGGCGAGTCTAGCAGTGCTATTGGAGGAATTAGAGGGCAGTAAATGGGATATAATAGGGCTCAGTGAAGTTAGGAGGCCGAAAGAAGCCTATACAGTGCTAAAAAGCGGGCACGTCCTGTGCTACCGGGGCTTAGCGGAGAGAACTAGGAGTCGGATTCCTGATTAATAACAATATAGCTGGTAACATACAGGAATTCTATAGTATTAATGAGAGGGTGGCAGGTCTTGTTGTGAACCTAATAAGAGATACAAAATGAAGATTGTAGAGGTCTACGCCCCTACATCCAGTCATGATGACCATGAAGTCGAAAGCTTCTATGAAGACGTGGAATCGGCAATGGGCAGAGTGAAAACTAAATACACTATATTTATGGGCGACTTTAATGCCAAGGTAGGCAAGAAGCAGGCTGGAGACAAGGCAGTGGTGGAATATGGCATAGGTACTAGGAATAGCAGGGGAGAGTTATTAGTAGAGTTTGCGGAACATAATAATACGAGGATAATGAATACCTTCTTCCGCAAGCGGGACAGCCGAAAGTGGACCTGGAGGAGCCCGAACGGCGAGACTAGAAATGAAATAGACTTCATACTCTGCGCTAACCCTGGCGTCATACAAGAAGTGGACGTGCTCGGCAAGGTGCGCTGAAGTGACCACAGGATGGTAAGAACTCGAATTAGCCTAGACCTGAGGATGGAACGGAAGAAACTGGTACATAAGAAGCCGATTAATGAGTTAGCGGTAAGAGGGAAAATAGAGGAAATCCAGATCAAGCTACAGAACAGGTATTCGGCTTTAACTCCGGAAGAGGACCTTAGTGTTGAAGCAATGAACGACAATCTTGTGGGCATCATTAAGGAGCGTGCAATAGAAGTCGGTGGTAACTCCGTTAGACAGGATACCAGTAAGCTATCGCAGGAGACGAAAGATCTGATCAAGAAACGCCAATGTATGAAAGCCTCTAACCCTACCGCTAGAATAGAACTGGCAGAACTTTCGAAGTTAATCAACAAGCGTAAGACAGCTGACATAAAGAAGTATAATATGGATAGAATTGAACATGCTCTCAGGAACGGAGGAAGCCTAAAAACAGTGAAGAAGAAACAAGGAATTGGCAAGAATCAGATGTATGCGTTAAGAGACAAAGCCCGCAATATCATTACTAATATGGATGATATAGTTCAAGTGGCTGAGGATTTCTATGGAGATTTATACAGTACCAGTGGCACCCTCGACGATAATGGAAGAGAAATTAGTCCAGAGGAATTCAAAATCCCACAGGTAACGCCGGAAGAAGTAAAGAAAGCCTTGGGAGATATGCAAAGGGGGAAGGCAGCTGGGGAGGATCAGATAACAACAGATTTGGTGAAGGATGGTGGACCGATTGTTCTAGAGAAACTGGCCACCCTGTATACGCAATGCCTCATGACCTCGAGGGTACCGGAATCTTGGAAGGACGCTAACATAATCGTAATCCATAAGAAAGGGGACGCCAAAGACTTGAAAAATTATAGACCGATCAGCTTACTGTCCGTTGCCTACAAACTATTTACTAAGGTAATCGCAAATAGAATCAGCAACACCTTAGACTTCTGTCAAGCAAAGGACCAGGCAGGATTCCGTAAAGGCTACTCAACAATAGATCATATTCACACTAATAATCAGGTGATAGACAAATGTGTGGAATATAACCAACCCTTATATATAGCTTTCATTAATTAAGAGAAAGCGTTTGATTCTGTCGAAACCTCAGCAGTCATAGAGGCATTACGGAATCAGGGTGTAGACGAGCCGTATGTAAAAATACTGAAAGATATCTATAGCGGCTCCACAGCCACCGTAGTCCTCCATAAAGCAAGCAACAAAATCTCAATTAAGAAAGGCGTCAGGCAGGGAGATACGATATCTCCAATGCTATTCACAGCGTGTTTACAGGAGGTATTCAGAGACCTGTATTGGGAAGAATTGGGGATAAAAGTTAATGAAGAATACCTTAGTAACTTGCGATTCGCTGATGATATTGCCTTGCTTAGTAACTCAGGGGACCAATTGCAATGCATGCTCACTGACCTGGAGAGGCAAAGCAGACGAGTAGGTCTAAAAATTAATCTGCAGAAAACTAACGTAATGCTTTACAGTCTCGGAAGAGAACAGCAATTTATAATAGGCAGCGAGGCACTGGAATTCGTAAGGGAATACATCTACTTAGGGCAGGTAGTGACGCCGGATCCGGATCATGAGACCGAAATAATCAGAAGAATAAGAATGGGCTGGGGTGCGTTTGGCGGGCATTCTCAGATCATGAACAGCAGGTTGCCATTATCCCTCAAGAGAAAAGTATATAATAGCTGTGTCTTACCAGTACTCACCTACGGGCAGAAACCTGGAGGCATACGAAAAGGGTTCTACTCAAATTGAGGACGACGCAACGAGCTATGAAAAGATGAATGATAGGTGTAACGTTAAGGGATAAGAAAAGAGCAAATTGGGTGAGGGAACAAACGCGAGTTAATGACATCTTAGTTGAAATCAAGAAAAAGAAATGGGCATGGGCAGGACATGTAATGAGGAGGGAAGATAACCGATGGTCATTAAGGGTTACGGACTGGATTGCAAGCAAGGGAAGGGAAGCGTAGCAGGGGGCGGCAGAAAGTTAGGTGGGCGGGAGAGATTAAGAAGTTTGCAGGTATGGCATGGCCACAATTATTACATGACCGGGGTTGTTGGAGAAGTATGGGAGAGGCCTTTGCCCTGCAGTGGGCGTAACCAGGCTGATGATGATGATGATGACTACTCACGGAGACTCGCCAGCATATCCACAACAAAATTGTCAGTGCCCGAAACACGACAGCCTTGGCAGCCAAGCGCATCGCTTCACTACACAGGGATCATCGCTTTTCAGGGACTGGATGTGCCTTATCAAGTACGCTACAGCTCAAAGTTACTTCCATGCTCGCTATATCGCAAGCAAATTGACGTTTGTTACCAGTGTGGCGGCGTCGGACACCATATGGACGTTTGTCCCTACCTAAATAACAAGATATTCCGGGGCTGCTGTGTCCGCAATCCCGCCACCGACCATAACTGTAACCCTAAGTGCTCGCTCTCTGGTGGTCGGCATCTCACCGCGGACAAAAGCTGTGCCGCCCCGTTATAAAACCCCGTACGTCATCCGCAAGCGTATCGGTGAACGACGAACAACCAGCCAAGCCACCTATAAAGAAGCCGCCCCACCACCCTCAACACCAGAACCAGGCTACGCTACCGCACACCGTCAAGGGGGAGCCGTTCCCGCTCCAGAACTCCATCTCGATCCAGGCAACATCGCTCAAGATCCCGGTCTGCATCGGCTTCACGCATCACATCTACCAACAACAACAAGGCGAGCTTCGCAGAGGCTCTCATGGGCACCTCGCAAGAGGGTCGTAAGATCACCAGCACGCAAGTCACCTATCCTCCTCTTTCACCAGATAACCCAGAAATAGCTCAGATTAAGCGCGAGAACGCCATCCTACGCGATCTCCTAACTAAACTCACGCAGGAGGTTAGAGACCTCAAACAATCCCAAACACGAGCCACTACACCTATCGCAAAGAACGTTCCTGCCCCTAGTCAATAGGCTCCCTCGGCTCCCGCCCCCAAGAAGACAGCCCGGCAAGATGGAGCCACGGGATAGGTCCGCTCTGAAGTTAAAGACATCCTCATCTCACTTTAAACGACTATTAACACTTTCCAACATGCACTGGATTCCATCCAGCAAGCCTTCATTGGTATTGTCCAACGAGTGACCAACCTGGAAACTCATATTCTCACACCTCCTAGTCATGCCGCCACCGTCTGCGACCCTTCCGGGACGCCGATGGTAACATCCACCATCTCCCATCATGACTCACACTAATCAAGACGCCATCATTTGGCAGTGGAACTGCGAGGCTTTTACCAGAAACAACCGGTACTCAATCAATACCTACGCCATCATACCCGCCGTCCGGATGTTATCCTACTTCAAGAAACCAATAACGCACCGACCACGCTCCCCGGTTATCAAACCTTCCATACCACCCACCCTCTTCAACGGGTCTCCACCCTAGTATGGCGTCATACCCCTGTTATTGAACATGATCTCAATAGTGCTCACATCGAACATCTATTTCTCGAATTAATTCCCAATCGTAAGCTGAAAGAATCCATCTTCCTTCTGAACATTTACAATGGCCCCAAGGACAAAGCAAGGTGTCGCTTCCTCAAGCTCTTTAAGAAGGCTCTTCGCGTAGCTGGAACGCTCCCCCTGCTCATCGGCGGCGATTTCAACCTCGCCCATACATGCTGGGGCTACGTTCGCACGGAAGCTGCAGCTCGCAACCTCTGGCAAGATTACCACGACTTAGGCCTTACGCTCATCACGGATCCCTCCTTTCGCACACGCCTCGGTACCTCTACTACCCGGGACTCTACCCCCGACCTCACCTTCATCACACATATCAACCATGCACACTGGACCAATACCCAGCAAGACCTGGGCAGCGACCATCATACTCTTGCTCTCTCTTTACCCCAACTCGCTGCTGCCCCTGCCCCCACTAAAAAAAATTCACCATTACCGACATGGATGTTTTTCGAAAGATACGCATAGGTTCTACCTCAGCAGGAGGCATTGCCGACATTAACACCTGGATGCAAACGCTACGCACTGATGTTCAAACGGCCACTCGGGTGGTAACTACAGATGCCTCAGTTTGACGCATGGGTAGCCACCTCGCCCATCTTCTGGAGGCTAAGGCCTCCATCCTAGCTCGATGGAAGGGGCAGCGCCTAAACCGTTGCCTCAGAAGTAAGATCTAGAAAGTCAACACAGCCATCGAGGAGCATTGTCAAACCCTCAGCCGGTAACAATGGGCTGAGCTGTGTAACACGGTGGAAGCAACTTGATCGCCCTTCCTCGTGGAAACTCCTGAAACATCTGCTTGATAATACCCCCCCCCCCCACCACCACCCAACAGGATCGGCTGCAGAAGCTCCTTTATACGGATACCCTTAAGCAAGGTCCACAACAGGTGCTTGACTACCTCTGCACCAGATATATCTCCAGGGGAGAAGTCAGTCCACACAGCAATTACATCGGTAATTCCAACCCTACACTAGACGCCGATTTCAGCGTATCTGAAATACATGCTGCTCTTCGCAAGCTTAGCGGTCGTTCTGCTCCAGGGCCAGACGCGGTCACTAACAAAACCCTCCGCAATCTCGATGACGAGTCTGTGTCCCATCTTACTGACTACATCAACGATTGCTGGCGCAGTGGCGCCATCCCAGCTGCCTGGAAGACTGCCAACGTTATGCTAATCCGAAAGCCTGGCAAATCATCTAGTCCCAATAACTTTAGCCCCATCTCCCTCACTTCATGCGTAGGCAAGGTGATGGAACACGCCTTCTTAGCACGCATCAACAGTCAACTCGAAGACAACTCTCTCTATCCCCACACCATCATTGGATTTCGCCCTCACCTTTCTACTCAAGACGCTATGTTGCAGATCAAACATCAGTTCCTAAACGATCGTTCCCGTAACATGAAATTCATCCTCGGACTCGACCTCACTGAAGCCTTTGATAACATTTCCCATGCAGCTATCCTTGACCAGGTCTCCAATCTCCACCTGGGAGAGCGAGCCTACAATTACATTAGTGACTTTCTCTACAATCGCACGGCTACCTTCTCGGCCGGGGACTTATGATTAGACCAGCTTCCCCTTCGCAGCAAAGGCACCCCGCAATCTTCAGTTATCTCTCCCGTGCTCTTTAACTTAGTCATGATTGGCCTTGCCCTGCAACTACAACGAGTCGACAATATCAGCCATACCATCTACGCCGACATCACCATCTGGTCCTACCGAGGCAGTGATTGTCAATTGGAGTTAGCTCTCCAAACGGTGA